>NC_077227.1:47108103-47470603 GCF_027887165.1 Monodelphis domestica
CTTCCCACTCCCTGAGCTGACAAGCAATTCAATCTGGGTTGCACATGTATCACACAAAACATATTTCCATATTATTCTTTTTTAAGTGAATAATCTTATAGAACCAAAACTCAAAAACATGTATCCAAATAAACAAGTGATAAATTATAAGTTTTCATCTACATTTCTACCCCCAGAGTTCTTTCTCTGGAGGTGGATAGCATCTTTTTCAACAATCCTCAGAATTGTCCCAGATCATTATATTGCTATATTCCACAATATTGCTGTTACTGTATATGATGGTCTCCTAGTTCTGCTTATTTCTCTCTGCATCATTTCATGTGAGTCTTTCCAGCTCTTTCTGAAATCATCCTGTTTGTCATTCCTTATAGTACAATAGTATTCCATCACCATCGTATACCACAATTTGTTCAACCATTCCCCAACTGAGGGACATCTCTTTAGTTTCCTATTCTTTACCACTACAAAAAAAGCATAGCTCTAAATATATTTCTACAAACAGATCTTTTCCCATTTTAAAAATCTCATTGGGATATCAATCCAATAGTGGTATTACTGGATCAAAGGGAAGGCAATCTTTTATATTCCTTTGGTCATCATTTCATATTGCTCTACAGAATAATTGGATCCATTTACAACTCCACCAGCAATGCATTAGCATCCCAATTTTGCCATATCCCCTCCAACATTTATCATTTTTCTTTACTGTCATAATGGCCAATCTGTTAGGTGTGAGGTGGTACCTCAGAGTTGTTTTAATTTGTATTTTTCTAATCAAGAGTGATTTAGAACATTTAAAAAATGATTATTCATAACTTTAATTTCTTTATCTGAAAACTGTCTATTAATATACATTGACCATTTATCAACTGGGGAGTGACTTGGATTCTTAAAAATTTGACTCAGTTCTTTATATATTTGAGAAATTAGACCTTTATCAGAGAATTCTGTTATAATGTTTTTCCCAGTTTGTTGTTTTCCTTCTAATCTTGGTTGCATTGGTTTTGTTTATACAAAATCTTTTTAATTTAATAATAATCAAAATTATTCATTTTACATCTTGTAATGTTCTCTATCTCTTGTTTGGTAATAAATTCTTCCCTTCTCCATTGATCTGACAGTCAAATGATTCTATGTTCCCCTAATTTACTTATAATATCACTTTTTATGTTTAATTCATATACACATCATGACCATATCTTGGTATAGGGTGTGAGATAGTGATCTAAAACTAATTTTTGCCATTAATTCTTATCCCAAAAGCTGAGATCTTTGGGTTCATCAAGGACTAGTTTGCTGAGGTTATTTACCCCTAATCTCTTCCATCAATCCACCTTTCTCAAGCCAGCACCATATTGTTTTGATGATTACTGCTTATAGTACAGTTTAAGATCTGGTATTGGTAGGCCCCTATCCTTCATATTTTTTTTCATTAGTTCCCTTGACATTCTTGAACTTTTGTTCTTCCAGATGAATTGTTATTATTTTTTTCTAGTTCTATAACATAGTTTTTGGTAGTTTGATTAGTATGGCACTGAATAAATAAATTAATTTAGGTAGGATTGCCATTTTTATTATATTAGCTCAACTTACCTAGGAGCAATTAATGTTTTTCCAATTGTTTAGATTTTATTTTATTTGTGTGAAAAGTGTTTTGTAATTGTGTTCCTATGATTCTTGCGTTTGTCTTGGCAAATAGATTCTCAAGTATTTTACGTTGTCTAGAGGGATTTTAAATGGAGTTTCTCTTTCTAACTCCTGCTGAGTTTTGTTGGAAATATATAGAAATGCTGATAATTTATGCAGGTTTATTTTGTATCCTGAAACTTTACTAGAATTATTAATTATTTCAACTGGTTTTTTAGTTGATTTTCTAGGATTCTCTAAGTATACTATCATATTATCTTCAAAGAGTGATTTTTAGTTTCCTTATTGCCTACTTTGATTTCTTCCATTTCTTGTTCTCTAATTGCTAAAGCTAGCATTTCTAGTACAATATTAAATAATAGAGGTGATGGGCATCCTTGCTTTACTCCTGATCTTATTAGGAAGGGTTCTAACTTATTCTTATTGCAATTGATAATAGTTGTAGTGCATTCCGCCCTAATCAGATAGTACCTGGTACTGTGTTCAGTTCTGGGGCATCACATTTTAAGAGGGCTCATTGACGACTAGTATGTGGATCTAGAGAAGAATGACCAGGATAATGAAAAGACTACACATTGGGCTATATAAGAATGGGTTGAAAGATGAAGGGTTGTTTGTGCTGGAAAAGCAGAGAATTAAAGGAAAATTATGTCTTTCTTTAAATTTCTAAAGGGTTGCCTTGTGGAGAGAGGATTATGGTTCTTTCTGGCTCCATAAGGCACAACTAAGCATAATGGATTGAAGGGAGGTAGATGTTGGATCAGCAATATGGACTAATTTCCTTGCAATTAGAGCTAGTTGTCTAAAAATGGAATGGGATGACCTGAGAGGTTAGTGGGTTCACTATCTAAGGAATTCTTCCAGGGCAGATAGTGGTAGGGTTATTAGAAAAAAGAAAGAAAGAAAGAAGAGAGTCATCAAAACACATACACACATATACAAAAGGGAACAGAAGAAAAGGTAGAATGAGACATAGAAAAGCAGAATAGCTTTGAAACTTACATGTTTAATTTATCATGTAACATTCTTTTTTAAAAAACTTTTTAAACATTATTTTATTTGGTCTTTTTCACACATTATTCATTAGAAACAAAAATCATTTTCTTTTCCTCCCCACCCCTTCCACCACCCCTCCCATTGGCGATGTGTAATTCCTCTGGGTATCACATGTGTCCTCGGCCTGAACTCATTTCCATGTTATTGATTTTTGCATTAGGTTGTTCATTTAGAATCTTTCCTCAATCATATCCCCTCCACCCCTGTAGTCAAGCTGTTGCCTTTCCTCGGTGTTTTACTCCAACCATTTGTCCTCTGCTTGAGGGTAGTGTTTTTTCTCCTTGATACCTGCAGGTTGTTCAGGGACATTGCATTGACACTAATGGAAAAGTCCATTACATTCGATTGTACCACAGTGTATCAGTCTCTGTGTACAATGTTCTCTTGGTTCTGCTCCTGTCACTCTGCATCACTTCCTGGAGGTTGTTCCAGTCTCCATGGAATTCTTCCACTTTATTATTCCTTTGAGCCAATAGTACCATCACCAACATATACCATAATTTATTCAGTCATTCCCCAATTGAAGGGCATCCCCTCATTTTCCAGTTTTTTGCCACCCCAAAGAGCACAGCTATGAAGATGCTTGTACATGTCTTTTTACTTATTATCTCTTTGGGGTACAGACCCAGCAGTACTATGGCTGGATCAAAGGGCAGACAGTCTTTTATTGCCCTTTGGGCATAGTTCCAAATTGCCTTCCAGAATGGTTGGATCAATTCACAACTCCACCAGCAATGAATTAATGTCCCAACTTTGCCACATCCTCTCCAACATTCACTACTTTACTTTGCTGTCATGTTAGCTAATCTGCTAGATGTGAGGTGATACCTCAGAGTTGTTTTGATTTGCATCTCTCTGATTATGAGAGATTTAGAACACTTTTTCATGTGCTTGTTAATAGTTTTGATTTCTTTGGATGAAAACTACATATTCATGTCCCTTGCCCATTTATCAATTGGAGAATGGGTTGATTTTTTTGTACAATTGATTTAGCTCTTTATAAATTTGAGTAATTAGACCTTTGTCAGAGGTTTCTGTTATGAAGATTGTTTCCCAATTTGTTGCTTCCCTTCTAATTTTGGTTACATTGGTTTTGTTTGTACAAAACCTTTTTAATTTGATGTAATCAAAATTACTGATTTTACATTTTGTGACTATTTCTATGTCTTGCCTGGTTTTAAAGTCTTTCCCTTCCCAAAGGTCTGACATGTATACTATTCTGTGTTCACCTAATTTACTTATACTTTCCTTCTTTATGTTCAAGTCATTCACCCATTCTGAGTTTATCTTGGTGTAGGGTATGAGGTCTTTTTTTTTTTTAAATATTATTTTATTTGGTCGTTTTCATACATTATTCACTGGAAACAAAGATCGTTTTCTTTTCCTCCCCTCCCCTCTCCCCCCCCCCCCTGCCTTTCCCTCTCCCATAGCCGATGCATGATTCCACTGGTTATCACATGTGTTCTTGACTCGAACCCATTTCCCTGTTGTTGGAGTTTGCATTATAGTGTTCATTTAGAGTCTCTCCTCAGTCTTATCTCCTCCAACCCTGTAGTCAAGCAGTTGCTTTTCAGCGGTGTTTTTACTCCCACAGTTTATCCTCTGCTTGTGGGTAGTATTTTTTTTTTAGATCCCTGCAGATTGTTCAGGGAAATTGCATTGATACTAATGGAGAAGTCCATCACCCTCGATTGTACCACAATGTATCAGTCTCTGTGTATAATGTTTTCCTGGTTCTACTCCTTTCGCTCTGCATCACTTCCTGGAGGTTGTTCCAGTCTCCATGGAATTTCTCCACTTTATTATTCCTTTTAGCACAATAGTATTCCATCACCAACATATACCACAATTTGCTCAGCCATTCCCCAATTGACGGGCATCCCCTCATTTTCCAATTTTTGGCCACCACAAAGAGCGCAGCTATGAATATTTTTGTACAAGTCTTTTTGTCCATTATCTCTTTGGGGTACAAGCCCAGCAGTGCTATGGCTGGATCAAAGGGCAGACAGTCTTTTATCGCCCTTTGGACATAGTTCCAAATTGCCCTCCAGAATGGTTGGATCAATTCACAACTCCACCAGCAATGAATTAATGTCCCCACTTTGCCACATCCCCTCCAGCATTCATTACTTTGCATAGCTGTCATGTTAGCCAATCTGCTAGGTGTGAGATGATACCTCAGAGTTGTTTTGATTTGCATCTCTCTGATTATAAGAGATGTAGAGCACTTTTTCATGTGCTTATTAATAGTTTTGATTTCTTTGGCTGAGAATTGCCTGTTCATGTTCCTTGCCCATTTGTCAATTGGAGAATGGCTTGATTTTTTGTACAATTGATTTAGTTCTTTATAAATTTTAGTAATTAAACCTTTGTCAGAGGTTTTTATGAAGATTGTTTCCCAATTTGTTGCTAGCCTTCTGATTTTGGTTACATTGGTTTTGTTTGTACAAAACCTTTTTAATTTGATGTAATCCAGATTATTTATTTTGCATTTTGTAATTCTTTCTAATTCTTGCTTGGTTTTGAAGTATTTCCCTTCCCAAAGGTCTGACATGTATACTATTCTGTGTTCGCCTAATTTTCTTATAGTTTCCTTCTTTATGTTTAAGTCATTCATCCATTTTGAATTTATCTTGGTGTAGGGTGTGAGATGTTGATCTAAGCCTAATCTTTCCCATACTGTCCTCCAATTTTCCCAACAGTTTTTATGAAATAGTGGATTTTTGTCCCAAAAGCTGGGATCTTTGGGTTTATCGTATACTGTCTTGCTGAGGTTGCTTGCCCCCAGTCTATTCCACTGATCCTCCTTTCTGTCTCTTAGCCAGTACCAAATTGTTTTGATGACCGCTGCTTTATAATATAGTCTGAGATCTGGGACTGCAAGACCCCCTTCCTTTGTATTTTTTTTCATTAATTCCCTGGATATCCTTGATCTTTTGTTCTTCCAAATGAACTTTGTTATGTTTTTTTCTAAATCAGTAAAAAAAATTTTTGGAAGTTCCATGGGTATGGCACTAAATAGATAGATGAGTTTGGGTAGGATGGTCATTTTTATTATATTGGCTCGTCCTACCCATGAGCAGTTAATGTTCTTCCAATTGTTCAAGTCTAGTTTTAGTTGTGTGGAAAGTGTTTTGTAGTTGTGTTCATATAGATCCTGTGTTTGTCTCGGGAGATAGATTCCTAAGTATTTTATTTTGTCTTGGGTAATTTTGAATGGGATTTCTCTTTCTAGTTCTTGCTGCTGAGCTGTGTTGGAATTATATAGAAATGCTGATGACTTATGTGGGTTTATTTTGTATCCTGCAACTTTGCTAAAGTTGTTGATTATTTCAATTAGCTTTTTGGTTGAGTCTCTAGGATTCTTTAAGTAGACCATCATGTCATCTGCAAAGAGTGATAATTTGGTCTCCTCCTTGCCTATTTTGATGCCTTCAATTTCTTTTTCTTCTCTAATTGCTACTGCTAGTGTTTCTAATACAATGTCAAATAATAGAGGTGATAATGGGCATCCTTGTTTCACTCCTGATCTTAATGGGAATGGATTTAGTTTATCCCCATTGCAGATGATATTAGCTGATGGTTTTAAATATATACTGTTTATTATTTTTAGGAATGACCCTTCTATTCCTATGCTTTCTAGTGTTTTTAGTAGGAATGGGTGTTGTATTTTATCAAAGGCTTTTTCTGCATCTATTGAGATAATCATGTGGTTCTTGTTGGTTTGCTTGTTGATGTGGTCAATTATGTGGATAGTTTTCCTAATGTTGAACCAGCCCTGCATCCCTGGTATAAATCCTACTTGATCATGGTGGATGACCCTTCTGATCACTTGCTGGAGTCTTTTTGCTAGTATTCTATTTAAGATTTTTGCATCTATATTCATTAGGGAGATTGGCCTATAGTTTTCTTTCTCTGTTTTTGGCCTGCCTGACTTTGGAATTAGTACCATGCTTGTGTCATAAAAGGAGTTTGGTAGGACTCCCTCTGCTTATTATGTCAAATAGTTTGTATAGTATTGGGGTTAACTGTTCTCTGAATGTTTGATAGAATTCGCTTTGATAGAATTTTTGTAAATATTCATCCATATCACCTAGGTTGGTATATTTATTGCCATATAGTTGGGCAAAGTAGTTTTTAATGATTGCCTTAATTTCCTCTTCATTGGAGGTGAGATCCCCCTTCTCATCCTTGATGCTATTAATTTGCCTTTCTTCTTTCCTTTTTTTAATTAAATTAACCAGTACTTTGTCTATTTTGTCTGTTTTTTCAAAGTACCAGCTTCTAGTCTTGTTTATTAGCTCAATAGTTCTGTCACTTTCTATTTTATTAATTTCTCCCTTAATTTTTAGGATCTCTAGTATGGTTTTCTTCTGGGGGTTTTTAATTTGTTCATTCTCAAGTTTTTTGATTTGCATTTCCAATTCCTTGGTCTCTGTCCTCCCTAATTTGTTAATATATGCACTCAGGGATATGAATTTTCCTCTAAGTACTGCCTTGGCTGCATCCCATAAGGTTTGAAAGGATGTTTCGCCGTTGTCATTTTCTTCAACGAAATTGTTAATTGTTTCTATGATTTCTTCTCTAACTATCCGATTTTGGAGTATCATGTTATTTAATTTCCAATTAATTTTTGATTTGGGTCTCCATGTACCCTTGCCGATCAATATTTTAATTGCCTTGTGATCTGAAAAGGCTGCAGTTAATATTTCTGCTTTTCTGCATTTAAGTGCCATGTTTCTATGACCTAGTGTATGATCTATTTTTGTGAATGTGCCATGTGGTGCTGAAAAGAAGGTGTATTCTTTTTTGTCCCTATTTATTTTTCTCCATATGTCTATTAATTCTAATTTTTCTAAGATTTCATTCACCTCTTTTACCTCTTTCGTATTTATTTTTTGATTTGATTTATCTAAATTTGATAGTGGTTGGTTCAAGTCTCCCACTAATATGGTTTTACTGTCTATTTCCTCCTTCAATTCTCCTAGTTTCTCTATTAAAAATTTGGATGCTATACCATTTGGTGCATACATGTTGATTAGTGATATTTCCTCATTGTCTATACTTCCTTTTAGCAGAATATATTTACCTTCCCTGTCCCTTTTGATCAGGTCTATTTGTACTTTGGCTTTGTCAGATATCATGATTGCAACTCCTGCCTTCTTTCTATCGGTTGAGGCCCAAAAGGTCTTACTCCAACCTTTAATTCTAACCTTGTGAGTGTCAACCCGTCTCATATGTGTTTCTTGAAGACAACATATGGTAGGGTTTTGGGTTCTAATCCAATCTGCTATTTGTCTGCGTTTTATGGGTGAGTTCATCCCATTCACGTTCAAAGTTATGATTGTTATTTGTGGATTCGCTGGCATTTTGATATCTTCCCCTAGTTTTGACCTTTCTTCTTTAGCTTTCTCCTTTTGAACCAGTGATTTACTTTAGGTCAGTCCCCCTAGTCCCCTCCCTTGAGATGCTTCCCTTTCTAGCCCCTTCCTTTTTATGCTCCCTTCCCCTCCCCCCTCTCCTTCCCTCCCTTTTTGTACTCCCTCCCCTCTCCCCCTCCTTAATTTTCCTTTCTTTCTTGCCCTAATGGATAAGATAGAATTCAGGATCCCACTGGATCTAGATGTTCTTCCCTCTCAGATTTGATTTCACTGAGAGTAAGGTTTAAGTAATTCCACTTCACGCTCTCTTCCTCTCCTTCTCATATGAGAGTTCTTCCCCTCCCCTTCCCATGTGTATCTTTATATGGGAAAGTTTATTCTATTGATTCCCCCCCTATTTCTTGAAGTTAATCTTAGTATTATCACGGTTCCCCCCTCCCTTTTCCTTTTTTTGCCCCAACTTTCCCCAAATCTTCTTAATTCCCCAATCTTTCCCTATGCATGTTTCTTCTAACTACTCTTATGATGATACAATTTATGAGAGTTACACAAAACATTTCCCCCACATATTAATATATATAATTTGATGTAAATGTAGTCCTTATAGAAGAGAGTTTGACTTAAAGAAAAAGATAAGATTTATCTCCTTTTCCCTTTCTTTCATATTTACCTTTTCACGTTTCTCTTGCTTTCTGTGCTTGGATATCGAACTTTCCACAGAGCTCTGGTCTTTTCTTAGCAAATGCTTGGAAATCTTCTACTTTGTTGAATGCCCATACTTTCCCCTGGAAGTATATAGTCAGTTTTGCTGGGTAGTTGATTCTTGGTTGGAGACCCAGCTCTCTTGCCTTTCTAAATATCGTGTTCCATGCTTTGCGGTCTCTTAGTGTATTAGCCGCTAAGTCGTGTGTGATCCTTATTGGAGCCCCCTTATATCTGAAGCTCTTCTTCTTGGCTTCTTGTAGGATTTTCTCCTTTACTTGGAAGCTCTTGAATTTGGCAATTACATTCCTAGGCGTTGTCTTTTGGGGATTTAGTATAGAAGGTGTTCTATGAATCCTTTCTATTTCTATTTTGCCCCCTTGCTCCAGAACGTGAGGGCAATTTTCTTTTATTATCTCCTCTAGAATAATATCCAATTTGTTGTTTACCTCTGGTTTTTCTGGGAGACCGATGATACGGAGATTTTCTCGTCTTCCTCTGTTCTCCAGGTCCGTGACCTTCTCAGTGAGATATTTTATGTTTTCTTCCAATTCATTAATTATTTGGGTTTGCTTTATTGATTCTTGCTGTTTTATCATCTCACTTTCTTCGAGGTGCTTAATTCTGGTCATTAGGGACTGGTTTTGCTTTTCAGCCTTGTCTGCCCTTCTATTGGATGCTTCGAGTTCTTTTTCCAATTGAGCAGTCTTATCTGTCAGACAGCTGATCTCTTTCTCCTATTTTTCTTTCCAGAAGGTTTCCATCTTTTGGATAAGTTCCAGTTTGAGATCTTCCAGAGCTTGTTGATAGTTTCCATTTTGGGAGGCGTGTTTTGAATTTTTTTGGATTTCCTCCTCATTCTCCTCTTTTCCTTGGGTACTTCCACCATAAAAGTTTTCAATAGTCACTTTTTTCCCTTTCTTCCTGGAGGCTTGATTTTGGGCCATGTGAGCCATCCCTTTGGTGGTTTTATTCCCCTTTCCTTTTTGGTCTGGGGTCTGGGTTATAAGAGCGGTTTTTCTGTGAATTTAGGTTGCTTCAGACTAGTTCTTCCCAGCCTCTGAGCCCAGGTATTCAGCTCCGCCCAGATAATCAGTGCGCGTTGTTCAGCGCAGCCCGCCCCAAGTACAGTTCCGCTGGATTCTCCAGTGAAAGTGCCCTGAGACGTTTTTTCCTGGCAGTCCCCAGATCCCAAGGACCCTGGAGTGCCCCCCCAGACAGAGACGCTCCCCACTCACTTGCTGTCCCGGTGAGCGCTCAGGTAGCTCACTCTGGTTTAGTGGGGGAGGTGGGGTGGGGGAAGGGCGGCTCAGTTCACTTTTCTGTGCAAGCTTTTCCTTCTTATTTTAGTGTGGAAATGTTCAAGCCCCACGTACCTTTGCCTCTGTGGGGTACTGGGGAGTCCTTCTGTTCCTCCAAAGGTGATTTTATGCTCCTTTGATGTAGTCTATTTCGTTCGGTGCCGGGGAGAGGAAGCGTGTGGAGTCTAGATTGCAGCCATGATTACCCGGAAGTCCGGGTATGAGGTCTTGATCCAAACCTAATCTCTCCCACACTGTCTTCCAGTTTTCCCAGCAGTTTTTGTCAAATAGTGGATTTTTGTCCCAAAAGCTGGGGTCTTTGGGTTTGTCATAGACTATCTTGCTGAGGTCACTTACCCCAAGTCTATTCTACTGATTCTCCTTTCTGTCTCTTAGCCAGAACCAAATTGTTTTGATGACCACTGCTTTATAATATAGTTTGAGATCTGGGACTGCAAGGCCACCTTCCTTTGTATTTTTTTTTCATTATTTCCCCTGGATATCATTGATCCTTTGTTCTTCCAAATGAACTTTGTTATGTTTTTTTCTAATTCAGTAAAAAAAATTTTTTTGGAAGTTCAATGGGCATGGCACTAAAGAGATAGATAAGTTTGGGTAGGATGGTAATTTTTATTATATTGGCTCATCCTATCCATGAGCAATCAATGTTTTTCCAATTGTTTAGATCTAGTTTTAGTTGTGTGGAGAGTGTTTTGTAGTTGTGTTCAAATAGATCCTGTGTTTGTCTCAGCAGATAGATTCCTAAGTATCTTATTTTGGTCTACGGTGATTTTGAATGGGATTTTTCTTTCTAGTTCTTGCTGCTGAGGTGTGTTGGAAATATATAGAAATGCTGATGACTTATATGGGTTTATTTTGTATCCTTCAACTTTGATAAAGTTGTTGATTATTTCCACTAGCTTTTTCATTGATTCTCTAGGATTTTTTAAGTAGACCATCATATCAACCTCAAAGAGTGATAACTTGGTCTCCTCATTGCCTATTTTAATGCCTTCAATTTCTTTTTATTCTCTAATTGCTACTGCTAATGTTTCTAGTACAATGTTAAATAATAGAGGTGATAATGGGCATCCTTGTTTCACTCCTGATCTTATTGGGAAGGCTTCTAGTTTATCCTCATTGCAGATGATGTTTGCTGATGGCTTTAGATATATACTGTTTATTATTTTTAGGAAAGACCCTTCTATTCCTATGCTTTCTAGTGTTTTTAATATGAATGGGTATTGTATTTTATCAAAGGCTTTTTCTGTGTCTATTGAGATAATCATGTGATTTTTGTTGGTTTGCTTGTTGACATCATCAATTATGTGGATGGTTTTCCTAATATTGAACCAGTCCTGCAGTCCTGATATAAATCCTACTTGATCATAGTAAATGACCGTCCCGATCACTTGCTGGAGTCTTTTTGCTAGTATCCTGTTTAAGATTTTTGCATCTATATTCATTAGGGAGATTGGACTATAGTTTTCTTTCTCCATTTTTGACCTGCCTGGCTTTGTAATCAGTACCATGTTTGTGCCATAAAAGGAATTTGGTAGAACTTCCTCTTTACTTATTATGTCAAATAGTTTGTATAGTATTTGGGATTAGCTGTTCTTTGAATGTTTGATAGAATTCACTTGTGAATCCATCAGGACCTGAGGATTTTTTCTTAGGGAGTTCTTTGATGGCCTGTTGGATTTCTTTTTCTGATATAGGATTATTTAAGAATTCTATTTCTTCTGCTGCTAGTCTAGGTAATTTATATTTTTGTAAATATTCATCCATATCTCCTAGATTGGTATATTTATTGCCATATAATTGGGCAAAGTAGTTTTTAATGATTACCTTAATTTCCTCTTCATTGGATGTGAGTTCCCCCTTTTCATCTTTGATGCTGTTAATTTGCTTTTCTTCTTTCCTTTTTTTTAATTAGATTGACCAGTACTTTGTCTATTTTGTTTGTTTTCTCAAAGTACCAGCTTCTAGTCTTATTTATTAGTTCAATAGTTCTATCACTTTCGATTTTATTGATTTCTCCCTTAGTTTTTAGGATCTCTAGTTTGATTTTCTTCTGGGGGTTTTTAATTTTTTCCCTTTCAAGTTTTTTTATTTGCATTTCCAATTCATTGATCTCTGCCCTCCCTAACTTGTTAATATATGCACTCAGGGATATGAATTTTCCTCTGAGTACTGCTTTGGCTGCATCCCATAAGGTTTGAAAGGATGTCTCACCATTGTCATTTTCCTCAATGAAATTATTAATTGTTTCTATGATTTGTTCTCTTACTAACCAATTTTGGAGTATCATATTATTTAATTTCCAATTAATTTTTGATTTGGCTTTCCATGTACCATTACTGATCATTATTTTTATTGCCTTATGATCTGAAAAGGCTGCATTTATTATTTCTACTTTTCTGCATTTGCATGCCATGTTTCTGTGACCTAGTGTGTGGTCAATCTTTGTGAATGTGCCATGTGGTGCTAAGAAGAAGGTGTATTCCTTTTTGTTCCTATTTATTTTTCTCCATATGTATATTAACTCTAATTTTTCTAAGATTTCATTCACTTCTTTTACCTCTTTCTTATTTATTTTTTGATTTGATTCCTCTAAATTTGATAGTGGTTGGTTCAGATCTCCCACTAATATGGTTTTACTATCTATTTCCTCTTTCAATTCTCCTAGCTTCTCCATTAGAAATTTGGGTGCTATACCATTTGGTGCATACATGTTGATTAATGATATTTCCTCATTGTCTATAGTCCCTTTTAACAAAATATATTTACCTTCCCTATCCCTTTTAATCAGGTCTATTTTTGCTTTGGCTTTGTCAGATATCATGATTGCAACTCCTGCCTTCTTTCTATCAGTTGAGGCCCAAAAGGTCTTACTCCATCCTTTAATTCTGACCTTGTGAGTATCTACACACCTCGTGTGTGTTTCTTGAAAACAACATATGGTAGGGTTTTGGGTTCTAATCCATTCTGCTATTCATCTACGTTTTATGGGTGAGTTCATCCCATTTATGATTGTTACTTGTGGATTCCCTGGCATTTTTATATCCTCTCCTACCTCTGACCTTTCTTCTTTAGCTATAACCTTTTAGACCAGTGATTTACTTTAAATCTGTCCCCCTAGTCCCCTCCCTTGATATGCTTCCCTTTCTATCCCCTCCCTTTTTGTTCCCTTCCCCTTCCCCTTCTCCTTCCCTCCCTTTTTGTTTTCCCTTCCCCCCTTCCCCCCTTGGTTTTCCCTTCTCCCTTACCCTGTTGGATAAGATAGAATTCAAGATCCCAATGGATCTCAATGCTCTTCCCTCTCAGAGTTGATTTCACTGAGAGTAAGGTTTAAGTAAAAACTCTCTTCCTCTTCTTCTTATAAGAGAATTCGTCCCCTCCCCTTCCCATGTGTATCTTTGTGTGAGAAAGATTATTCTATTTAGTTTTTTTTCTATTTCTTGGAGTATATCTTAGTACCCTCAGCGATTACCTCCCTCCTTTTTTCTTTCTTTCCCCCCCCCCTTTCTCCATATCGTCTTGATGCCCCAAACTTTCCCTATGTGTGATTCTTCTTATTACTCTAATGATGCATACAATTTTTGAGAGTTACACATTACATTTTCCCCACATATTAATATATAGGATTTGATATAAATATAGTCCTTATAGAAGAGAGTTTGAATAAAATAAAAAGATAACATTTTTCTCCTTTTCCCTTTCCTTCATATTTACCTTTTCATGTTTCTCTTGCTCTTTGTGTTTGTATGTCAAACTTTCCACAGAGTTCTGGTCTTTTCTTTACAAATACTTGGAAATCTTCTATTTTGTTGAATGCCCATACTTTCCCCTGGAAGTATATAGTCAGTTTTGATGGATAGCTGATTTTGGTTGAAGACCCAGCTCTCTTGCCTTTCTGAATATCATGTTCCAGGCCTTACGGTCATTCAGAGTGGAAATTGCTAGGTCCTGTGTGACCCTGATTGGTATTCCTTTATATCTAAATTGTCTTTTTCTAGCTTCTTGTAAGATTTTTTCTTTTGCTTGGAAGATTTGGAATTTGGCAATTACATTCCTGGAAGTTGTCTTTTGGGGATTTAGTGTAGAGTATGTTCTGTGAACTCTTTCAATGCATATTTTGTCCCCTTGTTCTAGAATCTCCAGGCAGTTTTCTTTGATGATATCTTGTATTATTATGTCAAGATTACTGTTTATTTCTGGCTTTTCTGGTAGAGCAATGATTCTCAGATTGTCTTTCCTTCCTCTGTTTTCCAGGTTTGTCACCTTGTCAGTGAGATATTTTATTAATAATTTATATTAATAATTAAAAGACTAATTCCTTAGTTTCTGACTTTGCTTTATTAATTCTTGCTCTTTTGCAAGATCATTGTCCTCCAGTTGCCTGATTCTGACCTTTAAAGTCTGGTTTTCCTTTTCAGTTTGGTCTGACCTGTTTTTTGAGGCTTTGAGCTGTTACTGCATTTGCATATTTTGGTCCTTCAGATTGCTGAGTTCCTTTTGCATTATTTCCCATTTTTCCTGCCAGAAAGCTTCAGTATTTTTGATAATTTCCAATTTTGGAAGGTTTTGGAACATTTTTTTGTGTTTCCTCTTTTATTTCCTCTGTATTTCATATTTTCGCTCCATAAAATGTGTCCAAAGTCACCCTCCCCCATTCTTCTTGCTTTTCTTAGTGTTGAGAGGTTGACCCTGAGCACTCTTTGCCATCTCTATGTTTTTTTTCTCCCCTTTCCAGTCAGAAATCTGAGTGAGGAGGGCTGGCTCTCAGTGTATTGGTCTAATGATCGAGGCTTTAGCGCCAAGCTAATTCTCTGTTCTCTGTGGCTGCGCTGTCTTTCTAGGGAAGCCCAGGGTCTGCCCTCCCCTGCCTGCCAGAGTTTTGGGTGTTACTGCTCTCAGATGTGGGTCTTTGGTGGTTGTAGTTAACTCCCAAGACCTGTGGGTGCCCCTTGCTCACTTCAGGGGATCCCTTCACACACTCGTTGATTATAGCACACTAGTTCTGGGAGCCCGCAATCTGAGTTCCCCTTGCCCGCCTGCTGGGGTTTTGGGTTTTACTACTCACAGGAGTTGGTCCTTGGTGTTCTTACTCAGGTCCCCAGACCTGGGGCTGCCCTTTGTTCAGTCCTGGGGTGCCCCTCCCTTACTTGTTGATTCTGGCCAGTGCCAACTTAAACTCTGGCTCCATTGGCATGGTGGCTGGGGGAGGGGGGTGGGTCAGCTTTTCGTTCTCTTATATTGTGGAAATGCCAGAGTCCCATCTACCTTCAGTGCTGCGCCTTATTGTGGGGTCTCTCCATGCTTATGAGGATGGCTGTTTTTGCTTTTGGGGGTCTTTTGAGGTCATTTGTGTCATTGGGTCTGAGGAGAGGAAGCCAGCCGTGTCTGCTCTGAAGCCATGCTTACCCGGAAGTCATTTGATTCCTTTTTGAGTTCTTCTTACACTTGAAACCAATTTTCATTTTTTCTTTAAAGTTGTATATGTGGTGGCTTGGCTCTCACCCTCCCCTGTTGATTCTGTGCTTTGCTTTTTGTTGTCATTGAAATTTTCTAGGTTTAGGAGTTTCTTTTGCCATTTGCTCATTTTTCCAGACTTTTTTTGCCTGTAGCCTGAGAGTTCTGAAAGCTAATGAGTTTGTTTCCTCTGCTGCTGGCTTGCAGAGTTCAGCACTATGAGCTATTTTGTCTTGAGGCTAGGTCTTTACCACAATGCCAGCTCAAAAGAACCCAGTGCTATGGACTTCCAGGCATCTCTGAGGACTCATTCCTGGGCCTGGGAGTTCAAGGGGTGGGTCTGAGGTGCTCTTTTTTTTATATAGCCTGGGTCCCAGGATCTCAAATTTGGCCTATGTCCAGTGGCAGAATCTGGTGCAGTAGGTAGTAGGGTGGATGTCCAACACTCCTCTGTGTGTATTTTGCTTCTCTTTTTTACCCTTATCCAGGGAAAGTCAATTCTCTCTGCATACCTTTCAACTTGTTCAGAAGAGCCCCCTCACTCCACCTTGCTTTTGGTTATTGACTGCTGACATTTTGAAATGCTTTTTTAAAGATTGGTTTGGAAGGATTGTCAGAGAGATTTCAGCTTTTGTTGCTACTAAGCTGCCATCTTGGGAATCTTTGGCCTTTACTTTAGTCATTCAACCATCCATTGATATGTTCATTCAATAATTGAAACTCTCCAGGACCAGTCATTTGTAGGAATTGGAAAGGTCTATGAACAGGACCTCAGAAGTCATCTGAGATACCAGAGGCAGCTTAGATTGGAACAATATCACCAGATCATAGATTTAGGGACCTTTCTTTCCATCAAATTCAGTCCTTCCTTTTACAGATAAGAAACTAAGGATAGGAGGAGTCAATGTCAAGTTCAAGGTCACACTCTTAAGTAGTGAGTAGAAGAGGGAATGTGAACCCAGGTCCTGACTCCAGAGGGAGGACTCTTTCTATGTCATCTTTCTTGTCAGGAGATAAGACAGCTCCAGAGAAAGAACTATTAGAATCATCTTTCATATCAGTGTATTAATGGTTTTATTTTGGGGTTTTGATTATGTATGAGTGTGTTCTTACAACAATGACCAATATGGAAGTGGGTTTTGCGCAATAAAAGTAATTTTTTTAAAAAAAAGAAGAGAAGACAGGCTGGCATTAAGGAATGCCAGGGATGGATTTATAGATGTGGAAGAGACTGGCTCAATCATTTTATTAACTATTTAAAAATTGTCCCCTGTGACTCAGGCTTCTTTTGGACAAATACACTCCACAGGTGGATGTCACTTTACATATCAATTATTTTGCTAACTGGATATGTGCAAATCAGGTTCTTTTGAATCAAATTATATTTTATAAATGTGTTTTGGGGGAGGGATTGAAAGGTGGAAATCATCTTAAAATGTGAAGGGCCCCTTTTTATGACAAGGCCTTACCCAAAGTGATTGCTTCACAAATCCTTGCTGAATTGAATTGAATTTGAACCTGAATAATTCTCCAAAATTATTTTTTATATAAATGCAAATTGCTTTCAATCAATCAAGAGGCATTACTGAGTGTGTGCTGGCACTGTGCTGAAGGCTGAATAATGTTAGTAATGCTAACAAAACAAAACAAAATAAGAAAAAGAACATCAACTACCTGAATAAATGTCATGGAAAAGAGCATAAGAGAGCTCAGGAGGCAGACAAGTTGACCAGTTTTGTTACTATTATATTAAATTCAATATACAATTAAAACCAACCATGTAGCACTTCATAGTTCCATAGAGCATCTTCTTTTCAATTCTTTGAATTTTGAAACATTATGTTTATTATATAAGTTGTCAATAAATATTTATTAATTGTCTTCTATACTAAAGACTAGGGGCAGCTAGGTGGCACAGTGGATCAAGTGCAAGCCTGGAGTCAAGAGGACCTAAGTTTTAATCTGACCTCAATCACTTACTAGTTGTGTGACACTGAGCAAACCATCTGACCCTGTTTGCCTCAGTTTCCTCATCTGTCAAATGAGGTGGAGAAGGAAATGGCAAAACACTATAGTATTTTTGCCAAGAAAACCCCACATGGGGTCATGAAGAGTCAGACATGATTGAAAAATGACTAAATAACAACAATGTTCCAGACACTGTGCTAAAAACTGGTGATTCAAAAAAGTAAAAGATAATCCCTACTCTCAAAGAACCCACAGTTAAATGAGGGAGACAACAGCAACTATTGACAAGCAAAATATAGACAGGATAAATTGGAGATTATAATTAAAATATTCAGTGGGATCTGTCAGGTATAGCAGTCATAAAAGGACAGGAGAAGACGAGAGAGAGAGAGAGAGAGAGAGAGAGAGAGAGAGAGAGAGAGAGAGAGAGAGAGAGAGAGAGAGAGAGAGAGAGAGAGAGAGAAGTTTCTAGGGTCCTAAGCTGAAGCCCAGGGTTGGAGAGTTAGCTTTGGAACATAGAAAGAGAAGAATCTTTCTTGTTGAGATTTCACAAGGGACAGATGGGGTGTATGAAAGCTTTTGTTTTTGTCCTGAAATCCTTGATGGTCTGTGGGTTCCACTGTGCTATACTAAAGATATCTAGGGATGGGGTGCTATATCTATGCCCTGACATACATATTAGAGAAATACCAGCATGGGCCCTAGACTCCTATCCCTGTAATTGAGGGCTGAAGAACTAGATTGAGGTGAGATGCAGGCAGAGCTGACTCACAACCTCAGCCCAGCCAAACTAAGCCATGGAGTTGAGGTAAGAGGGACATGGGATTGATTTCTGCCTCTGCCAGGATATTTTTACCTTGGGTAAATGGCTTTATTACTCTAAATATCTATTTCTTCATCTGCCAAATGAAGGAGTTGAGCTAGATAATTTCTAAGATTCCTTCCAACTTTAAATCTCTGATCCTGCATACCTCTTGATACCATTTTGCAGACTGGGTAGGAAGTAAGAAGGGAGACCATCCAAGAAAAATAGACCTAGTCCCTGTAGTTGGTGTTGAGAATTTATTATGGTTGTTCAATTATTTAAGTTGTATCCAACTCTTTGTGACCCCATTTGGGATTTTTTTTGGCAAAGACACTGGAGTGGTTTGCCATTTCCTTCCAACTAAAATGATAAAGTAAGAGAAATTGGGGTGTTAAAACCCAATAGATGGTGCTATCTGCTTGGCTGGTACCAGTGGGAAATGTCACCATAAGACAAAGGGGTATTGTGATGGAATACTATTGTGCCCAAAGGAATCATGAACTGGAGGAATTCCATGTGAACTAGAACAATTTTCAGGAATTGATGCAGAGTGAGAGGAGCAGAACCAGGAGAACATTGTACACAGAGATTGATACACTGTGGCACACTCAAATGTAATGGACTTCTCTATTAGCAGGAATGCAATGATCCAGGACAATTCTGAGAGACTTAGGAGAAAGAATGAAATCCACATCCAGAGAAAGAACTGTGGGAGTAGAAACACAGAAGAAAGACAACTGCTTGATCACATGGGTTGATGAGGATAGGATTGGGGATATAGACTCTAAACGATCACTCTAGTGCAAATATCAATAATAGGGAAATAGTTTTTGATCAATGACACATGTAAAATCCAATGGAACTGTTTCTTGGCTATGGGAGGGGGTTGAGGGGAGGGAAAGAATATGAATCTTGTAACCATGGAAAAATATTCTAAATTAATTAAATAAAAATTTCCAAATTAAAATCATAAAAAAAAGACAAAGGGGTATTAAGGGGAGGTTGAATAGGGCTGCATGTGCCTGTGCATGTACACACCACAAGCAATTATACACATTCACACAATATACAGAGGTCCATGCACCCACACACAAACGCATATGAACCCATGGGGACCTACCTTTAGGCTCAGATCTGAAGAACATCCAAAAGGTCTAGCAAATGTCCTTCTTGAGTAAAGCATTCATTGTAATAAATAGAAATTGGCTTGGTGGGTTCTTTCCTTTCTTTTCCACTGAGAAGAAAACAAATAATCAGGCATGTTGGGAGACAGTGAAGAGCTCAAGGGCTCCAGACAAGGATGAATAATGAAGTCCATGAATGGACTGCCTGCCTCCTGTGTCTACCAGGAGTGATAACATTCCACTGGTTATATTAGAAATGACAAAATTCCTGGTGCCCACCCCCTTACCTGCTGTTGCACTGGGGTATTCTGAGAAGAGCCTTGTGATTTTTGGGAGAAAAATCACCTTCAGTCTCAGCCTCTGAAGCTAAACAGAGAAAAAAACAGGCATCCAGAGAGTTGGGACATTCCCAAACACCCTCATTGGGATCCAAAGGAATTAAGAGTCTATTGAATGCCCATCAATTGGGGAATGGCTGAACAAATTGTGGTATATGTTGGTGATGGAATGCTATTGTGCTAAAAGGAATAATAAAGTGGAGGAGTTCCATGGAGACTGGAACAACCTCCAGGAAGTGATGCAGAGTGAGAGGAGCAGAACCAGGAAATCATTATACACAGAGACTGATACACTGTGGTACAATCGAAGGTAATGGACTTCTCCACTGGTGTCAATGCAACGTCCCTGAACAATCTGCAGGGATCTAAAAAATACTATCCACAAGCAGAGGATAAACTGTGGGAGTAAAAACAATGAGGAAAAGCAACTGCCTGACTACAGGGGTGGAGGGGATATGACTGAGGAGAGACTCTGAATGAACACTCTAATGAAAATACTAACAACAGGGAAATGGGTTAGAGACAGGAACACATGTGATAACCAGTGGAATCGTGCGTCGGCTATGGGAGAGGGAAGGGTGGTGGGAGGTGGGGGGGAGGAAAAGAAAATGATCTTTGTTTCCAGTGAATAATTTTGGAAATGACCAAATAAAATAATGTAAAAAAAAAGAGTCTATTGAAAGCCCTGGAAGGGTCCTTAGAGATCAGCTAGTCCAACTCTCATTTTCTAGATGAAGACACTAAGGTCCAGAGAGAAGTCACTTGCCCAAGGTCACACAGCAAATTTATGCCAATCTGGAGACTAAGAACTCTCAGAACAGACTCTCTCCATTCTTTCCAACATACTAAATGACTTCTGCTGGGTTCCCAACATCATTAAGACAGGTTTCTGGATAGGGATTGGGGGAATTGTGTTCCTGGGTCTCCACCATTCCCTAGAGTCGCAGACTCCCTCTATTGATGTAAGAAACAACTATTTCTTTCCTTCTCTTTCTCCCAGAACTTGCCTTTTTCTTGTGTCATTCTGGCTGCTTAAAATCTCTTCCCTTTTAAGAATTTGGAGCATCTGCATGATATTATTTCTAGGACTGTATCTTCTAAGATGGTGATTTCAGTCTATTTGCCTTACAGGCCTGACCTGAACTTTGTAAAAGCTAGTGGCACAGGATCATTTGCCTCCGAGGCATCACTGTGACTGAGAAGGGGATTTGCAGGGGAAACACTTGGACTGTACTTCAGTGTCCTTGGGCGGCTGACGGGTGCCTGACATTGGTCCTCCTTCTGCTCCCACGGTCTACTCCTGTGAAGTGTGTCTGACAGCAGCAGCCTGGGACCAAAAAGGCAAAAGCCACTGGGACTCAGGGCTGGCATCAGATGATGAGTGGGCAGCCATGCAAGGCATATGTTCCTATCTTCCTGCCACCGACAGGGCTAAAAAAGGCCATTTTAACCATGGAGGCAGTAGGAGCAGACATGATCTTGTCCTGCCACTCTAGGGATCAGAGGGTTGGGGCTGAAAAAGACCTGAGCCTGACCCTCTAATTTAACAGATAACAAACTAGAGGAGCAAAAAAGTGGAAGAATTTGCTCAAGGTCACACAGGTTCAATCAAACCTTAGTCTTCAGATTTTGTGGTCGATTCCCTTTCCACTCTAATTGTGGTGACCACTGAGGCGATTCTCAAAAGCTGTCCTAAAAGAAGCCCTCTAGGACAAAGGAAAGCAAAACTTTTCTAAAAATACTCTTTCTAAAAATACTCATCTGAACCCAAGCAATGATGTATGTCGTTACCAAGGGGCCTCAGGTAAGTCATTTAGCCTCGTTTTGCCCCAATTTCTCATCTGTAAAACGAGGAGGTTGGACTAGATGACCTATAAGGTCCTTTCCAGTTTTAGGCTTATAATCCTATGATATTTTTTTTTTATCCCAGTTTTGTCTTCTAGGAAATCTCCAAATGCAGTTTGAATGTAGTTGATGTCTAGGTCCCCATAGAAATGGGTAAAAAGGTCTCTTGGACAGTCTTTATTTTACTCCCTCCTGAAAAGGCAAAAACACAGCCCAAAACTCCCAACAGCTCACAGGCAATCACTAAATTCCACACTCATAATTCACCATCTCTGAAAAGAAGGGAAGGGGAGAGAAGGTATTGACTTTGTTTCTAGGTGTTTACTACCCCTCAAAATGTGTTCTGAATATATGGGTGTCTAGGACTCCTTTCAATCTTTAACTTTATTGGGTCATATGCCTAGTGGCCAGATCTCTGAGTCAAAGGTATGGAGATTTTAGTCATGTTTTAGGCATAATTTCATTTGCCAACAAGATTCTCGCTGAACGTCAGCATCTCCCTTCTTTGTTCTGTAAATAGTTCTATACATTTGTTATCTCCCCTACTAGCTTATAAATTCCATGAGGGCAGACCTGCTTCTTCATTCCAAAAGCTCTTATTTTTGCAACAATAATAGCTGACACATGTAGGATTTAATATACATTAGCTCATTTGGTCCTCACAACAACAATCTGTAGTACCAAATGCCCTGTTTTACATATGAATCTCAAGGTCTCAAATGATTTTACAGTTGTGATATATCAGAAATATGATTTGAACCTGGATCTCCATGTCTCAGTGTCTAATGCTCAAGGTCGAGAAACTTTGTTACTTCTCAACATAGTTTATACATGAGATATCAGTGTTGATTGATGAATAAATAATCTACATTTGTTTGCATTTTGTCTTTGCTTGTAAATATTTATCAAATATTATCTATTGATTTACATATATATCAAATATTTATCAATTTAAATGTTTCTCAAATATTACCGATCAATTTAAATCTTTATCAACTATTATCTATCAATGTAAATCTTTATCCAATATCTATAGATTTAAATCTTTATCAAATATCTATCGAAGGAAATCTTTATCAAATATCTATAGATTTAAATCGTTATCAAATAGTATCTAATGATATAAATATTTATCAAATATTATTTATAGATTTATAGTAGTAGTCTCTCAGTAACCGAGGATGACAATTGTCTTTGTGTGTTTTCATCTGTGATGTAGATGAGTGTGCACAAAAACACTTGTGCGTGAAGGAGATTTAAGTGGAAAAGTCGATGCACAGGGACAGTCCCACTCTCTCGGTGTTGGAAGCATTGGATTTATAGATTTAAAGCTTTATAAAATATTATCTATTGGTTTAAAGGTTTATCAAATATCTATCGATGTAAATATTTATCAAATATCTATAAATGTAAGTACTTTTCAAATATCTATTGATTTAAATATTTATCAAATATTATCTATTGATTTAAATTATATGTTTAGTTCTTAGGCAATTAGGTAATGAAGTGGATGGGGGTGGAGGGCGGTAGCCAGGGTAATCAGAAGCCCTGAGTTCAAATTTGGTCTTTCAGTGAAAGCTACCTTCCCTCCTATCTTTTCTCTATCACTTACTGAAAAAGTCATCTAGAGCTTATACCTCAATTCTCTTGGAACTCTCTCCTCAGCCCCTTGTAATCAAGCACCTGTCCTTACGATTTTACCCCTCCTCTTTGCTGGAACCTCTTTCAAGGGTCAACAATGATCTCCTTATCACTAAGTCAAAGGTGTTTCTCCTGTCTCTTCTTCATCAATCTTGGGGCAGTTAAGTGGCACCAAGTACTGGTCTGGAGTCAGGAAGACCAAATCTGGCCTCAGACACTTACTAGCTGGACAAATCACTCAACACTGTTTGTCTCAGTTTCTTCATCTGTAAAATAAATTGGAGAAGGAAATGACAAATGACTCTAGTACCTTTGCCAAGAAAATTCCAAATGGGGTCACAAAGAGTCAGAAATGACTGAACAAGACAAAAGCTTTTGACAATCTTGACCACTCTCTCCTTCTGGATATTCCTTTCTCCATCTTTGGCTTCAGTCAATCAGTATTTATCAAGTCCAGGCACATATCCCCTCTAAGTAGAGGAGACCTCATGTGAATTAACTATGTACAAATTAAGGCATATACAGGATAAATTGGAAATAATATCCTAGGGAAGGCATTAGCAACAAAGGGAGTCAGGAAAAGCTTAAAGTGACAGTATATTCTCCTGGTTCTTCTCCTATTTATCTAACCTCTTCTCTTATTTAATGGCACAGAAAGGCACCAAAATCCAGTAGTGAATAGAATGTTGGACTTGGAGCCAGGAAGATCCACCTAGAGGAAGTCACTTAACTAACCTCTCTCTGTCTCTGCTGTCTGTCTCTCTTTTCTCCTATATTAGCTTTAACAAAAGTTTAGCTATTTATTTCTCTTTTTAGGTCTAGACCTATGATTTACTCAGTGTGGGGAATTCTTGATGCAGGATTTCCCTCAACTGATACAGAATAGCAACTAATATATTTATTATGATTTTAGAGAGTTACTTGGCGAGGGTTAAATGAGTTGCTCAGGGTTATACATCCAGGATGTCAGAGAAATGCCCTGAAGATAGATATTACTGACTCCAAGACCCATTGCCTAGACACCATGCCATGGAACCTATGATTATATGAACTGCTTAATATGTTTATAACATCTTTCCTACATATGAATATAAATATAGATGAAGGCTCCTTGAGGGAAGGAATTTAATTTTCTGTTTTTGGACATTGTAGGTGCTCAATAAGTGTTTAACTTGAAAAAAATACATGGAATTTTGTATCCCACTTTTAAGGAATCTCTTTTCCATTTGTGAATAAATTTCTTTTGTTAGTCTTTTAAAATAAAATTGCAGAGCCAGGTAGGTAGTTTGGTGGATGGAGAGCCAGGTCTGGAAACAGGAGATCTTGAGTTCAATTTAGTTTCAGAAACTTCCTAGCTGTTTTGACCTTGAGGAAGTCACTTAACCCCAATTGCTTAATCCTTACCTCTCATCTGCTTGGAGCCAATATTTAATATTGATTTTAAGGCAGAAGGTAAGGGTTTAAAAAATAAAATAAAGTAAAATTGCAGTGTGCATGTCCTGATTCTGCTTTTGTTGAATCAGCTCATTTCATGTAAATTTTTCCATCTTTCAAAGTTGATAATTTTTACAATGTGATAACATTCTATTTTATTTTATTGATATATTTTTATTATTTATATTTTTATTTACATATGTATATGTGTAATATATAAATAATATTATATTATTTTATTTGACAATTCAACAATACTTTGACATTTATTTCTAGTATTTTGTTATTACAAATTAAGTCACTGATTAATATTCTTGCATGCATACTTTCCCCTCCTTTTCAATAGTTCCTTGAAAGACTGACCAACTAGGATAACACTGGATTAAAGATCTGCAACTTCATAGTTGTATCAACAATGTTAAGAGCTAGTCAGTTTGACCAATTATCTACTAAATGAATGAATTCTCTACAATTCTACAAACTGAATTAAAAGGTGGGCTGATATTTAAGATGAGTATTAAAGGAAATCTGATATTTTGACAAGAGAAAAGGGTAAAGGGAGGGAGATGGACGCCCAGGATGTCTTTGTGATACAAAGTAAGTAGTACAATTTGGTTAGAATGTATGAGAATGATGTTCAAATCCATACCCATTGGCTAGGACACTTTCAGGTGAGATTTATTATGTAGCTATGAAGAAAAGTAAGTTTAACATAAAATATTTCTTATTTCATTCATGTATAATATTTTCCCCCTTTGTATATGGAAATGCTTGTTTTAGTAAAATTTGGAATGAAAAATGAAAAATGAAAAAAAATGAAAAAAATGAAAAAAATCATACCCATTAAGGAAATGGGCATTCCCTATTAATTGTAAGCTTCATTGAGCGTATGCCTGAAGTTTACCCTTAATAAATATTTGTTGAAGCTTAAACTCCAGGTACAAAACTTTCCCTCTCAAGACCTGTTTCCTTATTTTCAGAGTTTATAAAATGTCCTCAGAGGCCCCTTCCACCTTTAATTTCTGTTTGTTTAATTTCTGCAGGATTCCTATGACTAATTAATCAATTGGTCGATAGAATTGGGGGAGCCCTAGGCTAGGTCCTTTTTGGATATTTCCCGCAGTAAATCAAGGTTTCTTTTGTCTGTTTGGGCATATGTTGAAGAAGCTCTAGAGTGGCCCCTAGTGGTGGTGCGCAGGTCTGACTCAACTCCCGCGATAAACTTCAGGCTCCAGTAACAACTATAAAATGCTCCTTTTAAGTTCAAAGCCTCCATAGCTTCTGCTCCCCATCCCCACCCCCGTCTCCCATCTGAGAGCTTAAACCTTCCTCTTCCCCACCAAGTATTCTTGGAGCTAGTGTCCCTGGCCTCCCCACTCTCCTGCTAAAAAGCTGCCCCAAGCACAGGCCATGCCCGTGCCTGGACGCCCCTTCCAGCACCATCTCTATCTTCCCTCTTTCTATAGGAAGCCATGCCCAACTCCTTAATCCTAGGGCCTTCCCTATCTTAATTAGTTCCCATTTATGCTGGGCAGAGCCTGTTAGTACACGCCAGCTATTTCCCCCATAAGCCAGTGAACTCCTGGCAGGCAGGTGCTGTTTCGCCCATTTTTGCACACGCAGGATCAAGGTACTGGGCAGGCAGGCAAACACTGGTTTGCTCCGCTAACCACGTGCGCGCTTTCCCGGGCAAGGAGGCGCGTGCGCAGGATGCAGTCTGTCATTGGCTGCTCATAGGTCAGGAGGCGGGTGCACAGAGAGGGCTCACTCCAGGATTGGCCTGGGGCTTGTCTCTAGGGCTCGGGGAAATGTGAGAGAAGCACCCTACGAGGACCGGCAACGAGGTAGACGCGTGGCCATGGCAAGAGCTGCGAAGGTGCCCCTCTGCGCCTCCGACCAGTGGTCCCTGAAACACTACGGACGCTTCTTGCCTAATAGCACCGACCGCTTTGGGGTGGAAGCTGAGGCGGAGGCGGGTTCAGACTCGTCCTCCTGGAAGGTGAGGTGGGGGAGGGGCAGGCTGTGGGGGAGGGGTGGCTCCCAGGTGGAGGGAGAGAGCTAGGAGGGGTGAGTCCTTGAGTAAGGTAGGCAAAAAGGTCGGTGAGAATGAGGTTCAGCAACAAATAGTGAAGTAGTTAGAGGCAAGGTTGGGTGATCTGGGTAAATAACTTCACTTTCCCATGCTGAAAAGTAAGAGTATTTCTATTTATATCTTAGGGTTATGAAGATAAGAATGAGATCATGAAATAAATAAATATACAATAAACCTATTTGTAGAAATAGAGTGATAAAATATATAGCTGTATTCATATATTTAGGAGTTTCTTTTGCAAAGATACTGGAGTTCTCTGCCATTTCTTTCTCCATCTCATTTTACAGATGAGGAAACTCAGACAAACAAGGGGAAATGACTTGCCAAGGTCACACAATTAGGAAGTGTCAGGCTAGATTTGAACTCAAGACGAGGCTTTCAGACTCTAGGACCAGTGCCACCTAGCTGCTCAATATGCGTATAAACATATTTATAAAATGTAGAAAATATTTATTTGAATATGTTGAATAAACATACAAATAGTATAACAAGATTATATACTTATGTGTTTATGTATTTATAAATGTTAATTATACACTAGTATTACATACATTTACATTTATTCTACATTTTATATGTATACATTTGTAATAACTTTATAAATGCTAGTTGCTATTATTATCATCATTAGCATTATCTCTTATTCTCATAGCATATTCAGTCTATTGCCAAGTCTTGTTTCTACTTTCAAAATCACACCCCCCCCCCCCCCCCTTCTGACACTTGACTCTCACTTTGGTACAGACTTCCATCACCTCATGCCTTTACTGTGAAATAGTCCTCAGTTTGGTCTCCCTTCCTCAAGTCTCTCTCCACTACAATCCACCATCTATTTAGCTGCCAGAGTGACTTTTCTCAAGCACAATTCTGACCATATTGCATCCTCACTCAGTAAACTCCTTTGACTCTCTTTTGGCCCCTAAATCAAATATAGAATTCCGTGTTTGTTGTTCAAAGCCCTTAATAACCTGGCTTTGACCTACTTTTCCAATTTGTTCATATTTTGCTCCATGTTCTATATAATCCAATTCCAGGCATTTTACTGTTCCTCCAACATAAAGTTATCATCTCCTGTGTCCTTGCCTTTTCATTTGCTGTCCCTCATGTCTGGAATATTCTCCCTCCTCACCTTTACCTTCTGGTTTATCTGTCTTTTTTTTTTTAAAGGCCTAAAGACAAGAGGTCCTAGGTTCAAATCTGGCCTCAGATACTTCCTAGCTGTGTGACCCTGGGCAAGTCACCTAACTCCCATTGCTTAGCCCTTACTGCTCTTCTGCCTTGGAATCAATACACAGTATTGATTTTAAGATGGAAGGTAAAGGTTAAAAAAAACAAAACAGCAGAAATCTCACTTTCAATTGTCCTTTCCCAGCTTCCTCTACCTCTCATCCCTTTCCCCTAAGGTTGTCTTTGCTTTCTAGCTACCGAGTACATAATGTATTTACAAAGTGGTTTGCATGGTTTCCTTTATTAGAATATGAGTTTATTTAGAGCAGTGACTGTGTTTTTGGCTTTCTTTGTATCTCTGGCATTTAGGCCAGTGCCTGGCACCTAGCAGTGCTTCATAAATACTTGTTGAATAAATATATTGTGGGAGAAATACACCCAAGTATGTAGCAGAGTCTTGCTCCAAGAATGGGAGACTCAAACTCTGTTCAATCCAGAATAAGAAAATAATTTTATTTGAAGAAGAAATTTATGGTCATATAGCAACTTAATAGAGCTGGTGGAATAGTTTTGGAACTAATCAGGTAGCTCTAAGGCTGATGGATTAGCCCAGAGACTAGTAGAGTAGTTTCTCTGGAGCTGATAGAATAGCAGCTCCAAGTGTGGAATAGCAACTGGAGGTGTGGATCACAGTTCGCATATTTATTATGGACTGGAAGCTAGTCATCTCCTATTCCAGGGAAGTCTCCACCTTTCCTGAAAACCCTGGAAAATGGGCATGGCCAAATTCAGGTGGAGGTATATTGTGGGGTTTGACTTGCATATCATAGGGAATAAGGAGCATGTGCAGATTTGGGTGATCCTTCTAGAATACCAGAGTCCTTGGTGCCCATGTCTCATGTTCTCCCACTGTCCACCTTGTCATTTGTCAAAGTGGGAGAAGTCATGCTGCCCTTCTGGAATGAGAACATCGAGAGGTGGATGTAGTATGGTCCTAACAGTTCAGAACTAATATAAATAAATAATATATAATAATATAAGTAATTAGTAAAACAGATTAAACACAAAGCTGATGGCCCGGTATAGTATATTCCTCAACCAATATTAATGATTAATACTCGCAATTTATACTTGACTAATGCTGTAGTTTATGTTTAACTGCTACTAACTGGTAAGAAATGCAAGATTTCTGCTCATGGATAGGACGAGCCAATATAATAAAAATGACCATCCTGCCCAAACTTATTTATCTATTTAGTGCCATACTCATTGAACTCCCAAAATATTTCTTTATTGATTTAGAAAAAAACATAACAAAATTCATTTGGAATAACAAAAGATCAAGGATATCCAGGGAAATAATGAAAAAAAAACACATATGATGGGGGCCTTGCAGTCCCAGACCTTAAACTATATTACAAAGCAGCAGTCATCAAAACAATTTGGTACTGGCTAAGAAACAGAAAGGAAGATCAGTGGAATAGAATGGGGGAAAGCGACCTCAGCAAGACAGTATACGATAAACCCAAAGATCCCAGCTTTTGGGACAAAAATCCACCATTCGATAAAAACTGCTGGGAAAACTGGAAGACAGTATGGGAGAGATTAGGAATAGATCAACACCTGACACCCTACACCAAGATAAATTCAAAATGGGTGAATGACTTAAACATAAAGAAGGAAACCATAAGTAAATTGGGTAAACACAGAATAGTATACATGTCAGACCTTTGGGAGGGGAAAGGCTTTAAAACCAAGCAAGACATAGAAAAAATCACAAAATGTAAAATAAATAATTTTGACTACATCAAATTAAAAAGCTTTTGTACAAACAAAACCAATGTAACTAAAATCAGAAGGGAAACAACAAATTGGGAAAAAATCTTCATAGAAACTTCTGACAAAGGTTTAATTACTCAAATTTATAAAGAGCTAAATCAATTGTACAAAAAATCAAGCCATTCTCCAATTGATAAATGGGCAAGGGACATGGATAGGCAGTTCTCAGATAAAGAAATCAAAACTATTAATAAGCACATGAAAAAGTGTTCTAAATCTCTTATAATCAGAGAGATGCAAATCAAAACAACTCTGAGGTATCACCTCACACCAAGCAGACTCGCTAGCATGATAGCAAAGGAAAGTAATGAATGCTGGAGGGGATGTGGAAAAGTAGGGACATTAATTCATTGCTGGTGGAGTTGTGAACTGATCCAACCATTCTGGAGGGCAATTTGGAACTATGCCCAAAGGGCGACAAAAGAATGTCCTACCCTTTGATCCAGCCATAGCACTGCTGGGTCTGTACCCCAAAGAGACAATGGACAAAAAGACTTGTACAAAAATATTCATAGCTGTGCTCTTTGTGGTGGCCAAAAACTGGAAAGTGAGGGTTTGCCCATCAATTGGGGAATGGCTGAACAAATTGTGGTATATGTTGGTGATGGAATACTATTGAGCAAAAAGGAATAATAAAGTGGAGGAATTCCATGGAGAATGGAACAACCTCCAGGAAGTGATGCAGAGTGAGAGGAGCAGAACCAGGAGAACATTGTACACAGAGACTAATACACTGTGGTATAATCGAATGTAATGGACTTCTCCATTGATGGTGGTGTAATGGCCCGGAACAATCTGCAGGGATCTAGGAGAAAAAACACTATGCATAAGGAAAGGATAGACTATGGGAGTGGAAACACCGAGGAAAAGCAACTGCCTGACTACAGTGGTTGAGGGGACATAACAGAGGAGAGACTCTAAACAAAACTCTAATGCAAATATTGACAACATAGAAATGGATTCTAATCAAGAACATATGTGAAACCCAGTGGAATCATGCATCGGCTATGGGGGTGGGGGGGAGGAAAAGAAAATGATCTTTGTCTTTTATGAATAATGCTTGGAAATGATCAAATAAAGTATTATTTAAAAAAAAAAGAAATGCAAGATTTCAGAGTATGAGGGTCCTGTTCCTATTACTACCTTAACTGCCTGTTTAAGCCCCCATCAACTCTCAGGGATGTCTAAAAAGTTATTTTTCTCTCCATACCTTCAAGTCTATCAGCTCTCTGTCAGGAAAAATTAATAGGTTTTATCCTAGGTCTTCTGGAGACATGGTTGGTCATTGCTTTGATTAGAATTCTTTCAGAATTGTTTTTCTTTACAATATTTTCATTGTATAAATTGTTCTTTGTGTTCTGCTAACTTCACTACCCAGGATTCTTTGAAATCATCTCATTTCCATTTATTTATTGGGGGGGGGTATTTGATTGTTCATTTTTTTTTCATTTTTTTTCATTTTTCTACTTTTGACATTCTTTTTCTTTTCTGTTCCAAATTCTCTCCATCATGCCAAACATTTCTATATTAGCAATGTTGTAAACAAAAAGCAAAAAAAAAATAGAGAAAGAAAAAAACAATTTGTTTTGATCTGTACTCAGAGTTCATCAGTTCCCTCTTGTGGGGGATAGTCTTTTCATTGTTAAGTCCTTTGGAATTGTCTTGGATCATTATAAGGATCAGAGTAGTTAAATATTTCACAATTGATCATCCTTACAATATTGCTATTATTTTTATAGTATTCTTCTGGTCCTGCTCACTTCACTTTGCATCAGTTCATATAAGTCTTCACAAGTTTTCCCGAAATCATGAGTCATGTATTATAGTATAGTAGTAGTAATGGTCCTCAAAACCCAGCTACGATGGTCTGGACATGTCATCCACATGGACCCACAGCGAATACCAAGACAGGTATTCTATGGTGAACAACTGGACTCAGGAAACAAGGCTGACCAAAGAAAAGATACAAGGATCAGCTAAAGTCAAACTTGAAGTGGGCTGGCATTACACCAAAGCAACTAGAACTCGCTGCCTCTGACAGAAGCAGCTGGTGAACCCACATTAACCATGCCGCCGCCACCTTTGAAGATGAGCGACGTCGACGTCTTGCCGCTGCGCGTGAACACCGACACCAGGCCACAACCGCACCTCCCGTAACAACTGGCGCCCCATGCCCCATGTGCCATAAACTCTGCGCCTCAGCCTTTGGACTTCAAAGCCACATGAGGGTACACCGTAGATGAAAACGTACAAAGACAATTGTCATTCTCGGTCACCGAGAGACTACCACTATTCTATTACAATCATATGCTATGTCTTGTTCAGCCCTTTAATCTTAATTCTGAATTGTTCTCCAGAATAGTTGGATTAGTTCCAAGTGGAGTTCACAACTCCACCAGCAATGTATTAATAAACCAATATTTCTTTTCCAGTATTTTTAATTTTCCTTTTCTGTCATTGTAGGCAATCTGATAGATGTGAGGTGGTACCCTGCTCCTTTGCAACTGCAAATGCTAGAAATCTACTCTGCCCTGGAAGTATGGCCCCTAATCTTTCTCCTTCTTGGCCTCCAAGCCCTATAGCTGGTGTTATCACCATACTGCACACCATGCTAACTCCCACCCCAGTGTCATAGACCTTTCCTCCTAGTCTCTTGAGTTACCTTAGGCTGAAAAAATGTCTCACCTCAACTTTTTGTTAGCTATGCTGCTCTGAAATTTGATTTGATGTGCCGTTTATGGTTGTTTGGAGGGGAATTTTGGAAGAGTTTGGCTTGAGTGCTCCTTCAGCTATCTTCATCTCATCTCTTATAGGACAGTAACATTATGTTATGTTCATATACCACACTCTGTTCAGCTATTCTATAATTGCCAGGCACTCCCTTAGTTTCCACATCTTTTCTTTGTTCTTTTAGTCACTCATAGAATCTGAAAGTTTGTTTCACTTGACAGTATTTCCTCTACAGTATTATCCTTTCTCTTAACCACACCTGTCCAGTCCTCATCCCAATCCCTGCCCATTTCCCTGTTGAGATCAGTGTTTTTCTACACCTAATTGAGTATATGTATGCGTTTGTGATCCACCCTTCTTTAGTTCAGATTAGATTTGTGGCTGGCTAGATGCCAATCCCCTACCTCATGTTTTCATATTCTTTTTTCCTTGTCTAGATTATGAGAAATAGCAAATACCACCTCTTTCTCCCACTTTTCTACACTAGTGTATGTTACTTTTATGCTTCCTTCTCTTTTCCCTCATAAAACTTTCAGAGCAGGAGAAGTCCCCCCAGGGTCCTGCGTTTTTGTTTTTTTTTCATTAATTCCCTTAGTACATTTAAGTTCTGAAGGGAAACATGTTACATCACATATTAGAATGGAAAAATAGGGACATTAAGGCACTTTTGGTGGAATTGTGAAGTGGTCCAGCTGTTCTGGAGAACAGTTTGGAAATATGTCCAAAAGACTAAAACTGTATATACCTTTTGACCCAGCAAAGAATGTGTAATGGGGCTGGAAAGGTAGGCAGGGCCCAAGTACTAAAGGGCTTTAAATGCCAAATAGAAGAGAATGCTTTAGTAACTTTTGAAGAAGAGTGAAGGGGATATTGTTCCCAAAGAAAAATTATCTCTAATGGATGAACATCTCTAATTGATGGATATCAAGATACTGAGAAAGGGCAAGAAATGAATGTGGGAAATCACAGGAGGGGACAGACTGCAGCAGTGTCCTGATTTGCTCTGCAGGTGACTCTTCAATTCAGTTGTACGGAGAAAAAAAAAAAAGAGTTGCATCCTGAAGCATCATCTTCAAAACAGATATCAGTATTCTCTGTGGACTGTGAATTATTGGTCTGAGCCCTTAAAGAACTACTTCTGTTATTCCTGCTAAATATCCTGGAGTTACCTCTGGATATAGCACCTCTAGCACTGCCACAAAGAACCAATAGAAATGGAAGATGGCAATGGGTTAGGTGTATGGATGAGTTTCCCCTAAGGGCCAGTCTCTAATATGAGCTCTGATACTTCCAGTCATATAGGGCACCTATGTAAAGGTGGGCTCAGGCTGCATTCTTTAAAGGTTCATCATTTTTCCCATTACAGCCAATTGTGACCATTTGGATGAAGAACTAGATCTGCAACTAAATTTAGAATGTGACTATGAAATTAGATAACACAAACATTTCAGTACCTTAAATCCAAGGAAGGCAGAAAGGTGGCCAAAATGTTCCTGCAAAATGCTCTGGAACTATTCTAAGTACGTTATTTTTGTCTTTTTAGTAACATGTAATCAAAGCTATCTGTTTTATCTTTTGTAATTGTCTCTATCATTTGTTTGGTTAAGAGAAAGCATAAAGGATTCAGTAAGGTTAAACAAATTGCTTTCCCAAATGAGAAGATGATACTTGTAACTCCTAAGAATATTATCATTATTAGGACAGTTAGAGGGCAAGAGTGTTAGTTGAATATGATGGGATGATATCTAAAAAAATAAAATTAAGACATGAGAAAGAGGTGCATGGGGAAAAGGGTTGAGGGAGAGGTGGAATTGGATAAATTATTTCACATATGAGGTGCAAAAGAGCCATTACAGTGAAGGGAAAGATGGAGGAAGTGAAGGAGGGCATTGCTCCAACCTTATTCTCATCAGAATTGGCTCAAAGAAAGAAGAACATACACACTTGGGTGTAGAAATCCATTTTTACCAGTACCTCAAGAAAGTAGGAGGGAAAAGAGATAAAAGAAGGGGAAGTGATGATAGAAAGGAGAGGACAGATTGAGAGATGGTAATCAGAAGCAAAACACTTGAGGATGGACAGAGTAGGATAAATGATGGGAAATAGAATGGAGGGTAATATACAATATTCATAGTGGTGAAAAACATTTTTTAAACAAGTCTTTCTCTACTAATGGCCTTATTTCTGAAATACATAGAGAAATGAGTCAAATGTATAAGAATCTAAGTCATTCCCCAATTGATAAATAGACGAAGGATATGAATAGGTAATTTTCAGATAAAGTAATCAAAGCTATCTATAGCTACATGAAAAAAATGCTGTCATTATTATTCAGAGAAACACATTAAAATAACTCTAGGGTACCATCTCATACCTATCAGTTTGACTTATGACAGAAAAGGAAAATAATAAAAGTTGGGAGGAATGTGGGGAAATGGAAACACAGTTGGAGTTATAAATTCAATCATTTTGGAAATCAATTAGAGGAGAGAATGAAAGAATTCAGGACTCAAGATTTTAAAAAAGAATGTAACAAATTATTTTTACATGTAATGGGGGAAAGTAAACATTTAAAAAATCTTTTAAAACTGCCAAAAAAAGAAAGGAAAAAATGAATAGTGTGAAAAAGCAGTAGCTCAGGAGGCTTTGAATTTATTGGTACTAGATATATATAGGATTACACTGATTGACTTGGTAAGACTGAGAATTTTTAATAAATTTTTATTTTTAAATATTTTCCCATGTTTATATGATTCATTTTCTTTCCCTCCCTCCTCCCAGAGCCAACAAGCAATTCCATTGGGTTGTACATTGGAAGTCAGGGTTTTAATAAAGGATACATAAGAATTTTTAACAAGACCAAAATTTAACTTAACCTGTCTATGTTGAATGTATAAATTAAATCTGAGCTTAAGTTTTAGTTTCTTTATATGCCTATGCTCTTTCTTGGTCTCAAGATAATTATCCATTAGATCAAGGTTGTTGTACTAGCTTGAAGCAAATCATGTCACTTTCTGGTATTTCTTCTTTTATAAAAGGAGGATATGGGACTAGATCAGTTTGTGAAGTCTTAGTCAATTGTATTAAACAGATTGATGTTTAAATAGTAGTGTCCTGAAATAAATAAAATTCACACATTAAGAAAAAGGCATTATTAATAAAGATTAAGAAGGTCTTGTGAGCCTGGGACATAGCCATGTACTTGAATATATATGTGTCCACTGAGGAAACTGACAGAAAAATCTTTATGCATTCAAGAGGGAAGTGAGAAGGGGCCGTCACATGAGGTAGGCAACCTACCTATCATGTGGTTCCAGCCACCTCCAGCAAGCTGAGCAAAAAACCTTACTTCAATCTGGTCAATTTCACCTTCAAGATCCAAGGTGCCCCAAACCTTAATGAGAGGACAAAGGCACTCAGGCCACTTTTTGTAGCAGGTTTAGCCCAAGTTTGTTGCTATTTATAGGTTAAATAGAACTCAGATTGGAAGGGTGGACTCCAGCTCGAATTTGTTAAGGGCAAAAGGTATTAAGAACAGGAATGCAAAGACTTTTCCTCCGAGAATCTAGGGAGAACCTGGCCTTTTGTCCAAGAAAGGATTATTATGAATTGATGTTAATAATCAAATGATAAGGTATTAGAATTACATCTCAACATTTTATATATTTAGGAACTTAATGGATTTCTAATTATTGATGTCAAAATGGTTTTTAAAAGTTAGTTGTTAACTTGCTTTTAAATGAAACTTTAGATTTTTCCAGACTACAAGAATAATGGTTTTGCCAAAATTTTAGACAAAGTTTTCCTTTTTCTAAAAGGAAAAAAAAAAGGTCATTTTTATTTTAATAACTGGAACATAAGATAACTGACCTACTTATGTCAATTTTTTCTTTAAAAGAAAAGTAATGGGAAATTTTTGCCCTTGAATTGACTTTTTAAAATGAAGAAATCTAGGTTATAATATTAAATTATGCTTTGGATTCTTCTAACAATTATGGAGAACTTTTCTGATTCAAAATAAACAATCATAATTTTGCACCTTAGTATATTTGTCTCATTATATGACCACAATGTTGTTCATTAACTACTTCGTGCTTGTTCTTGCTTTATTAGGCGATAGTGGGTAATTATACCAGAGGAAGATAATAGGGTTTTTTTGAAAATTATATTTAATTAGATGATTTGGAATATTTTTCCATGGTTACAAGACTCATGTTCTTTCCCTCTCTTCCCTCCCCTCCTCCCCCATATCTAATGTGCAATTCTACTGGGTTTAACATGTGTCACTGATTAAGACCTATTTCCATATTATTAATATTTGCATTAGGGTGATCATTTAGAGTCTACATCCCCAATCATATCCCCATCAACCCATGTGATCAAGCAGTTGTTTTTCTTCTATTTCTTTTCCCACAGAGGAAGATAATAGTTTAATCGTAATTTGAGAGGATTAATAAAACACCAATAAGATGATGGAAAAAGTATTAGTACTATCATTGATTCTGTTTATTTTCATTTTCCCCTGAAAAACATTGCAGTAGGGGAAAACACAGCACCTTAACTACTACATTATTTTGTTCCATTGTTAATTGCTTAGGGTTCAAAGTACAGTCATTAACTTACTTATAAAACATTGGATTTAAAATTGTACATATTACTGGGCAGCCAGAAAAAAGTGTCTTGAGCCTTTGCTTCCACCCTTGTGGAGGGAACTTTTTTGTTCTTCAATTGAGAAAACCGCAACTGAGAGCTATCTTGTGAAGTAAGATGTTCAGTATTTAGCTGTTTTGAGAGCTTTCTGATATAGTAAAAGAGAGTACTAGCCTTGAGGTTAGGAAATATTGCTTCTATTCCTCAGTCCACCCACTAGCAAGTTGTGTGACCTTGAGCAACCTCTCTGACTTTCTTGTTTCCGTAATGATAAAATGAGAATTGCTGTGGTTTGGTGGAAGGAGCACTGAATTTTTAATTGGGAAACAATTCAAGTCCTGTCTTTGTTAGATGGCAGACCCACTTAAACTCTACCAAATTACCCTCCAAAAAACTATATTATAACTCTCCAAACCCACAAAAACATGGCTAAAATAATTTTTCATCCTGAAACAACTTAGAAGGCCAGCACAAAAAAATCTAGAGCACCAGAATTGAGCACATAGCGGAATGAAAGGTAGAACCCACCATTCAGCACCATTGCTGAATCAGCAGCAAAAGGCTTCTGGAGCTCTCAGCCATTGATGAAAGAGGGTGTTGGCCAGCTGCTCCAAAGGAGCTTTCAGGGGGTCTATTCGCTGGTTCTGGGTGTGAGACTCTTGCCACATTTCCCATATGCAGAATCAGGTCACTGTCTTGGGGCACAGTCCTAGGATGAAGAGGAGCACTAATACACACCAGTGCTTGTGTCCACAGGGGAGCAGGAGACCCTGGTTACAGTTCCAAAGTGGAAAAAAATGCTTGGGGTTACTCACAGCTGTAATGATTAAAATAGTGGAGCCATAAACTGTGGCAGATAAAAGAATGGTTGGCTTAAATTGTGACTGCAGAAAATATGGTTTAAAGACAGTGTCTTGTTTTAAATCAAATATAAGGTGGTCTCCAGGGGAAAATTCCCAAATATTAAATATACCCAAGTCAGATGGGTTTTATAGATTTTAATTAATACAAATGAGGAATTAATGAAAGGGAGAGAGAGGGAAAAAGGAAATAATGAGAAAAGGGCTAGACCAGTGTAGGCCAGCATGAGCCAGCCTAGGCTGAAAACCCTAAGCGAGAGATCAGTCAGTCTTTTATCAACTCACCACAAGATTTGTCCCAAGCAAGATTCTAGTGTTCAGAGAGACACCAGTTCAGCTTCAGCTAGCTCAATCAAGTTCAGCCATTAAGCCCTTCAAGGCAGCTTTGGCCAGCTGCCTCCTCCAATTCAGCTTTTCCTAGCTGAATCTCCAGAGACCGCTTTCTGACCTCCTTTTAAAGGAAATTTTCTCCTATGTCACCTCCCCTAAGTTCTCACATCTTACCAGTCACAGTAGAAGTTTTCCAAAGGACTGACCATTCTTAATTCACACCTGAGTAGACTAAACTTTTGATTAAGTTCACACCTGAGTAGACTAAAATCTCTGAGTAAGTTCTCACCTCTTTGCTCCTTGTAAGTTTACAAGTTGCCTGACCTTTATAGGTACTTAGCACCCTTTTGTATTAGATCTAAAAATAGGCACAGCTTAAGGTCTTTTGCCTTACTATAAGTATAGGTTAAGTACTTTTCATTGTTTAGCAAGGAGTTTACAAATTTATCTTCCCCTAAAGTATGCTTAAGTATGGGTGGAGTAGAGTTCCCACATTCCTGATCTAAGTCCCTTTATTGTTTAAATGGGGAATGGTCTTAACCAAGTGTTCTGAAGTAGGGTCTGAGAATTTTTAGGATTCACACAGCCAAGAGCACAGGCCAGGAGAATATTAAAACTCATCTTTCCTTATATCATACCACCTTTGAAGAACTGAAATTTTATAGATTCCCCAGAATTAGTTCTAAAGGCAGCTGCACAAAGAACCTGAAGCTTGGAACAGTGCTCCTTCACTTACAGGTACAGAGCCCAACATTAACAGTTGTTAGGGGAGGGGGACTAAAAAAAAAAAGCCTAGAAAATGGGCAAAGAACAAAAAAAGAAACTCACTATAGAAAGTTATTTTGGTGTTAGGGAAGACCAAAAATTCAGAAAACAAAGTCAATACCGCTGCATCCAAAGTCTCTTAAGAAAAAATATGAATTGCTTCCAAGCCCCAAAAAGAATTAATGGAGGAGTTCAAAAATAATTTTTAAAAATCACATAAAAAAGGTAGAAGAAAAATTGGAAAAAGAAATGAAAGAGATACAGGAAAATTATTGGGGGGGGGGAATCAACAGCTTGGTAAAGGAGGCAAAAAAATAAACTGAACATATTAATACTTTAGCCACAGTTTCTTCATTGGTAAAATGAAAGGTAAGAATAAATTGTCTCTGAGGTGCTTTCTCACTGCTCTGTGAAGTTCCTTGAAGTATGGCATTTAGTGATTTTATAATTCTACATAATTTTCACCCTTGTAATTAAACTCCTCATCCAAAAGCCAAAAAGAAAGAGTATATTTCTGTAGTCTGTAGTTGACACTTAGAAACCACTTTCCCATACAAATAATATTTTAAATGGTGATTAAGTACCCAGGATTTCAAACACATCTGTTTAACCTGTAATGTACTTGAAATACATCCTAGTAATGACATTTCAACTTTCAGCTATATTTAACCACCCTTTTAATGGTGTTTCTATGGGAAATCAACTCTAAACAATTGACTTAAAATAACTTCCATTTGTTCATAAGTTGGAGATGACCTGTAGTTTTCTTCTTTACTGCTTAAATCTATAACTAAATTTCATTCAGTGACAAACGAGTTTTTCCCAGGAGGGATTATGGCAAATAGAGTTTAGTATCTTTTAGCAAAAATAAATTGCTAAATGCGGAAAGGTTTTTAATGTGTCCCTAGAGGAAAAACAGTAATATAAAAGATTCTTACTTGACTTAGTACTAATAAGACTAGTTTGAAGATAAAAGAACTGCCATTTAAATACAAAAAAACAATTTTGTGTGATATTTCATCAGTGTGTATGATGTCACCATCAACTCCTACAAGCAGTTTTAGTCATTGCAACTTTTGTCTGTCATTTGTTTCATCATTAAAAGAGATAAGATTTGTAAAGAACTTAGCACAGAGACTAGACATAATTAAGCATTATTTATGTACTAGTTATTATTGTTGTTGTTATACCTAATAATAATAAACAAGGAAGTTGACTAAAATGGTGAGGGGCTTTTGAATTCAGGGTAAGATTAAAGGAACTAGAGTTGTTTAGTTTGAAGAAGAAAATTCCTACTTGGAGTTTATAGTTGCAATTTATTATTTGGAAGGTTGTCGTATGAAAGATGGATTAGATTTCTGCTGCACAGCCTCATAGGGGCAGAATTTGAAACATTAGGTGAAACTTTCAGAGTTGAAAATTAGATTTGACATAAGGAACAGCTTCCTAACAATTAGAACTACATAAAAGTGAAATGAGTTGCCCTGGAGGAATACCCTCCTTACTATAAGTCTTCATTTAAAGGCTGAATGACCATTTGGGTGGCATAGAAGGGACTCCAATACAGGAACAAATTGAACTATATGTTTTCTGGGGTTTTTTCTATGTAGATTTTTGGATAAGTATCAAATTCCCTGTGATGGTAGTAATAGATGGTGCAGAAATTAGGAAAACCAAAGAGTTTTACAGCTAGAAAGAAGAACTATTCTTTTGGTTTAGGAATTGTCTAGACATTCTTAGTTTAAAGGATAAAGGAATAGAATTTTTATTCTTCAGTGGAGAAACAGAATGGACATGATTGAGAGATTCAAAGATATGGGATCCAACAACACTAATCAGTCATTCTTTCCTTTAATCCAAATACATACTGCTTTAAATTTATTCTTTGGTTTATTATATAAAGATGTATTTAGGCTAAAAGGAAAGTTTTTTTTTTAACCAAATACTATCTATTTATGATTGTTAATTGAGGTGATTAAGTCAAATACTGTTTGTTGCATTGAAAAAGATAGGATAATTTCATGACCAGTAATCACATTCATAGGTATTAGGTATGAATGTTAAAATTAGGGTTAATCAAATCTTATGTTTTGATAATTGTAGTAGAGTTCTAGAATGTTGGGGGGGGGTTCCCTTTACCAATTTTATCTGGGGGAATTTAAAAATCAACTTGCTTGCTTTCCTGTAAAACATCATGAAAATAAAATCATGGACTTGACTGTCTGAAGGATAAGACCACTTTTCATTAGTGTGATTTAATCTGTAGATTTATTGAAATAATTTACAAGAGCTTCCTCAGCTATTTAGTAGTGAAGCAGCCGATGACCTACTTGAGATTTTTGCGCACTTCAGGATTTTGTTGTGCAAAATTTGGTAATTTGAATCAATGTAAAAATTGTAACCTTGTTTGAGGAGCTTAAGAATTTGAATTTATATGGTATTTTTCATCTATAAAGATTTTCAGAAATATATTTTATCCTTAGAAAACTAGAAAATGAATAAAACTTAGTCTGTGTTCAAATCCTGCCCCTGATAATCCTTATGTGGATTTGATTCAGTCACTTAACTGGTAGTTCCAAAGCTATGGTCCTATAAAATGTATTTTTGCCTTAATATGAAAATGCTAATAATTTAGTCATTTATGAAAATATATTCATGTTAAGTAAATTTGAAATATTTTTGTTTAAAGTTACATATGTGTTATATATACTTTTCTGGCTTTTCTCCATTTCTCTTACAGTACTATAGAGCAGAAATGTCAGATATTTCTGAATCAGATTAAAATGTAATTGGGAAATATTTAACAAAGTAAATAAAAATACAATAGAACATAGATAATATGCTCTGGTGGACATACATGTGAGTAGGAAATCCTAGCACCAAATGTGAAGGGTAGCACAGTGTTTTATGAGGTGTGGCTATCTTTCAAAAATACTTGATATTTTTAGCATCAGCATAAGTTACTGCTGAAAAGCCAGTTTGTGATATTTCATGTCTTTGAAAAGCATATGTTAGCTATGTCAAGATAATTTTAGGGTTGTGACTTAAAATCTAGATTTAATTGGTCGCCGGGGAAAATTCCAAATAAAATACCCAAGTTAGTCTGAAAATTTATGGTAATTTAATTAATATAGAGGGAAGAAATTTAAGGAGAAGGAGGGAAGAGGATATAGGATTCCTCCTACCTGGCCTGTGCCAGGGGGAGTTTTAAAATTCCCGCCTCTAGGTCTCTGAAGAAGATTAGAGGCTTCTAAGGGGATAAAGTTGGAAAAGTAAAGGAGGAAACAGCCAGAAACTCACCACTGAACTGGACAAATAGCTTGTAGCCATGCTAAGATGCCGGAAGGCTCAGCACGCTGCTCTCAGGTAACTCTCCACCACTAATAAGGTGCCAGAGAGAGCAAAAATCCCCAATATATAGACCTTTCACCCTCATGTCTCCTCCTCTAAATTTTCATGTCTACCAATCATATCAAAGGCTTTTCTCCAGGACTGCCTATACTTTTAGTTCTCATCTTCTTTGATTAGATTATATCTTTAGAGTTACTTAACACTTATTTGTTAAGTTCACCTTTTGGGAGTTACTTGACCTTTTTGTAGTTAATTTAACCTTTATAGCTACTTAATACCTTTTTGTATTAAGATCTAAAAATAGACTTAGCTTAAAGTTCTAGCTTCACTATAAGGTGAGAATTAAGTACCTTCATTGCTCAATCAGGAGATTACAACTTTAACTTCCCCGAATGTACGGTCTAAGTAGGGTGGAGTAATTTTGAGTTCCCAAGACATTCCTGATTTTGTTAAACTAAGTATCTTCATTGTTACAAATAGGAAATAGCTAAATCCAATCTTCACAGCTATCATAAAACTTGCTACAGTTTTATTTATTTATTTATTTATTTTTCACTTTTAAACATTATTTTTATTTGGTCAATTTCAAACATTATTCATTGGATACAAAAATCATTTTATTTTCCTCCCTCCCCTCCCACTACCCCTCCCATAGCTGACACACTATTCCACTGGGTATCACATGTGTCCTTGATCCGAACCCATTTCCATGTTGTTGGTATTTGCACTAGGATGTTCACTTAGAGTCTACATCCCCAGTCATATCCCCTCGGCCCCTGTAGTCAAGCAATTGCCTTTCCTCGGTGTTTTTACTCCCACAGTTTGTCCTCTGCTTGTGGATGGTGTTTTTTCTCATAGATCCCTGCACATTGTTCAGGGACATTACACTGCCACTAATGGAGAAGTCCATTACGTTCGATTGTACCACAGTGTATCAGTCTCAGTGTACAATGTTTTCCTGGTTCTGCTCCTCTCGCTCTACATCACTTCCTGGAGGTTGTTCCAGTCCCCATGGAATTCTTCCACTTTATTATTCCTTTTAGCACAATAGTATTCCATCACCAACATATACCACAATTTGTTCAGCCATTCCCCAATTGAAGGGCATCACTTGCTACAGTTTTAATCAAGTATTTTCTACATGTCAGATGCTATGCTGGGTACTAGAGAGAGGTGTATAAATGAAATAATGTTCATGGGACACACACACACACACACACACACACACACACACACACATACGTCTCCTCCCTGATAAAGGTTCTGGCTTTTACCTAAAAGGATGGATGGAAGGCTAGATATAGCCCTTATATATAAATAAAGTCTTTGGGAAAGAAAACGGCATTTATGACATTAATATTATTTGAATTAATACAAATATATACAAAATAGTGAATGCCAGTTATTTTATGCATTAGTGTGCATTAGCAGTAGGGAGAAGGTGGGTGGTGGTAACCAACAAGCATTGGGTACTTCTCCCTGCCAGGCACTGTGTGAGGTGCTACAGTATGGAGCAGTGCTAGACTGGGAATGCCAGCATTTAGGTTTACTTTCTAACACTGCCACGTACTACACTACCTTGTGTGACCTTACACACTTCCTGTCTCTGCATATCAGTTTCCTTATAAGTGAAGGGGTTGGTCTAACAGACCTCTGAAGTCTTTTCTAACTCTAAAACTATAATAATATGATTATAGCTGAGGCTGAAGATAAATGTGAAGGAAAACAAAGGGGCTCTTGCCCTCTAGGAACTTGTATTCTGTCAGAGGAAATCACAGGTACAGTAGGATTATTACATACAAAATAGAGAGATGATAATTTCCTCAGTGAGGAGTTTGGGAATCTGGATAAGACTCATGTCTTGAAGGAAGCTTGGGGATTTAAGGGGGGAAAGGGAGGAAGAGGGAGCATATTCCAGGTATAGAAGATAACTCAAGAAAAAATAGATATTATAAATGGCATAAATAATCTGTTTGAAGAAAAGGTAGGAGGCTTAAATAGGTAGGTTGGAGCCAGGTTGTGAAAGGCTTTAAAATGACAAAGGAGTTTGTATTTTATTCTAGAGGTAATTGGAAGCCACTTAAACTTACCAGGCTGTCAAATAACAATCGGACTTGTTCTTTAGGAATATCAATTTGGCAGCTGTATGGCTTATTAATTGGAAATGTAAAGGAGGAAACTCTAATAAGGTAGTTATTGCAATAGTCCAGGAAAGAATTAATGATGGCTCGAATTAGCATGATGGTCATTTGAAAAGAAATATGAATGCAAGAGATATTGAGATATTCTGGGATAGGGACTTTTAACTTGGGATTCATGGACCCCATAGATTTCAGAAAATCCATGAACTTGGGGCTTTTAATATTTTGATAATTATTTCAATATATTTGCTTTCCTTTATGATCTTTTATTTCATGTATTTACAAATATTCTGAAAAGAGGTTCATAGATTTCACAGACTGCAAAAGGAACCATGAGAAAAAAAAGTATTCTAGAAACATGGGAAAAGAAACTCAATTCCACTAGCACATTTTATGTATAACTAACCTTTAACTAATAGTAAGGTAGTAAGTAGAAAACTTTATAGTTAGTATAAAAATGTAATAACACTGTGTTTTCTTCATTAAGTAGCATGTCTTGAAATTAGGGATATTAAATGTTAACAGCTATCAAGGGTATCAGAAAACACAGAAACAAGGGATACTTTTAATATCAGTTTTTAATAGATAAACATTTAATGCCAAAAATTTCAACTTGTCATGACATCTAAAAAGATGTGGTGCATTGATTATAGAGCTAGTCTCAGAGCCAGGAAGACCTGAGTTCAAGACACATAGTGGCCACCCTGGGCAATCAGCATAAAGAGTTTTCTCAATCTGAGAGGTTCCTGAACCAACAAATGAAACCACAGATCCAATCATTACCACTATCATGGTAAGGATTGAGTAAATTTTTGGTGTTAAATCAATGAAAACTTCAAGGCCCTGGTGGATAAGGAGATAAAGGTAAAGAAATTTTCAAATATTAGAGATAATTATCTAGGCCTAAGTTGGGTAGTCTGAGCCATTAAGGTTTTCATTGTAATAATGGAACCTTAATAATTACTCTCCATTATTTGAACAGTGACAAAAATCTTTTTGTAGCTTTTGTTCTCCTGATCTTGCCCAGAGTTATATGCTCTCTAGTACTTCATGCTTGATTGCAGAGGCCCTTGATCTAAGTCCTGATTTAGGGTATTATGGATTTTTCTAATGTCTTACTTGTGTCACTGTTTTAGAAAATAAGGGTAAGAGAAGGATACCATGAAAAAAATTATACTCCTTTCTAACTTCTTAGCATAGTTATAAACTTTTTAAAATTGTTTATCTAAAAAGTGTCTTTAAATATATCAGTTCCATTTTTGAATGCAAAATTTTGCCTTTATTAAAAACTTTTTTAAAAACAGCAAGTACTTCATTATTGCAGATATATTTTATACAAAATGTGTTTCTGTGGAGAGTTAAATGTAGTTTTAAATTGGGCTGTTCTTACACAGATTTTTGACATTAAAAATATTTTACATGAGTCAGTGTAGCATAAACAGAAGTTTTGTAATTCTTTGATGATCATCTACTATTTTTTTTTAATTGCCAATCATGGTAGCACACATCTATAATCCCAAGTATTAGGGAACCTCAGGCTGGCAGATCTTTTGAGCTCAGGAGTCTGAGCCACAGTGGACCATACCAATGAGATGTTTGTACTATTTAACATTAGTATGGTGAAATCTTGGGGCATTCATGATCGCAGGTCAAAGCAACAGCAAAAATGGGCCTAATTAAAAGAGAAACAAGGAAACCATATTTTGCCGAAAGTTGTCATAAATAATGAATTAATATTAATACTAGGCATATAGTCACCAGAGCTGGTTCGATATTAGGAAAACTATAATTGGTCAAATTAATAACAGAAACAACAAAAATCATGATTATATTAATTAGTGTCCAAGCTTTTCACAAAATATAACACCAATTTCTATAAAGAACTCTAGAAAGCATAAGAATAAATGGAGGTTTCCTTAATGTGGAAGTAGCCTCTAAAACCAAATGTCAACATCGTCTGTAAAGCAGATAAACTAGACAGATGCAAATATATAATTTTTGGACATAACTAATGTGAGAATTTGTTTTGCTTGACTTAAGCTCCAAGCTTTTACTCTGGCTCCCCATACTTGAAACACTCTCCATTTCTGCTTTTACTACTGACCTCCCTGACTTCCATTAAGTCCCAAGTAAAAATCCCACCTTCTGTAGGAAGCCTTCCTTAACCCCTCTTAATTTCAATGCTTTCCCTTTAAAAAATAAATTCCTGTTACTTTTATGTAGTTTGCTTTGTATTGGTTTGTATGTTGTTCCTCTCCTTAGATTGTAAATTCCTTGAGATTGTGGCCTATCTGTTGCCTCTTTTTGTATTCCTAGTGCTTAGCATAGTACTTGGTACATAATACATACTTAGTAAATGTTTATTTAATGATTTGTAATGGCTTTTGTTTTTCTTGCTTTTTCAAAAGGGGAAGTGGGACAGAGAATTTGGAGCTGAAAGTAAAATTGAATTTTTTAAAAGATATGGTAGTTGAAAAGATATGGTAGATAAGGTAGAAAATCCTTGGGTATTGGTAAAAAAAATTTAGACAAAGGTTCAGCAATGTTGCATGTTTCATAGCAAACTCACAGAAATTGAACAGCATTTTTACATAACAAAAAATCCAAGAAACATCACAAAGGAAAATTATTCAAAATTTACAAAATTCACAAAGTATTTTGGCTTAATTTACCAGAACATGTGTAGTACTTGAATATATTCTATTATAAAATGTTTCTTAAAGAAATAAACAACTTAAATAACTGGATGAATATTCAGTGTTCATGGCAGGACTAGGTCAACATAATAAAAATAATACTACTACCAAAGTTAGTTTATAGTTTTAATGCTATACCAACCAGATGATAAAAGGGATATTTTATAGAACTAGTTAAAAGAATAAAATTTATTTGTAGGAACAAAAGATATATAAAGTATCAAGGGAAATGGTGGGAAAAGTTATGAACAAAGGATGACTTACACTTCTAGACCTTAAAATTATAATATACATTTATAATCTTCAAATTTATTTGATATTTTTTAAAGTATTTTCAAATCAAATAAGAAATCATTTTTATAATAAAACTATTAATGGAACAGACTATTCTAGGAAGACTAAAAAAAAATGGAACTTGATCCAGCATTTGATAATCCTGAAACTATAAATGATTTAGGAAGGAATGCCCTATTTGATAAGAACTATCCGGAAAACTGGAAAGTATCCTGGAAAAAATTAGACTTAGACCACAAGTAACAATTTATTTCAAAATACATTCAAATTGTATATGTGACCTACATAGTAAAAAAAATTACCATAAAAACATTAGAAAAGGAATAGATCATATGCTTCCCACCTATGGAAAGGCTAGGAATGCATTAGGAGAAGGGGTAAAGAAGAGGTAGAATAGGGTAAATTATCACACATAAAAGAGGTGCAAAAAAACTTTTACAGTATAGGGGAATATGGGTGAGTTTGGGCTTGAAATTTTATAATCATCAGAATTGGCTCAGAGGGAAAAACAAATATACTCAATTGGGTATACAGAAAAGTAGGAGTGGGGAGGGAATAAGAGAAAGGTGAGGCTGTTAGAGGACAAATTGGGAGAGGCAGTGGTCAGAAGCAAAACACTTGCGGATGGACAGAGTGAAAGGAAGAGAGAGTAGGATAAATGGGGAAAACAGGATGGAAGACAATATACAGTATTCATAATGGTGAAAAAAATTTAAACAAGTATCTAATAAAGGCTTCATTTCTCAAATATATAGAGAAATGAGTCCAAGGTATAAGAACACAAATCTTTCCCCAATTAAGTAATGGTCAAAGGATATGAACATGCAATTTAAAAAATAATCAAAGCTTTTTAAAAAATGCTCAAAATCACTATTAAATAGAGAAATGTAAATTAAAGCAACTTTGAGGTACCACCTCACACCTATCAGATTGACTATCATAACAGAAAAGGAAAATTACAAAGGTTGAAGGAGATGTGGGAAAATTGAGATGCTAATGTACTATTAGAAGAACTGTGAACTAATTAAATAATTCTGGACAGTTTGGATCTATGCCCAAAGGACTATAAAACCACATATACCAACCAACAATACTTTTAGTAGATCTATATGCCAAAGAGCTGGAAGGAAGGAAAGAAAGAATTTATGTATACAAAAAATATTTATAGCAATTTTTTTTGTGATGGCAAAGAGTTGGAATGTGAGGGGATACCCATCAACGGGAGTGTGACCCTATAAGTTGTAGTATATGATTGTAATGGAATACTATTGTGTTATAAGAATTGATGAGTAGGATGATTTCAGAAAACCCTGGAAAAGCTTACATGAACTGACAAAGAATGAAGTAAGCATGGGAAGAACATTGTACATAGTAAAAGCAATATTGTATAATGAAAATTATAAATAACAGCAATACAATTCCAATGGACTCATGATAAAAATGCCTTCTGCTTTGAGATAAATTACTGCTGGAGTCTGAATCTAGACCAAAGCATACTATATTTCACGTTCTTTATTTTTTTTTTGTTTTCTTCTACAAAAGAATTAAAAATAATATTTAACAACACTTTTGTTTCATGTGATTACACATGTAAAATCTGTGTCAGATTGCTTGCCATCCTAGCAAGTGATCAGGTTGGAAGGAGGGAGAGAATTCAGGACTCAATTTAAAAAAAATGTTAAAAATTGTTTTACGTATAATTGGAGGAAAATAAAATATCAAATTCAAGAAAAACAATTGAGAAAAATCTAAAATTTTCTTATACATGCTTGTCATTATAAAATAAACAACAGAAACAATTTACACATATATATACATATTTGATAATTTATTTTTCATGTACTATATTATTTCAGGGCTCTGAATTAAAAAGGTCCCAATCAATTTCTACACATTAAAGATAATTTCTGTGTATTCCTGTATCTGGGTTCTGGGTCAGAGATTCTATCCAATCTACTGATTTTTTTATTTTTCTTTGTCTTTAGGAATGTGTTCCTTTCATAAAGTCTGGCTAACCAGGAATGTTTTATAATGATTCTTTTCCTGTGTACATGAACTTCATGACATGGCAGTGGGGAAGGGCTGAGAGTTTGATAGACCACCTTCTAATTAAGTGTTTACCAATTAGAGATGCTTGAGATGTTCAGGGGAGGGTCTTGAATAATGAGCTCCCAAAAGTGTATATAGGTGTTTGATCTAGACCTATCAATGTTTTTGGTCATGATGCTGGCTAAATAATAAACTGATATTCTTATTGAAAAATAAGGCTCTCAAGGTAATTTTAATAATGTGTTTCTCTCTGTATAATAACCAAAATATATTTCTCTGTAGAGAAATGGTTAAAAGTTGTTTGTCATTGTTCAGTTGTGTCCAACTCTTTGTGACCCTATTTAGGATTTTCTTGGGTAAAGATACTAGAGTTGTTTGCCATTTCCTTCTACAGCTTATTTTACAAATGAAGAAACTGAGGTAAATAAGGTTAACTGACTTGCCCAAGGTCACATAGCTGGGAAGTTTCTGAGACCAGATTTGAACTCAGAAAGATGAGTCTTCCTGACTCCTGCCCTGGCATTTATCCACTGCCCCCAGTTATAGTTTATGAGTGAACAGTTCTCAAAAGAAGACTTGTAAACAGTTAATACCTAATTGCTCTCCACACAGAACCTCAGGGCTTTCTTTATGTCCGTGACCCAGAAATTCCTTTTCCTAGAAGCTTAGAGCAACTTCAGCCTTCTCAAATTGGAAGTACCCTCCATCTTTATGGTCTCTCCTGCTTCAATGAATTCTCCTATTTAAGGAGGACATCCATACCAATTGTGTCTCATTTCTTCTCCAAGCTAAACTGTGGATATTCTCTACCAGGCTTTTACACTAGATACTTTCTTTTCTCCAATCTCTCACTTTTAAGCTTCCTTTTATATGTTGTCTTTCCCCATTACAATGTAAGCAGCTTGAGGGCAAGGCTTGCTCTTTTAATTTTGCTGATTTTTTCTCTTCTTCCTTTTTAAAAAAGTTTTTATATTTACTTTCTCTAAGAGAGACAAGGAGAAATTTAGGGGGAGATCAAGGCAATTTACAAACAAATAAGCTTTTTAAAAAAAGTTCATTATTGAACAATTCTGGATCTTTTTAAATGGTAAGAAAAAGATACGGGCTTTAGGTAATAACCCTTAGATATTTGAGAGTCTTATACTGTGCTTGAAAAAAGATAGCCATTCATGATCAGACATACACAAAGAAAAACAATGTGGGCATTTTTCATGATACTAGCATTTGGCTGATATAATGTTCTTTTACGGTTTTCTCTCTCTTTTTTATAGGTATTTGAGTCTAATGATAAATATGGTGCTCTTGTTCTAACCATAGTTGTATCAGGTCATTTCTTCATTTCCCAAGGACAGACCTTACTGGTAAGTTTATCTTATGATAAGCACACATACCTTTAAGCTATGTTTTCATCAATCTTACTTTTTTAAATGTATTCAACATGCTTCACAAACTTGTAAAGCACTATCTAGATCAGCCTTGTAGTAGTAGTTATTTTATCAGAAGAGAGGCCTGATCTATGATTTTACGGGTATGAAGAACTCCAAATACTAAAGACAGGGTGGCATGTTCTCTGAAACTTGTAAAAGTTGTAAAGAGCACTGAGAAGTGACTTCAGTAGTCTTATATCCAAGTATGTGTTAGAGGCAGCACTTGAACACAGTCTTTTTGGTTCTAAATCTGGCCCTCTGCCTACTGTGCCTCACTGCCTCTGTTATTACTATTGTTATTGTTGTAAAATTATTTTCATCTTATTCAGTGGAGTTCAGATAGCTTCCTGGGACAAGTCAGTATGTTTTTTTCACAATTTTTATTTACATCTAATCTTCTGTGGATAAAATAACTACTTATTATAGTTGAATGAAAAGATTAATATTTAAGCCCTGTTCCAGGCTCCCAGGAATCATCATTGGTAAAATTCCAATAGTAGATAGTGGATGGGATGAGGGGAATAATATGTACCTTAGTTTGTTTCTCTATGCTTTGGTTTCAATACAGGTTAGTTAGTTGGTGGATTTTTTTGCAGGATATTTTTAGGCCTTTTTTTTAAAAACACTTTCTGTCTTAGAGTCAATACTGCTATTGGTTCCAAGGCTGAAGAGCAGCAAGGGCTAGGCAATGGGGGTTAAGTGACTTGTCCAGGGTCACACAGCTAGGAGGTGTCTGAGGGCAGATTTGAACCCAGGACCTCCTACCTCTAGGCATAGTTCTCAATCCATTGAGCCACCCAGCTGCCCCAAAAATCTAAGTGCCCAATATGGGGCTTAAACCCATGACCCTGAGAATAAGAATCTCCTGCTCTACCAACTGAGCTAGCAGGCCTTTAGATCTTAAATGTAGCATGGAACTTGTCTTTTTGCCAGTTCTTAAAAGGTAGTGATCTTTTCATATGTAATTTTAGCCACCAGGTTGTTTCTTGCCAGGTGTTACTCAGTTACTATGTTGTTGTAGCATACAGTGATGCAGTGCCTTCCTTACCTAATTTGCAGTGCTCGTTGAGTCTGGGCTACCTAGGGATAATTCTTCTGTAATTTCCTGTAGGAGGAACCTGATTGTAAATAGCCATCATAAACGCCTGCAATTGTTTAGAATAATGTCTATTCCAAAAGTGTTTATGTAGGGATGCATTGTGGGAAGATGGTGGAGTAGGGCAGGAAGCTTTCTTCGCTTCCTAATTAACTTTCCTCCCCCAAACAACCAAAAGCAACCCATAGAATCAAAGCTAAAAGTGGCCAAAACAGGCAGGAATCAGGAGTGAAGATGAACAATCTGGGAAAACTAGAGAAGAAGGTTTCTGACTTCCCTGGTCACACTGCTATAAGCCCAGGGGCAAGGAATGGAGCACCCAGAGTAGAATCCACAAAGTAACCCCTGGGGACAGGATTAGAACCTCAGCCTTTTTGCCTGCATCCCCAAGGATAACACTGGAATCCCCAGGCAGAGAGCCCTCTGTTTGTTGTGACCTTGGCTCCAGAAACTATCACTGGCCTACAACTGGGGATTGAAGGAGTGGGCACTATGGAGTCTCCCAGAACGGGACCCTTAGGATAGAAGTTCAGGCGTTACTGCTAGTGAAGGAGGGAATTTGGAGAGCCAAGGAATGTGGACTGGACACCTTCTCTGTCCTGGGCCGTAACAGTAGGAGAGGAGGAGTAAGAAGGATCATGTACTGGTGAATATGGTGACTTATAGCTCCCTGGTTGCTACTACAGAGCGAGGCATATTGGCTGTGTTTCAGTAGTGAACTGAACTGCCCACAGGCTCTGCTTGGAGCACCTGAGGGCAATTATGTCCTGGGGATTGAAGAGGGAAGGACCCAGAATTACACCAGTCCCTGTACTATAAAAATTGAAAAAACTAAACAGGAATCTGGTAAAAACAAACAGAAAAATCCTGAAATCTAAGTTAACATACCCCAGCATAATGGGAACTCTGAGAGTCCAGTAAAAAGCCAATAATTGAATCTATTGGCCTGGCCACTAAAATTAAAAACAAATAAATAAAAATGAGCAAGCAAAGAAAAAATTAATAGTTATTATGGGGATAGAAAAGATCATGGCTCAAACTCAAGAGGATAGTGAAGTAAAAACACCTATTTCAGAAACAGAAAAGAAATACAATAAATGGCCATCAGCACTAAAAATGCCTTTGGAAGATCTTTTAAAAGACCTCAAAAAACAAATGAGAGAGGTTAAGGAAAAATTGGAGGAAAAAATAAGAGCAATTCAAGACAATCAAGATAATTATGAAAGAATGATCATCCAAATGGAAAAAAGATCCAGATCACAGAAGAAAAAATGCATTAGGAATTATAACTGGACAAGGAGAAGCTAACAGTTTCCTAAGAATGGAAGAAACAATAAGGCAAAATAAAAAAGTGAAATAAAAAAGAATATGGAACATCTCACAAAAACAACTGACCTGGAAAATAGATCAAGGAAAATATAAGAGTAGTTGGACTCCTAGAAAGTTATGATCAGAAAATGAGTGTAGGCATCATACTCCAAGAAATCATCAAGGAAAACTGCCCACAAATTCTAGAATCAGAGGGTAAAATAGAAATTGAAAGAATCCACTGATCACCTCAAGATCCTGTAAAGATTAAAATTTAGGGGATACTGAGGCAGGTAGAAATTAGTTTCTCTCTGTAAGGAGTATTATATTTTTATGAGATTTATTAAAAGTTAAGGATTAAAGAAAATACAGGATAAGAAAAACGTGCCTAGGCCAGAGAGGCCTAGACAAGACCTTACCTACATTATGGAAAGAGCCACGTCTGCCCCAAAATGGAAGTCCAAAAGACAGCCCAAAGCTTTTGCAATCAGGTTAAATACCTTCTCGATCTCAGCCCAGGTGAGATTACAAAGCATTTTGGGGAAGTGGAGCAAAGAATTGTGGGGATTGAAATCCAGAGTTCAAGTCCAATTTTACAATCCAAAGATGAAAATGAATACCATTACTAAGTTCCATAGTCCACAGTTTAAGGATACTACAAGCAAAAAGAAAATCTATTTTAAATACTCTAGAACTACAATTAGAATAACACCAAATCTAGCAGTCACAACATTAAAAGAACACTAGACAGGAAACACATTTTTGTAGAGCAAAAGAACTGGGATTATAATCAAGAATAATATGTTCAGGAAAGATGAGCATAATTACAAAAAATTGAACATTCAGCAAACTAAACGAGTTTCAGTTATACCTGGAGGAAAAAACCCAGAATTCAGCAGAAAATTTGATCTACAAGAAAAATAGAAAGGTAATGAAAGACTAATAATAAGTAACCAAAAAGGTAAAATTGTTTGATTTCTGTGTGGAAAAATGCCATCTATGGTCCCTGGGAATGGCATCATTGCATAAGTATTTTGAAGGAGTGTATGTGGATAAAAGACTCAAGATCAAAGTGAATGGAATGGAATGAGCTGAAATGGTAGAGGAATAGACCAAGAGGAGGTGGGGAGGAATGACTATCTGATATGGAGGATGAATGAGTGGAGAAAAGAGGTACAGAGAAAGGAAGGGATGGAAGGCTGATTTTACTAGAGCCCTACTCTCATCAGACCTGGTATAAAGAGAGAACAACATACACAATTAGTAGAGTAAAAATCTTCTTAATGTACAGAGAAACAGGAGGGAAGGGGGATTAAGATAAGGGAGGGAGTGGGGAGGAGAGTACATATTGAGAGGTGAGAAGGTAAGGTGAGGGGAGAGAGGGAGGGACTCTTAGGACAAGATAGAGGAATGATTTTTAGAATCAAACTTATCAAGATGTAGGAGGGCAAGTTTGTGGGGATAAGGAAGAGATTTCTAGAAAGGTGGTTAGAATAAGAATTAAAAGGCAAGAGGGAAGGGACAAGGGGGAGACCTTTGGAAAGGTGGACTAATTTGGAACTAGGAGGGCAAAGGGAGCTTTTTTGGGAAGAGTATGAATTGCAAAAGTATTAGTCAAAGGAAATTGGACTTTTGAAGAGGGATCAATTAGAAAGAAATGAAGAGGGAGACAAGCAGTGAGAAGGAACAGGGTAGATGGAAATGCACATCTAGTTCCCATGACATTGGGTAAAATGGGATGAGTTGACCCGTACGAATAAAATGGATAGCATAAAAGATCAAAAATAGGACCTGACAATGTGTTGTTTACAAGATACATACTGAAAATGAGAGAAATAACATGGAGTGGAGGTGAGGGACTGGAGCAGAATATACTTTGCCACAGCTGATCCAGAAAAGGGAGGGATAGCAGTCATGATCTCTGACTTTGGGGTCTAAAATGTATATAATTGTAAGGGATAAACAGGGTAACTATGTTGGGGGACATTACAATAGATAATGACACATTATCAATATTGGACTTGTATGCACTAAGTGTTCCCTGATTTCTAAAGGAAAAGCTAAATGAGATAATAGAAATAAACAAATAACAACAAAATAGCAAAAGCAGTAGACTTTAATTTTCCCCTCTCAGAACTAGATAAATCTGATTTAAAAAAAAGAATCTAAGAAGATGAATAGAACCTTAGATAAGTTAAATATGACTGCTATTTGGAGAGCTCCCACTCCCACACACACACCTGCATGAATTTAGTAATAGATCTAAGCCTAAACATACACATAATCTAAACATAGTTTCTGGTGGGGTAGCAGTGACTGAGAGCACAAATATTCTTTAAAATTCTTACTTTAATCCTCAGCATACTGTAGAGGTAATCTTGCATCCCTGAGGAGTTGTGACACTGGGTTCCACTGAATATAACCAAGCTGGAAAGATTTGGTTTTGGAGAATAGGGTTCTGATAGCAGACTGTGTCTGCTGCCTCAGGATTAATCTAGCTAAATGTGGTTCTGGTAATGTCTGTTAACTGAGAACCACATGGATTAAAGTGATCACATTAAATGCTGATAGGAATAAGGAGAAACAGGCCTAAAACTACCTTGCTAAAGCAGTTGTGAATTGTCCTTTTATAAAGCAAAATGGAAATATACATTAAGAGCTGCAAAGTTGTTCATGCTCATTGACCTAGGGATCCCATTATGGAGGTTAGGCCTGATGGGCATAATTGAAAGGGTAAAAAGCTGTGTGTGTATGAAAATATTCATAGAAGCTTTTGTTGTAATGACAAAATAACTGGAAATAATACAAATGCAATGAATGGGAGATATGGGTGACTAGATTGTGATATTTGAATGCAATGGATTGTATTGTTAATGGAAATGACAAATATCGGAAATAAAAAAATAAGGGAAACATGAAGAAATGAAAAGAGAAAAAAGGAAAAACAACATACTATGATTACATTTTAAAAATACACAAAAGCAAGAGAAAAATTGTCCATGTAAACCAAATCCAAAGAGAACTCAAAAGCATAGGATGTTTACATTAGCATACATGTATAATTTACGTATTTTAAACAAATTGTAAACAATGTGGAATTTGAGGTTTTGCACATTTTGTAATGCATTGATCTAGCTAAATGTGTTTTGGTGGTGGTGGTGGTGACTAACATGATTTTTTAAAAAGTATTTATATAGGTTTTCAACTTGTCATGTTCCCTAATGAATGTTTGTCAATCATCTTCCTCATTTTTGGTAAGAATGATGGTGGTGGTGATGAGATATGTAACACTGTGATATCGAAATCACTTTAAAAGACTGATATATATTAATTTAAGGTCTCCAAGGAATTCAGCTATGTAATTCCTAAATGAAAACTCAAGTCGGCTGCCAACCTTTTTTATGGTGTTTTAATTACAAATAGGAGGAAGAAAGTATTGGGGGGGGGGAGAGAGAGAGAGAGAGAGAGAGAGAGAGAGATAGAGAGAGAGAGAGAGAGAGAGAGAGAGAGAAGGAAAGAAGGAAATAGGGCTTAAATGCCCACTGTGCTTAGGCTGAGCCAAAGCGGGCCCAAGGCCCTGGATAGCCAAGGCAAAGAAAGAGATCAGTCCCTATCACTCATGTGACCAAAATGGAGAAAACAGTCTGTGGGCTCCTCCAACTCCAAGCACCAGGCTCCAACTGCCTTTCTCCCTCCTCCCAGGAAGTCACGAGAACTCCTGAGCTGTCCTCTACCTCACTTCCTGTGTCTTACATGTGCCAATGGTGGCTCTAGCTTGACCTAGGAATGTCCAGAGGTCTGTCCCCTTTGCACATGTCTGTTGAAGGCCATATTCTCAAATAATTAAATCTTGAGCTTTGCTGCAGCCCTTTCTAAATCCTGTTACATTGAGTAGGGTGGAGATTGTAGTTTCCAAGACCTGATTGTGTCATTCCAAGTATCTCTATTGTTATTGATCAGGAAATAGCCAAATCCCATCCTCTAAAGAATGGTTTGAACAGGGTTGAGTAGTTTTGAAATTCACAATCCCCCCTGAGGCCCAAGGAAGGCTAACCTCTCCGATGGGTCTTGTAAACATACTAGCTATGAAATTACAATAGTTATAGATAAGGGAAAAATAGGAGAGATAGCGAGAGACAGCAAAATCAATGTTTTGCTGGGCACATTGACAAAAGCCAATTAGGGGGCAGTCCCCTTTGGCAGAAGAGTGTACATTCAAAATAAATTCAATCAACCTTCAGTTCAAGCAACCACCCCCCAAGGTTCATTCTTGATCTTGATGTAATGTAGGTTTTCTGGCATCTTTCTGCAACAGTTCATTCTCTGGATTTAGGAGTTAGCAAGCTTCTTCCTTGAAGATCTTTCTCAAACAAACAAAAAAAACCTTTCAAAATCTTGGATTTTTATTAAAATACAATCCTCCCTGAAGTGGGTATTAAAAAAATTCAGTTCAGCTCAGGATGCATTGTGGTGTATGAGTCAGTTATTAAAAGAATTCAAAAACAACAAAAACAAAAATATATAAAGGGAAAAAATATGGAAGAAAGTTAAACGTTTGGGAGAAAGGGAAGAGAAAAAAAAATTCAAAATCAGAATCAAAATACCAAAATCTACGTATAAAATGTTGAGTAAACAAGAATAACTTCATAATGAGCCCTTGTAAAGGTCCAATTTAAAGTAATTTCTATCCCACAAGTCTGTAGGACAGAATGCAGTAATATTTCACTTACCCATTTGCAGCCAAGACTACAGGAAATTGTCATATTATAAGAAGGAAAGGAACTCGAGTTCTATTTTGATAGGGAAGAGTCATTCCCTGGTCTGACTTTTTTCATTCTCAAGGATATAGGGAGCCAGCATGATAGTCAAATTTTTGTACTTGTATGAGTACTTCATAAAGAGTGTAGATACAAGGAAGTCCTACGAATTAATGTATGTCAAGCGTCGCAACCTTGAGTCCACATTAGTATTTCCTATGTGCTCTTTTGGCACTATTCAGGTTAAGTCTGTGCTCCTTGTTTTTATCACATTTCCTGGAATCAGACACAAACATTAATCATAGTCCCATAACATTTTATCAATAAATGGCAGGTTCCCACAGTCTGAAGCTGTTTGGGTATGTTTTAATAATATAGCAAGTATGTATGTTTAAACTTATATTACTGCAGATAGAGAGAAAAAATTTAATTATATGTACCTTTTGTACAAGAAATGAGGAAAGGGGGAAAATTCAAATATTCAAAAGAAAAGAAATAATAAAAAAAAATCAGGAATTCAGTGTGATTTTGAAAAACAGCATCCACTTGTCAATGGATTATTATCTTCAATGCATGTGATAGGATACAGTCAATCAGTCTCAACAGAAGATGCTCTCTTTACATGTGAGCAATGAATCCAAGAGTCCTTCTCTCCAACCTTTATAGATGTTGGAGTAGTTAACAATATTTGGAATGGTCCTTCCCACGAAGGCTGAGTTGCTCCAGTACGCTGGAAATTCTTAATATACACCTTGTCTCCTGGGTTCAGGTCATGAAGTGAAAAGTCTAGTGGTCTGGCTTGTACTGCAGCTCCAGATTAATGGAGTTCACGCAGTTTATGCTATAATTCCTATATAAAGGAAGCAATAGTAGTATCTCCCCCTAATAGTGATGTATATGCTTAGCCTGTATAGGCAGATGTCCAAAAAGCATCTCAAATGGTGAAATATGTAAGTCTCCTCTAGGTTTGCTTCTAAGATAAAATAGGGCCAGAGGGAGAATTTCAGGCCATTTTAAATGGGTCTCAGTGCATAATTTGCCAATCATAGTTTTAAGTTCTTTATTCATCCTTTCAACTTGGCCTGAGCTCTGGGGATGATATGGAATATGGAATTTGGGAGTTATCCCCAAGCAAGAATATATTTGGTTTAAGACAGAATCAGTAAAATGACTTCCTCTATCAGAATCAATACGTGCTGGCAGGCCAAAACGAGGAATAATTTCTTTTAAAAGCACCTTAGCAACAAAAGCCACTGTGGCTCGGGTCGCAGGAAATGCTTCCGGCCATCTGGTCAGTTGATTTACTATGACTAGACAAAATTTATAATGTCCGGCCTTTGGCATTGTTATAAAATCTATCTGTAGGTGCTCAAAAGGTATGTAAGCCAGAGGAAGCCCACCGAAAGCTTTGCCACGCAAGGTGTGTTGGTTATATGCCTGGCAGGTAGAGCAGGCTGAAAACACTTTAGAGGCTATGGTAGTTATACCGGGGGCTATCCATACTTTTTTTTTTTAATATATTTTATTTGATCATTTCCAAGCATTATTCGTTAAAGACATAGATCATTTTCTTTTCCTCCCCCCCCACCCCCCATAGCCGACGCGTAAGTCCACTGGGCATTAGATGTTTTCTTGATTTGAACCCATTGCTTTGTTGATAGTATTTGCATTAGAGTGTTCATTTAGAGTCTCTCCTCTGTCATGTCCCCTCAACCTCTGTATTCAGGCAGTTGCTTTTTCTCGGTGTTTCCACTCCCATAGTTTATCCTTTGCTTATGAATGGTGTTTTTTTCTCCTGGATCCCTGCAAGTTGTTCAGGGACATTACACCGCCACTAATGGAGAAGTCCATTACGTTCGATTATACCACAGTGTATTAGTCTCTGTGTACAATGTTCTCCTGGTTCTGCTCCTCTCGCTCTGCATCACTTCCTGGAGGTTGTTCCAGTCTCCATGGAACTTCTCCACTTTATTATTCCTTTTAGCACAATAGTACTCCATCACCAACATATACCACAGTTTGTTCAGCCATTCCCCAAATGATGGGCATCCCCTCGTTTTCCAGTTTTGGGCCACCACAAAGAGCGCAGCTATGAATATTTTTGTACAAGTCTTTGTGTCCATTATCTCTTTGGGGTACAGACCCAGCAGTGCTATGGCTGGGTCAAAGGGTAGATATTCTTTTGTCGCCCTTTGGGCATAGTTCCAAATTGCCCTCCAGAATGGTTGGATCAGTTCACAACTCCACCAGCAATGAATTAATGTCCCTACATTGCCACATCCCCTCCAGCATTCATTACTTTCCTTTGCTGTTATGTTAGCCAATCTGCTAGGTGTGAGGTGATACCTCAGAGTTGTTTTGATTTGCATCTCTCTGATTATAAGAGATGTAGAACACTTCTTCATGTGCTTGTTGATAGTTTTGATTTCTTTATCTGAGAACTGCCTATCCATTTCCCTTGCCCATTTATCAATTGGAGAATGGCTTGATTTTTTGTACAATTGATTTAGCTCATTATAAATATGAGTAATTAAACCTTTGTCAGAGGTTTCTATGAAGATTTTTTCCCAATTTGTTGTTTCCCTTCTGATTTTAGTTATATTGGTTTTGTTTGTACAAAAGCTTTTTAGTTTGATGTAGTCAAAATTATTTATTTTACATTTTGTGATTCTTTCTATATCTTGCTTGGTTTTAAAGCCTTTCCCCTCCCAAAGGTCTGACATGTATACTATTCTGTGTTTACCCAATTTACTTATGGTTTCCTTCTTTATGTTTAAGTCACTCACCCATTTTGAATTTATCTTGGTGTAGGGTGTGAGGTGTTGATCTATTCCTAGTCTCTCCCACACTGTCTTCCAATTTTCCCAGCAGTTTTTATCGAATAGTGGATTTTTGTCCCAAAAGCTGGGATCTTTGGGTTTATCGTATACTGTCTTGCTGAGGTCGCTTTCCCCCAGTCTATTCCACTGATCTTCCTTTCTGTTTCTTAGCCAGTACCAAATTGTTTTGATGACTGCTGCTTTGTAATATAGTTTTAGGTCAGGGACTGCAAGGCCCCCATCATATGTGTTTTTTTTCATTATTTCCCTGGATATCCTTGATCTTTTGTTCTTCCAAATGAACTTTGTTATGGTTTTTTCTAAATCAGTGAAGAAGTATTTTGGTAGTTTAATGGGTATGGCACTAAATAGATAAATAAGTTTGGGTAGGATGGTCATTTTTATTATATTGGCTCGTCCTATTATCCATACTTTCTTAACAGAGTCTACGATGCCCTGGGTACCAAAGTGACCATTTTTATGAACAGATTGGCAAAATTGGTGATAGAAACTTCTAGGGAGCAGGGGTTTCCCTTCAGACTATACCCACCCCTACCCAATGAAGAATTTTGAAGTTGATCAGGAATAAAAGGCATCATGAAATCATTGTATAAGGAGGCATAGAAGTTAGGCTTGTCATGTGACAAGAAGGAGGAATGGCAGGTATATGTTAGGAGAAAGTAGGAAGGGCTTCTAACAACTCAGGTGGACTGAGGAAGGAGGAAATGGACCAGACACACAGAAAGCAAACAGAGTTAAGTTGTGATCTGTGTGCTTAGAGCAAATTCCCACATAATACTAATGGGGCATCTCTCTGCCTCTATTTCCTCAGCTCCCCTCTTCAGTTGTTAGATTGAGTCTTAAGACTAGGGGAGACTCCCCTAATATTTTTAGGGGGAACCCTGAAGGGCAGACCCTGGGCATGTCGCTGGATCTCTGCCTATTTCTTCATCTATAAAATAAGGGTCCTAAAAGCACCTACTTCCAGGGGTGGTTGTGAGGATCAAATTATTAGCACAATGCCTGCCTCATAGTAGGAGCTTGTACCTCTACCCCCTAGTAAATTTGTTTTTATCCAGTAATTAGTGAATTTTATTCTTCTCTAATTAAGAAATTATTCACACTTAGTTTGTGCTTTAGATAAACTCATTTGAACTATCTGGACCTTTTGTGATTAATTCGAGTGGGGACTAGAATATCATCCTCATAGGAATATTATTGTTTTGATCCAGGCCTATGATTTCATTCAGTTTAGGGAGTTTCTAGTGAATAAACTCCTCTAGTAATGCAGATAGGCCATCCTTTTGCTATTGAAAAAAATTAAATGTATTGCCAGGCACATTAAGAAGTTTTAGTAACTTTCCCAGGATCACATAGCCAGTATGTAACTCAGTCATTTTCATCCCTCCAATTGATCCAGTGATCATCATCCATGATCCATTACCCCATCTTCCTATCTTACCAAAATTCATTTTATCAATATAACAAATATGTATTAGTTGCATATTGTTTACAACACAATTCTTGCTCTCAAGAACTTAATAGTTCTATTAGGAATTGCAAACTTACACACCTGAAATAATTAAAAAATAATACTAAATTTTTGGTTATTACTTATATCAAGGTTATAAAAAAAGTATCTTGTTGGAGATTAAAAAAATAGCCCACCTTGGAGTCAGGAATACTTCATTTCAATTCTTGCCTTTGTCACATATACTAGCTGTGATCATTAGGTCCTAGAGTAGAAAGGCCCCCAATTCCTGTATATTAGGGAGAATTATTATGTATTCTGTGTCTGGGGTCTCAATCAGAGTTTCGATCCAGTTTGCTCCTTTTTGCATTTTCCTTATTCTTAGGAATCCCCAGAAATATGTTATTTTCACAGATTCTAGCTTACTTTTTGTTATTGAAAAAAATTAATTTTTTAATAATGATCCTTTTTCAGCATACAAGACATACCTGTCCACGTGGACAGGATAGTTTCATGGACCAACTCTTAATTAGCTATTCACCAATTAGGCGATGTTTAAGGGAGGGGCCAAATAATGAGCTCCTGAAATTCTGTTTATTAAGCTGCTTTTCCAGGATTCAGGGTCTCTGGACCTTGAGAGAGTTATTGACCCACATTTCACTTTATCAGTTATGATGCTGTTGTAACCAGTAATTGGATATATTCAATAAACTGATATTTCTTACTCAAAATCAATCTCTTGAGATAATTTTAATCATAATAATCCTCATTGGAAATTATTTCCTATTCTGACTTTAGAATATCGTTGTTGAGCCTCTTCTATTTTTCCTTGGCTGATTCCACTGAAGCATGTTTTTCTGTGGGATATTACTTATCTGAAATATGCTTTTGCCAAAATCAAGAACGCCTGCTAGAGTATACCTAGATTTCTTTCCTCCTTTATAAAAAATGCTAGGTGATAGTAGTTACTTTCTCCAGGGTTCCTATCATTTCTATCCCAGCAGCCAGTTCCTCTTGGATTGTGAAAATCAGAACTCAAATAGAATTTTCTCTTGTTGGTTCCTCAGTCTTTTGAAAGATTTATCACTAAGACAAGCCAAGAAGTTATTAGCTGCTTGATTTTGGGTAGCAAGAGAGCTCAAGCAACTATCAGAATAATTGAATTCCCCATTACTACAATATTATGTCTTTGCAAAGTTTGTAATGTTTCCCAAATTCCTCCTTTGTTTCTTCTTGCTCACCAAGTTTTCTGTAGTATTCTCCAAACTCTATCTGTTTCTCCCTCTTTTGAAGGTCATTCAAATGTTCTTTATCATTCTTTCACACCTCTCCTCAATTCCTGTTATCTTCTCATATGAGATTGCTATTATTTTTAGTAATGTCTTATTCTTTGTGATCCTATTTGGAGTTTTCTTGGCAAAGATACTGGATTGGTTTGCTGATTTCTTCTCCAGCTCACTTTACAGATGAAGCAACTGAAGGAAATAGGGTTTAGTGGTTTGACCAGAATTATATAGCTAATAAGTGTCTGAAGACAGATTTGAAGTAAGGAAGATGAGTCTTCCTGACTTCAGGCTCAATATTCTACCCATTGTGTCACCCTCACATGAGATTACTTTCTTAATATATGCTAACCCCTACTGTTTCCCTATTCCATTTCTTTTGAATAAGATATAACCATCAGAGCCATAGTCTGGTTATAGATGTTATCCCATTAAGTCTCAGTGATGCCTCTGGAGTTTGATTTAGCTTTTTGACTTGGGATTTTAGTTCTTGCCATTTAAACTTTGAACATTTATGTGTAGATATTCAAAGCCATGGGTTTTGCTGTTAATTCTTCTTGGATGTTGTCTTCTGTGAATTTCTCCCTAACTCATTTACTATTTGTTCTTTCTAACTACTGTTCATAATATCTACATTGAAAGAAGGGCATATATAGTATTCTTCTTTCCCCATACTTTTTCTTTTAATGCCTGTCTTATTAGAATTAAAAGACAAATATATTACCAGACTTTTTTTGTGTGTCCCTCATATCTGACCAGGAGTCTCTCATTCCTTATTTGTAAGAAGTAGCCCAGAATTTTAAATTTCTTTCTGTGACACATCTTTTTATCTATAGGATAATTTCTGAATCAATTTTATCTTCTACATTCTTTTTCTTCAGTGAACAGTGGTGAGCAAAACAGTTTTTGTTTTCCCTATGGTCTTCAAATTCTTGCCCAAGACTTTCTAATTATTGGCAGTAATTTTTTTGTTCCTTCTGACAATGTCATTGGTGCTCATATGAAATATTAGAAATCAGTAGTTCTCATCAACTTTGATGAGTTTTGTGAGGTACTTTAATGTCTTAGATACAAATCATAGGGAGGACAACAGACCTTTCTATTGTCCCCACGCTCATGAGTAAATAATTGCCAACTGTTGCTGTTTTCTTGTTTCTTCAAAATTTTCTTGACTAAATCTTGTGCTTGAGAGCATCTATGGCCCCACTGTGTCATTCTTTTGAAAACAAGCAGCTTCTTACTATTCAGCATTCGGGTCTCTCTTTCATTCCTCTCAACTCCATTACTGATTCTCAAGAACTTTTTCTCCACTATTTCCCCAGCTGCCTTCTCATTCTAGATTTGTCTATCTCTTTGACTCTAAAATCTCTGAAAAATCTTTCTTCCCCTTTAGCCCCTTCTTCTGATTGGCTAGTTCTTCCAGGAAACACCATTTTAAGGAATTGCCTAGGCCAGCAGTGTGTATAGCTTCATTGCTCTCCAGGCTCTGCTTCTGACTTTCTGAACTTCTTTTTCCACATGGATGCCTTCCCCTTCACCCCTCTTCACTATCCTTTTATGTGTTATAAATAGAATATAAACCTCTTGAGGACATGGACTTTTCCTCTTTAGGAAGAGTCTCAAATGTGCTCTTAAGCTGTCATTAGCTTCTCTCTTTCTCCTCTGTTACACTCTTTTCTTGACAGTTATCTAGAGAAGGCTCATCTAACCCCTCCACTATCTCGGATCCTTTTTATTTACTGCCCTCATTAAAGTTTCCATTTTGTTTCTTTAAGGAACTTTTTGTTTTCTCTTTCACGTTGGAGGTTAGAGCTAAAGGTGTTTTTCTGGTCTCTTCACTGTTTCCTTCAGGAAGTTGATCAGCCTACATTTGGAACACAGATAACAGTCACAACCTGTGGTAGAAATACAAATATTGTATATTTAATACTAGTCACTGCATGATTTTTCCTGCTTCTCATAATAATGTATTTATACCTAATCTTTTGTGCTTGGTTAAAACTTGACTTAAATCACCACCTCTTAATGAAAGTTTCATTCAGGTTCCTTTCCTTTTGCTCAACATCTCTATAGCCACAGCCATCTTCCCTTCAACTTGGCACCAGTCTCCTCTCCACTTCACTTATTTTGACCTGTCCACCAATCTAGTCAATTATTTTGCTTAATCCTGTAATTTGTTCCACTTTCGTTTTCTGATTTTCTGTGTCTTGTCATCCACCTTTTCCTGATCCTTCGATAAGTCTCTGTTCTTTAGGTTCAACTCCCTAATTCTCCTTGATCCTCTTTACTCTTCTTAGATCTGTGATAATCTTTGATTCTGCATCTCTTTCAACCCAATTGTAGAATATGGACTGCTATTTGTTCCTGGAGATGCTTTCCTTCAAATCTTCCTCAATCTCTCCCAAATTTATCAGACTTCTCCTACCTAAATTCCAACTCTTAAAACTATCCAAGGTAACTCCATGAAAGGTCAATAAGGGTGAGGATAGAGGAAAGACTATTTGCGATGAAGAAGGTATTAGAATGAGCCACTTTTGCAGAGCTGTGTTTTTAGTTTTGAGAGCTACATTTAAGGAAGAACATTGATAAAATGATGAATTCAGAAAATGGCAACAAGAATGGTGAGATGTCTCAAATCTTGCCATAAGATGATGAGTTGAAGAACGTTGGGACATATAGTGTATAGAAGAGAAGCTCTTTTCAGGTATCTTAAGGGCTTTCACAAAGTAGAGGAATTAGGTTTGTTCTGTGTGGCTCCAGAACATGGAACTAGAAATCATAAATTATAAGGCAGGCAAAATTGGATATAAGGAAAATCTTACTAAAAGTTGAAACTATCAAATAGTAGAATGGATTGTCTTGGTAGGTAGTGGGTTCTGCTTAACTGGAAGTCTTTAAGGAAAGGCCAGATGACAATTTAACAGGCATGTTGTAAAGGATTTCTTTTTGGAGTATTGGTTAGATCAGATAATTTCTGTAAATTTCTTTCCAATTTCAAGGTTCTATAACTCTGTTTCTCTTCTACCAGTATTACACAAGATATTTTAAAATTAATGAGTCATGAAAAGATTATTTATATCTCTTTCCTATGGACAGTTCTCCAAATCTTAAGAAAAGTAAGCAGAATAGTATTGTGTAAGAGATAGGATTCATTAAAACACATCATGACCTTCTGATGATAGTGATCTTTAAAAAAATTATCAAAATTAAGTAATTAAAAAACAATATAAAACATGTAAAAATTAGCTCCAGATAACATTCTATCTACAGAAAGGAAAGTAAAATCTGTTCTAAGGAACTATTAAGAGAGAAAGATGATGTAAAGAATGGACTGAAATACTGATTCAACATAGCCTCAGGCTTCTAAGTGTTCAGAACTTCTCAATTCTCAAACTTGGTGGACAACCAAATTTGTAGGCTATGTAAGATGAAGTTGCTTGAGAAACTTAGGATCTTCAACTTTATTGATATTATATATTGTTTTCTTCCCACAAAGGTTGTTTGGTAATTTATCAGGAATCTTCAAAAAATTATTTTTTGGGGGGGTGTAGGTTGGTATTTTAATATTTCCAGAGAGAATATCAAGTACATAGCAGTTCATATTCTGAACAAACTGAAAAATTAATTCTTAACCAAGTGCATAATTTCTAAACAGATTACAAGGGCCTTAGGCACAAAACTGGGCAGCATTTGATCCCAATAAAAACATATCCCCTTAATAAAATGAACTATATTCATGAATTGAATAAAGTATTCACTGCTTTAGTAATGTGCTGTGTCTTTACATCTGCCTTCCTGATTACCTGATGAACCATTTATATTACAGAATAGTTCGTGCATCAATTAATCATTTTTGCTTTTGCTAAGCCAATAAGCTTTTGATTCTCCAAAATTTGGAAAGGATGAAAAAGTAGACTCAGAATCGTAAAACGCTAGACTTCTGTTTATGTCTCTTAAATGCAAGTCTAATGAACATATTTACATGCTTATGGTGTGTAAAATGCATTGGGCACACTATGTTAGATTGCATTAGTGTTGGGGGCTGTTCTGCCATATGACTGACATATATTGAATTTATAATCCACCTGAACTCTTAGGTAATTCTCACATAAATTGTTGCATAGATACAGCCTGTTAGATAGACTATTAGAATTTTTTTTCAACCCAGTACTTTACATTTATTACAATTAGAATTTATCTGGTTAGATTTGGGCCAGTTTTAGTCTTTCAAGATCTCTTTTAGACTGTTTTTGCCATTCTATATATTAGCTATTATGCTTCCCCACTTCATGACATCCACAAATTTGGTAAAAGTACCATTTGTGCTTGTCCAAGACTGTAATAAAAATGTCTAAGAGGAGGGGTAGTAGAGGCTTCCCTCAAGGTTGACATTGATTCAAATACCTAGTGTTCTTGAGTCCTGCTCACTCAACTAGAAAAGACCTCTGCAGATGCAAATCAAAACAACTCTGAGGTATCACCTCACACCTAGCAGATTGGCTAACATGATAGCAAAGGAAAGTAATGAATGCTGGCGGGGATGTGGCAAAGTAGGGACATTAATTCATTGCTGGTGGAGTTGTGAACTGATCCAGCCATTCTGGAGGGCAATTTGGAACTATGCCCAAAGGGCGATAAAAGACTGTCTGCCCTTTGATCCAGCCATAGCACTGCTGGGTCTGTACCCCAAAGAGATAATGGACAAAAAGACATGTACAAGAATATTCATAGCTGCGCTCTTTGTGGTGGCCAAAATTTGGAAAACGAGGGGATGCCCTTCAATTGGGGAATGGCTGAACAAATTGTGGTATATGTTGGTGATGGAATACTATTGTGCAAAAAGGAATAATAAAGTGGAGGAATTCCATGGAGACTGGAACAACCTCCAGGAAGTGATGCAGAGCGAAAGGAGCAGAACCAGGAAAACATTGTACACAGAGACTAATACACTGTGGTATAATCGAACGTAATGGACTTCTCCATTAGTGGCGGTGTAATGTCCCTGAACAATTTGCAGGGATCTAGGAGAAAAACACTATCCATAAGCAGAGGACAAACTGTGGGAGTAGAAACACCGAGGAAAAGCAACTGCCTGACTACAGCGGTTGAGGGGACATGACAGAGGAGAGACTCTAAACGAACACTCTAATGCAAATATTAACAACATGGCAATGGGTTTGAATCAAGGACACATGTGATACCCAGTGGAATCACACGTTGGCTACGGGGGGTGGGGGGAGGAAGAAAATGATCTTTGTCTTTAATGAATAATGCTTGGCAATGATCAAATAAAATATTATTTAAAAAAAAAAGCCCTCTGCACCCATCCACTTGTACTATCATAATCAATGTCTCTCCATCCAAGGAATATCTCAGGAGACTTGCTGAAATTTAGATATCCTGTTCGCTGGGCATTCCAATGATTGACTTAGAAAAACCCTGTCAAAAAAGGAAATGAAGTTAATATGGCAAGAATTGTTCTTAATACATTCTTACGGACTCATAATGATCTATCTATTCTTTACTTGGTAAATTCTATATAATTCTCTCTCCTTTAATAATCCCTTCTAGAATTTTACTAAGGATTGACATTACTCTCTGTGACCCATAAATTGAATAATATACCTGCTATTATTGTATTTTCTATTCAAAACAGTCATCTTGTTCTAGCTAAGGTGGCACTGATGGAACATACCTAGATTCCCCACAGATAGACAGTAAAGCTCTGAAAACAGAACAATGTTAAAAACTAATGAAAAAACATTTAAAAATGTCTCCATCCAGCCCAGAACAAGAGGATTTCCAGAATCCTGTGGGTGGAAGATGGAACCTGCAAACAACCTAGAACCATAGCACAAGCCAAATGCATTGGAACCCAGTCAGTGGCCAGATCCTTGCTCAGAGCAGGCCCAGGAAGTTCCCATGTGGGCAGTGCAGTGTCCAGGCAGCCTGCTGTTGAACCACTCAGCATTGCCAGGGTAGCCTCAGGCAGCAAGAAACTAGGTGAGTGCCCAAAGAGGCCACACCAAGCTCGCACCCAGGAAAATGGTGCCTGGGCAGTGGCAGGAGGCAGCGGTAGTCAGGTCAGCAAACAGGCAGCTTGCACCAATACTGGCACAGTGAGAGAGCCAAGGAAGAGAGCGCTGGAGAGCGGGAGGAGGCCTGCCATCCATGCAGCCCTCAGTGTCCCTGGGAGCCTGCCAACACCAGAACAGAGAACAGTCACTTCTGCAGTGTGTCCTGGATGAGGAGGGGACAGAGGAGCATGTGCCTAATTCAGACCCCAGGAAACTGAGCCTGGACCCAGGGCTTTCTAGAGAGTCGAGGGCTGGAGCTGAACAGTGATGCCGAACCTTCTAGAGACTGTGTGCCATGCTGGGCATGCCCCGCCCCCTTTTCCCCCCTCACATTGGGCTGCTGGATGGAGGGGTGGGTGAAGTGAGGAATGTCCTTGGGCAGATGAGGGGGGGGAGTGGCCCGAGGGCTTTGCTGCCTGTGAGCTGACCATCCTGTCCCTCCCTCCCCAGAACTCCCATTGGGCTGCTGGGCAGAGGGATGGGGGATATGAAAAATGTCATCAGGTGGGGTAGAGATGGGGAGGGGAGCAGCTCTGCCTCAGTTCTTCTCTGCCTGTTAGCAGTCCTTCCCAGCCCTAGCTGTGCTTTCCCTGATGCCTCACTGTCCACTGGTGGAGGTGGCTGGCTCCTTATTTCCACTCCCCAAGTTCTCTCTCTGCCCTATTACCCAGCAGCCTTTCCTCCTGTGAGCACCCCTGTATGGCTATCCCCCAAGGGAAATTCTGGTGGCTCTTTTCTCAATGGGGAAGTGCCAGACTCCCTGGCTTTCTCCATTCCCCAACTCCTGCCCTCATATTCTCAAGAGAAATTCAACACGGGAATTGATGATCCTGAAAACCCTCCAGCTGCAGTTTCCCAACTTCCTTATTTCCTGTGACCCAGACACTTAGTAAATGTTTATATTATTGATTCACTTAGGTGGCTAGGGGACACAGCCATGGGCCTGGACTCAGGAAGACCTGCATTCAAATCCAGCCTCAGACACTCACCAGCTCTGTGAACCTGGCAAGTCACTTAACTACTGTCTGCCTTAATCCACTGGAAAAGGAAATGGCAAGCCACTCTAGTATCTTTGCCAAGAAAAACCCCACAGTCAGGATTGGCATGCTGTGGTCCAAGGAGCTGCAGAATAGGAAATGACTGAATGACGGAACAAAAACAAAAAATAAAAATCCCAATCTAGGAACTGTAGGAGATATAAAGGCCAAACTACAATAAAGAAATGCTGTGGCTTGAGAAAAGCCCAAGAAGAAAATTCTGATGAAAGTAACTTCATAACATCTCAGAGAAAAAAATGAATTAGTCATAAAGATTGCACAAGTAATGAAAGAAGTTAAGGCAGACATTCAAAGTATAATTTTTAAGTGAAATGAAAGCTATGGAGGAAAAGAGGGGGTTTTATTCATATACCATAATTTGTTCAGCCATTTCCCAGTGGTTGGAAGATTTAAGAATTCTGCCTTATGAAATGACCAGCTGTGACTTCAGAGAATAAATTTAAGATGTAGAATGAGGCATACATTTTTGCTCATGGCCAATGTGGGAATTTTGTGTTACTTGACTGCATATTTGTCACATGATTTTTTTTTTCTTTCTTTTTCCCCAGTATTTTTAAGCATTTATTGAGTATACACTGTTATGTCAGGCACTGTGCTTAAGTGCTTTACCATTATTATCTCATTTGATCCTTACAACAACTCTATGCAGTAGATACTATTATTGTCCCCATTTTACAGATGAGGGGACTGAGGCAAGCATATTTAAATGACTTGACCAGGGTCACACAGTCTGAAGCTGGATTTGAATTCAGGTCTTATTGCAAGCCCAGATACAGAATTGTGTCTCAGAAAAATATTTCAGGCAATCAAAAGTAAGAATTGACGTTACCAAGGGACATTCATAGCCAGGATCCCACAAGATATGATGGGTAAAGGAACACAAAAAGGCAAAAAATAAAGACTTAATCAAGAATGACAGTATAATTTTAAAGGGAGAATGACTTCTAATAAAATAGGAGACTTTTCAAGTATTCCAGGGTTCTGTAGTAGCTTTCAGATATAAAACAGAATTTAAGAGCAAACTAGACAGAAAAATAATAATTTTGAGCATTTAGCAAGTGGTACCGGATAATGAATTGTTTGCATTTCTTTTACTTTAAAAATGTTTATTTTCTCATATATTTACGACATTTATTTTTCCCACTGCCTTCCTCTCCCTTCAACAAAAATAAAAAGAAATGAAGAAAGAAAACTCTTAATCATAAATAGACATAGCCTAGAAAAACAAATTCCTACATTGATCATGCCCCCCAAATATGTTTCTCTCTTCATTTTAAGTTCATCACTTCTCTGGCAGGAGGTAAGTGGCATACTTACCTTTAATCTTTTGGATTCATGTTTTATCCTTGTATTTTTAAATAATTATTTTGTATAAATTATTTTCTAGTTTTCACTTTCTTCTGCATCACTTTATTGAAGTTTTTAATTTCATAATTTCTTATGGCCTAAATTTTTTCATATACTATTATTTGTCTACTTATTCTCTAGTTGGTTGCTGCTTTATGTTCCAGTTTTTGGCTACTATGAAAAGAACTGCTAATTTTTTGGTAAATATAGGTCTTTTTCCTCATTCTTTTATCATTTAGGAAGATGATAGACATACTAATGGTTTCATATTCATTGGTTGGTTCTTTCCGTGGTTAATAGAAGCTCTTAAAAATAGAAAATTCCCCTAAGAACTACTTTAGCTGGATGCTAAAGGTTTTGGTCATTTTCTTGGATGAAATTTTCTATTTCTATAATTTATTCTTTGACCAACCAATTCTTTAAATTATGTTATTTGGTTTAATTTTTAATTTTTAAGGGACTTAAAAAAAAGAACATTTATTGAATTGTCATCAACAAATGATATGTTTAATATTTTTGTTTTCCTACATCTGGAAAACTCTTTATATACTTATGCATGGTCAGTTTCTACAAAGTTGTCATGTACATTCTAAAAGTATGTAAATTCCTTTTAAGCCTTATTATTTTTCTTGTTTATTTTTTGCTCTTTTTTTCTTGCTTATTTTTCTTGTTTATCTCTTAGATTTGTCTGGTTCTAAAAAAGGTAAATTAAGGTCTCTCACTATTTTATGATTACTTCTAATTTGATTAACTTTTTCTTCAGATATATGCTGTGTTGATATTGATTCATTCTTTAGAATACCTTTAAATATAGTGTAATTCATTTGCTTATCTATTTTTGTCATGCCATTATTTATTATAGCCTTACCTGAAATCATATTGCTTTCTTTTTGAGTTCAGTTAAAAACTTCAAGAATCTTCAAATTTCAAGAACATTTCAGTTAAGCAACATATTATCAAATTGTTTTCTAATCCATTTGGCCATTTTTTTTTCTGTTTTGAGGATAAGTTCACCCTATTCAGTTTTATGATTATAAATTATTAAATGTGTTCTTATCTCACATTAAATGTGTCCTGCCTTCTTTACTTTTTTCTCACTTTGCTCTTATTCCTCTCTTTACAAGTTAGTTGCTGAAAGAGAGGGAGTTTAGCTGACATTTGTGAACTATAAATGAAATGGCTTGTTTCCTTTTTATTTCAGCTCTTCTTTTTTCCTTGCCCCCTCCCCTTACATTCCAGTTTTTCCTTTTTAATTGTGTTTAGCTCTTTGTGGCCCTATTTGGAATTTTCTTGGCAAAGATACTGGAATCATTTGCCATTTTTTTCCTCCAGATCATTTTACAGATAAGGAACAGAGGCAAACAGGTTTAAGTAACTTGCCCAGGGTCATTAAAACTAGCAAAAAGTATTTGTCATATATACTAACCATAAGAGGCTGTATTTGACCTTTCTTGTTTCTTACTCCTGAACCAACATCCCCAATTGCTTCCAACATCTATTCCTGCTCTATATGCATGATCATATGATTTTCTCTGACAGTTTCCAAGGCCAAAAAAACCCAAACCCATTATTTTTTTTGTCAGTTTCTGGTGAAGAAAAACATAATTTAATATTAGAATAAAATACTTAGTTTCTGGGCCCAAAGTCTATGGCTTTAGGTCTTTCTTTGTCTCAGATTTGCTAGTACAATCCAGATTTCCTGAAGAGGTGGGAATTATTTTCCTTAGTCTTTCAGATAGAAGATCCTCCTCTTGGTGATGTTTTTTTCTTCCAGAAAGCATTTTGTTTTGGAAAGCATCTCCTATTGGATAGCTTGCACTTGTCCCAGGAGCTCTCGGATGCATGAGTTCAACTGCTTAGACTGGAAACATCTATTTTTCAAGATCACTGCTCCTTGGCTTGTGCTCAGAGGGGAAAATGAGACAGGAGGCATATAGGAGCTCAGATGCGCCTAAGCAAGCACATGCCTTTTCTCATTTGCTTATGCTGTGAGCTGCTACTGATGGCAGGGAAAAGAGGAGAGAGTAATCTTATCCTTGCTCTAAATCCAGAGAGGTCCCTTAAAGAGAAAGGCCTAAATGAAAGACGGAACCATTCCTCCTCCTACTTACGTAGAACAGAGAGGACCTTAACAGTTCTATTAGTGTGTCTATCTCTATCTCTGTCTCTCTCTGTCTGTCTGTCTCTCTCATTGGAACCAATTAGGAATTACTATGTTATCCCAGCAAAGTTTGTGCCTCTCAGCAGTAGGCCAGTGTGAATATTTAGCTCCAAGGGAGGTACCCCAGTTCAAGTTTCCTTGATAAGTTTGTTTTTTTTACTACTAAAACTCCTTTATTCAAAAGTTATATGATGGATGGGAATAGTATTAACAATGTAGTAGTGATATATATTTTGTTTTTCAATTCTTTTTTTTTCATTAATAGAGCATTTTATTTTTTTAATTTTTTAAAATTTTTTTAAAATTTTTATTTGGTCATTTCCAAACATTATTCATTGGAAACAAAGATAATTTTCTTTTCTTCCCTCCCCACCCTCCCACCACCTCTCCCATAGCCCACGCGCAATTCCACTGGGTATCACATGTGTTCTTGATTCAAACCCATTTCCATGTTGTTGGTATTTGTATTAGTGTTCATTTAGAGTCTCTCCTCAGTCATATCCCCTCCACCCCTGTAGTCAAGCAGTTGCTTTTCCTCGGTGTTTTTACTCCCACAGCTTATCCTCTGCTTGTGGATAGTGTTTTTTAGATCCCTACAGATTGTTCAGGGACATTGCATTGCCACTAATGGAGAAGTCCATCATCTTCGATTGTACCACAATGTATCAGTCTCTGTGTACAATGTTTTTCTGATTCTGCTCCTTTCGCTCTGCATCACTTCCTGGAGGTTGTTCCAGTCTCCATGGAATTCCTCCACTTTATTATTCCTTTTTGCACAATAGTATTCCATCACCAACATATACCACAATTTGTTAAGCCATTCCCCAATTGAAGGGCATCCTCTCATTTTCCAATTTTTGGCCACCACAAAAAGTGCGGCTATGAATATTCTTATCTTTTGAACAGTCCCCCTTGTTCCCACCCTTATTTTACTTCCCTTTCTACCCCCCTCCCTATTTATCCCCCCCCTTGTTTTCCCTGTAGTCTTTCTAAAGTTAACCCCCCCCCGCTCCCTCCCTCTCTTGTACTGCTTCCCTCCCCACCAGACCATTTGTTACCCTTCTACTCCCCTATAGGGTGCAAATCTATTCTCTGCCCCCAATGGATTGGATTGTTTTTCCCTCTTTGAGTCACTTTCAAAGCACGTAAAAGTTGAGTATTTCCTGTCTCCGACCTCTTTACCCTTCCAGTGTATTGATGTTCTCCCCCCTCCCACCATGAGCTTCTTTATGACATATAAATTTACCCCCATTTGTTTCTCTTTCTATTTCTTTTAATATTAACCTATTTTTAAGCTCTATTTATATCTATATATATATGCATACTCATGCGTATGTATTTTTGCATGCATATATCTATATACCTATTTATGTCTTGTCCTTTCATCCTATACAGTTTGTTGCTGCTCCCTCTAAGAGTTACCAATGACCTCTTTTCTTATAGGGATACATATCATTTTAACTTATTGAGTCTCTTAAAAAATTGTTTTTTGTTTTTCTTTTTTCCCCTCTTTTTTAATTACCTTTTGAGGATTCTCTTGAGTTCTGTGCTTGTACATCAAATTTTCTGTTCAGGTCTGGTCTTTTCTTTACGAATTCTTGAAATTCTTCTATTTTGTTGAATGACCATACTTTCCCCTGAAAGAATATAGTCAATTTTGCTGGGTAGTTGATTCTTGGTTGTAGACCTAGTTCCCTTGCTTTCCGGAATATCGTATTCCATGCCTTTCTTTTTTTCAGTGTGGATGTGGCCAGATCCTGAGTTATCCTCACTGTGGTTCCTTTGTATCTGAATGACTTCTTCTTGGCAGCTTGTAATATCTTTTCTTTGGTCTGATAGTTCTTGAATTTGGCTATAACATTCCTGGGTGTTGTCAGTTGGGGATTAAGTACAGGAGGTGATCTGTGGATTCTATCAATCTCCACTTTTTCCTCTTGTTCAAGGATTTCGGGGCAGTTTTCTTGAATAATTTCCTGTAATATAATGTCCAGGCTTTTTCTTTTGTCATGGGCTTCTGGTAGGCCAATAATTCTTAAATTGTCTCTTTTTGAACGATTTTCTAAATCCTCTGTTTTGTGAATGAGATGCTTCATATTTTCCTCAATTTTTTCATTCTTTTGGTTTTGTTTTATAGTGTCCTGCTGCCTTGGGAGGTCACATGATTCTAGTTGTTGTATTCTGGTTCTTAAAGACTGGATTTCATCCTTAGTTTTTTGGTCATCCTTTTCCTTTTGGTCAGATTTTCTTTGGAGGTCATCTTTCATCTTCTTCACTTCATCTTTCATCTGCTTTGCCTCATCTTTCATCTCCTTTGCCTCATTTTCCAGCTGGTTGATTTTGGCTTTCAAGACACTATTTTCTGTTTCCAGATGACTTATCTTAGTTTTTAAGTTCTTTTCCCAATTGTCTTCAGCCTCTCTTAATTGTGTTTTGAATTGCATTTTGAGTTCTTCCAAAGTCTGCATCCAATTCGCTGGGATTTCAGATTTTTCCTTTGCTGATCCCTCCCCCTCTGTTTCATTCGCTCTTTGCTCATTACCTGTGCAGAAGCTGTCTATTGTAATTTCTTTCTTCTTTTTCTGTTGTTTGCTCAAGTTTACCCCTTCTTTGCTTCCCTGCATTTGGCTGTGCTCTTGCTCCTCTCATTTTGTTTTGGTTTTGGGGCTGTCAGTCTCCCCTCTTGGAGCTTTGTCAGATCTCTTGGTACAGTCTCTAGGGGAGGAATGTTAGCTTCCCTATCCTCTGGGGGCTTTTGATTGGATTCAGTTCAACTGGGTGGGGCTGTATGTAGTATGAAGCTCTGAGGCTCTGAATACTCCTGGAAGGCTGGGCCGCCCAGGCTCTCTCCAGTTCTCTCCAGCTGCTTCTCCGCTGTCCGCAAGTGCCTTTGCCTGCCTCTCTAAACTCTGAGGAGTTCTGATGGAATTAGGTTCAGCTGGATTGGTCTGGATGCGCCCTGAGGCAATGGTGAGACTGGAGCCTGATGGAGGGACCCAGCCACAACCCCGTCTCTCCCTGGCTTCCTCCCTGCTGTCCAAGCTGGATGCTCCGAGCCTGGCGCCTCGCTGCTCACAAGGTAGACCCTGCAAACCAGCACCTTTGCCCGTTCAGAGGTTCCCGCTGCTGCTGGGGGCTCAGCCCTCTGGGTTGTGGGGGAGGGGTCCTGGGACTTTCGCTCTGCCTTCCCCTTAGCCCTGAGTATTCTCAGATTCCGGCTTTTGGGGGGTGTACCTTTTGATTTGAGTCCAGAAGGAGGGTTCCCCACTTCTGTCCTGTTGTTCAGCTTGAATTTCGGTGCCCTAGGAGCATTCAGTCTGTATCAATAAGGAAGGGTCTTCCACGAGGTCTGAACTTTTGCTGCTTGCTAAGCCGCCATCTTGACTCTGCCCCCCGATAAGTTTTTTAATAGAAGTAATCCTTCACCTTAGTGCATTTAAGTATTTAAGGCATTTTAGCTTATTCCATTTATTTTAAGCTAATTCATAGGATATTTTTGGTAATTCAAATTCCCTCTTCCAAATCATGTATTGTTTAGGAAGGTCTCTGATGGGTTGGAAGAAATTTTAATTTTTGTGTTTATATGTTCAATTTTAAAATGCTGGTTCCAACCTCATTTTGACAGGGAAGATGACTCACCAAGACATGGAGGCTACCAATCTCTGGATCCTAGAGACTAACTCAACCTCCATAGGGATGCTGATTGCTTAATTTTAAGCATGCCTCCAATATAATAACGCCTCCAAAATAAGGCAAATTAAAAATATATAAACTGAAATCAAACAGATGACCCTGAAAGTTAACTAAGACTTGAAAAGGATACAGCAGATGTTGTTCCCCCTATCTTTCTAGTTCAAAAAATGCAGTGCTCCATAGAGCATGAATCAGCATTTGGAGATTGTACTAAAAGAGAAGAGGTCCCTCAGACAGAGAAAAATGAAATCTCTGTGCCATGAGTATTTCCCTATTTAAGCCTTTCACAGCAGGTATATGGTGTCTTTGATGGACCTGGTTATGACTTCCCTTGTGAAACTAGCCTCATGCTGAGGGTGCATGAAGCATTCCTCATTCATTTACACTTGAGTACAAAGTATGCATAGGGTTTTGATAAAGGTGGATGATGTGGCAGCAGAGACAGAAGATATGATAGGAAATATACTGGAAATGGAAAGAACAGCAAAAGAAATTTCTTCACTTATTCACCAGTTGCTGCTGAAGGTCATCTTCAAAAGCACAAGATTCCCTTTTCACCTTTTTAATCCAGAACTCCTGGCCCACCAACCAGTGCCAATTGATGACTAACTAATTTATTATGTGTGATGTCTGATGTTACTTCCTAATTGAATATATATAACAAGATGATTTATGGACTTTCTTGTTAATAGTACTCAAGATATTTCCTTTACTTAGATTGATTTAGGGTACTAGGTTTATCTGTGAACAAGGCTAAGTTTATCTGTGTTCTTCAGGGGAATAGAATAAAATTTATTAATATGAAAAATAATACATTTCATCTTCAATAGTTTTACTTGGACATGGCAAGAAAAGAAATGCATAGATTTATTTACAATGGTTATCATAGTAACAAATATTTAAAGCAGTTAGAATTGTAAAAAAAAATGGTGAATTGGGAAAGCTTTTTGAATCTAACATTGACTGTGCTGCTTTTGTATTTGTCACAAGAGCCATCAGCAGTATTCTTTTTTTTGATGTCTTTTATTTATTTGTTTGTTTTTTGGTTATATAAAGACTAAATTAAAAGTTAAGGATTAAGGAAAATACAGGATAAGAAACATGCAGTGCCTAGGCCAGAGGGGCCTAGACAAGACCTCACCTACATTATGGAAAGAGCCACGTCTGCTCCAAAACGGAAGTCCAAAAAGAGAGAGAGCAGGCCGTGTGGCTGACCACACGGGAGTCTGAAGAATTCTCTCAATAAACTTCTGAATTTTCTTGCCTTTTTACTCTACCTTCTCACCACTTAGTCCCTTCGTGGTCGCCAACTGTAAAGACTAAATTAAAAGTTAAGGATTAAAGAAAATACAAGATAAGAAAAACGTGCCTAGGCCAGAGGCCTAGACAAGACCTCACCTACATTATGGAAAGAGCCACGTCTGCTCCAAAATGGAAGCCCAAAAAGAGAGAGAGAACTCAAAAGCCTTTGCAATCAGCTTAAGTACCTTCTTGATCTCTCCCTCCTCAGAATTCCATGAGATTACAAAGCATTTTGGGGAAGTGGAGTAAGGACTTGTGGGTATTGAAGTCCAGAGTTCAAATCTCAATTTTACAGTTACAATAATCACTTTATTTCTCTTCCTCCCCTCCACCCACCCTTCCCGCAGCTGACACACAATTTCATTGGATATTACTTGTGTCTTTGGTCAGAACCTATTTCCATGTTGTTGTTTGCACTAGGATGTTCATTTAGAGTCTACATCCCCAACCATATCTCTTCGACCCATGTATTCAAGCAGTTGTTTTTCTTCGGTGTTTTTACTCGCACAGTCTTTCTTCTGAATGTGGATAGTGGTTTTTCTCGTAGATTCCTCCTAGTTGTTCAGGATCACTGCATTGCCACTAATACAGAAGTCCATTACACTCGGTTGTACCACAATGTATCAGTCTCTGTGTACAGTGTTTTCCTGGTTCTGCTCCTCTCACTCTGCATTAATTCCTGGAGGTTGTTCCAGTCCTCCACTTTATTATTCCTTAGAGCACAATAGTATTCCATCACCAACATATTCCACAATTTGTTCAGCCATTCCCCAATTGAAGGGGAATTTTCCAATTTTTTGCCACCACAGAGAGCGCAGCTATGAATATTCTTGTACAAGTCTTTTTCCTTATCATCTCTTTGGGGTACAAACCCAGCAGTCCTATGGCTAGATCAAAGGGCAGACAGTCTTTTAGTGCCCTTTGGGCATAGTTCCAAATTGCCCTCCAGAATGGTTGGATCAATTGACAACTCCACCAGCAATGCATTAATGTTCCAACTTTGCCATACCCCGTCCAGCATTCATTACTTTCCTTTGCTGTCATGTTAGCCAATCTGCTAGGTATGAGGTGATACCTCAGAATTGTTTTGATTTGCATTTCTCTGATTATAAGAGATTTAGAACACCTTTTCATGTGCTTATTAATAGTTTTGATTTCTTTAACTGAAAATTGCTTATTCATGTCCCTTGCCCATTTATCAATTGGAGAATGGCTTGATTTTTTATACAATTGTTTTAACTCTTTATAAATTTGAGTAATTAGACCTTTGTCAGAGGTTTTTGTAATGAAGATTGTTTCCCAATTTGTTGCTTCCCTTCTAATTTTGGATGCATTCGTTTTGTTTGTACAAAAACCTTTTAATTTGATGTAATCAAAATTATTGATTTTACATTTTGTGGTTTTTTTCTAGTTCTTGCTTGGTTTTAAAGTCTTTCCTTTCCCATAGATCTGACATGTATACTATTCTGTGTTCACCTAATTTGCTTATAGTTTCCTTCTTTATATCCAGATTATGAAATAGAAAAAAATAATCTGTGTTACTATTTCTTGTTGCAATGACTGATGTACTCTGGCTTATGACTAGAGAGAGCTACTGATAGTATGGAACACTTGCTACAGAGATAGAGATGCTGGAGAGAGATGCTGGTACAGAGATAGAGGGATACTGGTACAGGGGAATGCACTGGGGTTTGCCTGTTGATCCCCTATTTGATGACTAATGGATCAATCTATTTCCTAATCTCTGCCTACCCTCTTCCTCCCTCACTCCCTCCCTTAACCACCTGCTTCTTGAAGCCTTTTGGCTTTCTCCCTCCCCCCTGAGTGAACTATAAAATACTCTTGTATTCTTTTCTCTGGTAAGGGGTTTATTGGGATAACAGGATAAGGAAACTGAGGAAAGAGGGATGAGGGTTTCCCTAATCTATAATAAGAATTTAGGAGGGTTATGGAAATAGTCTTGTCACAATTGTGATTCAGAGGGACGGTTAGAGAGATGAATGGAGGACAACTGTTTTAAATTTTCTTTCTTCTTCACAAAGCCTTCAATGTCTCTCAGTTTAACTTCAGAATCCACCCTCCCCCAAGGGTCCTTCAGCCTGGCTTTCCTCCAACTCTTGGTCAGTCAAATCTCAAAGAGAGAGAGAGAGAGACAGAAAACAGAGGTTTCTCAGTTTCTCCTGGCCAGCTCCAACTCCCAGAGCCAGAGACAGAATCCGAAGTCCAAGTATATCCCCTGGTCAGCTTCAACTGCCAGAGACAGAGACAGAATCAGTTCCTGCTTTGATCAGAGCCCCAAAAGCCAAGCCTCCTCACTCAGTTCAATAACCTCCGGGAGAGAGTGAGCCCCAAAGTCCCAATTCCTCTCCTTTGTTCAGTCTCCCCCCCGCCTCCCCCCCCCCCCCCCCGCCTCTCCTGGGAACATTCCATTTGGAACCTTCTTCTTGATTGACAGGTCCCCAGCCTTGGTTCTTGCATCTTGGCTTGTCCTGCAAAACCTCTCTCTATTAATGTCTCTACCACAGTCATTCACAGATTCTGAGTTTATCTTGGTGTAGGGCGTGAGATGTTGATCCAAACCTTATCTCTCCCATACTGTCTTCCAATTTTCCCAGTAGTGAGGGGCAGAGTCAAGACGGTGGCTTAGGAGCAGCAATAGTTCAGACCTCTGAAAACCATTCCTTACTGATCACAAACCAAATGTTCCCAGGGGACTGAAAGTCAAACCTAACAACAAAACAGAGCTGGGTAACTCTCCTGCTGGACTCAATTCAAAAGTCATGCTCCCCCAAAAGCCGGAATCCAAAACACTTGGATTTAAGGAGAAGGCAGAAGGAAGGTCCCAGGACCCCTCCCCTCCCCCACATAGAGTGCTGAGCCCCCAGTAGCAGCAGGAACCTCTGGGTGGGCAAAGGCACTGGTCCAGAGGGTGTACCTTGCGGGAAGGGCTGTGCCAGGCTCAGAGCTTCGAACACAGAGGGTGGGGAAGCAGCTGGAGAGAGATCAAAGAGCTGGCAGACTTAGTGGCTGAGACCTTCCATTTGGTTCCAGCCTTCCAGAAGGTTTTGGCCTCAGAGCATATCCAGCCCAATCCAGATGAACTTAATCCCATCAAAAGTCTTCAGAGCTCAGGGACACAGAAACTACAACAATTTCCCTCACTAACTGCTGGACTTTAATCCAATCAAAAGCCTCCAGAGGACAGGAAAGCTCAACCCCAACACTTCTCCCCCAGAGACTGCACCGAGAGATCTGACAAAGCTCCAAAAGGAGAGACTGACAGAAAGCCCCAAAACCAAAAAAATAAGAGGAGCAAGACCACAGACAAATACAGAGAGCAATGAAGGGGTAAATATGAGCAAACAACAGAAAAAGAAGAGAGAAATTACAATAGACAGCTTTTATTCAGCAAAAGGAACAGAGCAGGAGAGATCAGCAAACAATAAATCAAATCCCAGCGAATTGGATACAGCCTGTGGAAGAACTCAAAACACAATTAAGAGAGGATGAAGAGAATTGGGAAAAGAACTTAAAAACTAAGATACGTCCTCTGGAAACAGAGGCACTTGAACTAAAATGAGAAAATAGTGTCTTGAAAGCCAAAATCAACCAAGCTGGAAAATAAGGCATAGGAGATGAAGGATGAGGGAAGGAAGATGAAAGATGAGACAAAGGAGATGAAAGACGAGGTAAAGGGGATGAAAGATGACCTCCACAGAAAATCAGATCAGAAGTAAAAGGATGACCAAAAAGCCAGGGATGAAATCCAGTCTTTAAGAACCAGAATACAACAACTGGAATCATGACCTCACAAGGCAACAGGACACTATAAAACAAAACCAAAAGAATGAAAAAATTGAGGAAAATATGAAGCATCTCATTCACAAAACAGAGGATTTAGAAAATCGTTCAGGGAGAGACAATTTAAGAATCATTGGTCTACCAGAAGACCATGACAAAAGAAAAAGTCTGGACATAATACTAAAGGAAATTATTCAAGAAAACTGCCCCGATATCCTAGAACAGTGGTTCTCAACCTTACTAATGCCGTGACCCCGCAGTACAGTTCCTCATGTTGCAGTGACCCCAAACCAAAAAATTATTTTGGTGGCTACTTCAAAACTATAATTTTGCTACAGTTATGATTCAGAATGTAAATACGTGATATGCATTATGTATTCTCATTGCTACAAATTGAGAGGTTGAGAACCTCTGTCCTAGAACAAGAGGTAAAAGTGGAGAATGAAAGAATCACAGATCACATCCTGTACTTAATCCCCAACTGACAGCACCCAGGAATGTTATAGCCAAATTCAAGAACAATCAGACCAAAAAAAAAAAAAGGATATTACAAGCTGCCAAGAAGAAATCATTCAGATACCATGGAACCACAGTGAGAATAATGCAGGATCAGGTTGCACCCACAATTCTGGAAAGCAAGGGAACTTGGTCTACAACCAAGAATCAACTACCCATCAAAACTGAGTATATTCTTACAGGGGAAAGTATGATCATTCAACAAAATAGAAGAATTCCAAAAATTTGTAATGAAAAAACCAGACATGAACAGAAAATTTGATGTCCAAGCACAGAACACAAGAGAATCATCAAAAGGTAATTAAAAAAGAAGGAAAAAAGAAAAACTAAACTAAACAACAAAAATTTTTTTAAAGACTCAATAAATTAAAATGTTATGTATCCCTCTAAGAAAAGAGGTCATTGGTAACTCTTAAAAACTGTTGTTATCACCTGGGCAGCTAGAAGAATTACAGTTAGAGGGAACAGTGACAAAATGTATAGGATAAAAGTACAAGGCACAAATAGGTATATAGATATATACAATAATAAATATATATACATGTGTGTGGCTGTGTCTGTATATATGTATATATACACAACTAGAGGTAAAAAAAGGTTAATACTAAGAGAAATGAAAAAGAAATAAATGGGAATAAATTATATGTCACAAAGAAGCTCATGGCAGGAGGGGAGAGAACATCAATACACTGGAAGGGTAAAGAGGTTGGAGATAGGAAATACTCAACTCTTACATGCTTTGAAATTAACCCAAAGAGTGAAGAACAATCCAATCCATTGGGGCAGAGAATAGATTTGCACCCTATAGGGGAGTAGAAGGGTAACAAACGGACTGGTGGGGAGGGAAGCAGTATAAGGAAGGGAGAGAGTGGGGGGGGTAGTTTTAGAAAGACAGCAAGGCAAATAAGGGGGGGAGGATAAGAAGACAAGGGGGGGTAGAAAGGGAAGTAAAATAAGGATGGAAACTAGGGGGATTGACTAAAAACAAACATTTGTGTAGAAGGAAGTAGTGAGAGAAGAAAAGGCAGGTCCAGGAGTGGAAATCAAAATGAAGACTTAATTAGAGATCCTAAAAATCAACGGAGAAATTAATAAAATTGAAAGTCAACGGACTACTGATTTAATAAATAAGACTAGAAGCTGGTACTTTGAAAAAACAAATAAAATATACAAAGTATTAGTCAGTCTAATTAGAAAAGGAAAGAAAAACACCCAATTGACAAGGAACCAAGATGAAAAGGGAGACCTCACCTCTAATGAAGAGGAAATTAAGGCAATCATTAAAAATTATTTTGTCTAATTATATGGCAATAAATACACCAATTTAAGTGATATAGATGAATATATACAAAAATACAAACTGCCTAGACTAACAGAAGAAGAAATAGAATTTGGGGTCACTGGGTCCTCCTGGACCTGGATCAAAAGGTACGCCCCCCCCCCAAGATCCAGAACCCGAGATCACTCGGACCTAAGGGGTAGGCAGAAGGAAGGTCCCAGGACCCATCCCCCCCCAACCCAGAGAGCTGAATCCAAGGCAGCAGAGGGAACCTCAGAGCCTCAGGGCTGGCTATTCTGAAGGCCACTTCCTGAAAACAACCTGACTCAGTCGAGGGGGCACCCAACAACAGATAGCAGGGAAACAGAGAGACAGGGGGAGCCTGTAACCCCCTGCCTGGATCCTTCCATCCGAGTCTCACAGAAGGTCCCTGCCTCAGGGCATACTCAGTTCAACCCAGTGAAAGTTAATCCTATCAGGAGCCCTCTGAGCTCCGGGAAGCTGCGGCCCCTCCCCCCTCAGAGTGCAGGTTCTTCTGGCCAGCAAAGGCATTAAAACACCACGTGGAGAGCCAGGCTCAAAGCGTGGAAGTAAGGCAACAGAGAAGCATTGGGAGGGAACTGAGGAGGGCAGTAACAAGGAAACACAAGCAATTCCTGGCCTCCCCGGGAAGACAGAACAGCTGAGGAGAACCGGCAATTTGCCTAGGGCTAAAACCTCTAAACACCAGACAGAGATAAGAAAAACTAGACCTCCCCACTCAGATAGATGGCAAACTCCACAAAAGCACAAAAGCCTCAAAACTCCAAGAAAAATAAGAAGGGTTCGACTTTGGACATATTTTATGGAGCAAAAATACAAAATACAGAGGAGATAGAAGAGGAAACACAAACAAATGCCCCGAAACCTTCCAAAGGAAATGGAAACTCTCCACAAACCCATGAAGAATCTGAATCGGAAAGGATCAAAAAGTTGGAAGCCTTCTGGGAGGAAAAGTGGGAAATAATGCAAAAGAAATTCATGCATCTACAAAACCAGTTTGACCAAAGTGAAAAGGAAAACCAGGCTTTATAGGTCAAAATTAGGCAACTTGAAGACAACGAGCAAGAATTAATAAAGCAAAGCCAAAAGACCAAGAAATTAGAAGAGAACATAAAATATCTCACTGACAAGGTCATAGACTTGGAAAATAGAGGGAGAAGAGACAATTTAAGAATAATTGGACTACCAGAAAAGCCAGAAATAAACAGCAAACTCAACATCGTAATACACGATATAATCAAAGAAAATTGCACAGAGATCCTAGAACAAGAGGGCAATACAGGCACTGAAAGAGTTCACAGAACACCCTCTACACTAAATCCCCAAAAGACAACTCCCAGGAATGTAATTGCCAAATTCCAAAGCTTTCAAGCAAAAGAACGAATCTTACAAGAAGCCAGAAAAAGACAATTTAGATATAAAGGAATGCCAATCAGGGTCACACAAGACCTTGCAAGTTCCACTCTGAATGACTATAAGGCATGGAACATGATATTCAGAAAGGCAAGAGAGCTGGGCCTTCAACCAAGAATCAGCTACCCATCAAAACTGACTATATACTTCCAAGGGAAAGTATGGGCATTCAACAAAATAGAAGATTTCCAAGTTTTTGCAAAGAAAAGACCAGAGCTCTGTGGAAAGTTCGATATCGAAAAACAAAGAGCATGGAATACCTGAAAAGGTAAATATGAAGTAAAGGGAAAAGGAGAAAAATGTTATCTTTTTCTTTTACTCAAACTCTCTCCTATAAGGACTACATTTATATCAATCTATGTATATTAACATGTGGGGAAAATGTAATGTGTAAATAGGGGGAAAAGAAAGACCAAATAGAATAATCTTTCTCACACAAAGATTCACACGGGAAGGGGAGGGGAAGAAACTCCTATAAGAAGGAGAGGAAGAGAGTTTTTACTTAAACCTTACTCTCAGGGAAATCAACTCTGAGAGGGAAGAACATCCAGATCCATTGGGATCATGAATTCTATCTTGCCCAACAAAGGAAGGGAGAAGCGAAAACCAAGGGGGGGATGGGGGGAGGGAACACAAAAAAGGGAGGGAAGAAGAAGGGAACAGAAAGGGAAACATATCAAGAGAGGGGACAAGGGGGACTGCTTTAAAGCAAATCTCTGGACTAAAAGGTAGAGCTGAAGAGGAAAGGTTAGAATTAGGGAAGGATATCATAAAACGCAGACGAAGAGCAGAATGGATTAGAATCCAAAACCCTACCATATGTTGTCTTCAAGAAACACCATGAGGCGGGTAGACACCCACAAGGTCAGAATTAAAGGATGGAGTAAGACCTTCTGGGCCTCAACTGACAGAAAGAAGGCAGGAGTGGCAATCATGATATCTGATAAAGCCAAAGCAAAAATAGACCTGATCAAAAGGGATAGGGAAGGTATTTATATTTTGTTAAAAGGGACTTTAGATAATGAGGAAATATCACTAATCAACATGTATGCACCAAATAATATAGCACCCAAATTTCTAATGGAGAAACTAGGAGAATTGAAGGAAGAAATAGACAGTAAAACCATATTAGTGGGAGACTTGAACCAACCATTATCCAATTTAAATAAATCAAATCCAAAAATAAATAAGAAAGAGGTAAAAGAAGTGAATGAAATCTTAGAAAAATTAGAATTAATATACATATGGAGAAAAATAAATAGGGATAAAAAGGAATACACCTTCTTCTTAGCACCACATGGCACATTCACAAAGATTGACCATACATTAGGTCACAGAAATATGGCATACAAATGCAGAAAAGCAGAAATAATAAATGCAGCCTTTTCAGATCACAAGGCAATTAAAATAATGATCAGTAATGGTACATGGAAAACCAAATAAAAAACTAATTGGAAATTACACAATATGATACTCCAAAATAGTTTAGTTAGAGAAGAAATCATAGAAACAATAATTTCATCAAGGAAAATGACAATGGCAAGACATCCTTTCAGACCTTTTGGGATGCAGCCAAAGTAGTAATCAGAAGTAAATTCATATCCCTGAGTGCATATATTAACAAACAAGGGAGAGCAGAGATCAATCAATTGGAAATGCAAATAAAAAAACTCGAAAGTGATCAAATTAAAAACCCCCAGCAGAAAACCAAACTAGAAATCCTAAAAATTAAGGGAGAAATTAATAAAATTGAAAGTGATAGAACTATTGATTTAATAAATAAGACAAGAAGTTGGTACTTTGAAAAAACAAACAAAATAGACAAAGTACTGGTCGATTTTATTAAAAAAAAAGGAAAGAAGAAAAGCAAATTAACAGCATCAAAGATGAAAAGGGGGACATCACCTCCGATGAAGAGGAAATTAAGGCAATCATTAAAAATTACTTTGTCCAATTATATGGCAATAAATACACCAATTTAAGTGATATGGATGAATATATACAAAAATACAAACTGCCTAGACTAACAGAAGAAGAAATAGAATTCTTAAATAATCCCATATCAGAAAATGAAATCCAACAAGCCATCAAAGAACTTCCTAAGAAAAAATCCCCAGGGCCTGATGGATTCACCAGTGAATTCTAGCAAACATTCAGAGAACAGTTAATCCCAATACTATACAAACTATTTGACATAATAAGCAAAGAGGGAGTTCTACCAAACTCCTTTTATGACACAAAAATGGTACTGATTCCAAAACCAGGCAGGTCAAAAACAGAGAAAGAAAACTATAGACCAATCTCCCTAATGAATATAGATGCAAAAATCTTAAATAGGATACTAGCAAAAAGACTCCAGCAAGTGATAAGAAGGGTCATCCACCATGATCAAGTAGGATTTATCCCAGGGATGCAGGGCTGGTTCAATATTAGGAAAACCATCCACATAATTGACCACATCAACAAGCAAACCATCAAGAACCACATGATTATCCCAATAGATGCAGAAAAGGCCTTTGATAAAATACAACACCCATTCCTATTAAAAATACTAGAAAGCATAGGAATAGAAGGGTCATTCCTAAAAATAATAAACAGTATATATCTAAAACCATCAGCCAATATCATCTGCAATGGGGATAAACTAGATGCATTCCCAATAAGATCAGGAGTGAAACAAGGATGCCCATTATCACCTCTACTATTTGACATTGTGCTAGAAACACTAGCAGTAGCAATTAGAGAAGAAAAAGAAATTGAAGGCATCAAAATAGGCAAGGAGGAGACCAAATTATCACTCTTTGCAGATGACATGATGGTCTACTTAAAGAATCCTAGAGATTCAACCAAAAAGCTAATTGAAATAATCAACAACATTAGCAAAGTGGCAGGATACAAAATAAACCCACATAAGTCATCAGCATTTCTATATATCTCCAACGCAGCTCATCAGCAAAAACTAGAAAGAGAAATCCCATTCAAAATCACCTTAGACAAAATAAAATACCTAGGAATCTACCTCCCGAGACAAACACAGGAACTATATGAACACAACTACAAAACACTCTCCACACAACTAAAACTAGACTTGAGCAATTGGAAAAACATTAACTGCTCATGGATAGGATGAGCCAATATAATAAAAATGACCATCCTACCCAAACTTATTTATCTATTTAGTGCCATACCTATTGAACTCCCAAAAAATTTCTTTACTGATTTAGAAAAAACCATAACAAAGTTCATTTGGAATAACAAAAGATCAAGGATATCCAGGGAAATAATGAAAAAAAAAACACAAATGAGGGGGGCCTTGCAGTCCCAGACCTCAAACTATATTACAAAGCAGCAGTCATCAAAACAATTTGGTACTGGCTAAGAGACAGAAAGGAGGATCAGTGGAATAGACTGGGGGCAAGCAACCTCAGCAAGACAGTATATGATAAACCCAAAGACCCCAGCTTTTGGGACAAAAATCCACTATTTGATAAAAACTGCTGGGAAAATTGGAAGACAGTGTGGGAGAGATTAGTTATTGATCAAGACCTCACACCCTACACCAAGATAAATTCAAAATGGGTGAGTGACTTAAACATAAAGAAGGAAACCATAAGTAAATTGGGTAAACACAGAATAGTATACATGTCAGACCTTTGGGAGGGGAAAGACTTTAAAACCAAGCAAGACATAGAAAGAATCACAAAATGTAAAATAAATAATTTTGACTACATCAAATTAAAAAGCTTTTGTACAAACAAAACCAATGTAACTAAAATCAGAAGGGAAACAACAAATTGGGGAAAAATCTTCATAGAAACCTCTGACAAAGGTTTAATTACCCAAATTTATAAAGAGCTAAATCAATTGTACAAAAAACCAAGCCATTCTCCAATTGATAAATGGGCAAGGGACATGGATAGGCAGTTTTCAGATAAATCAAAACTATTAATAAGCACATGAAGAAGTGTTCTAAAACTTATAATCAGAGAGATGCAAATCAAAACAACTCTGAGGTATCACCTCACACCTAGCAGATTGGCTAACATGACAGTGAAGGAAAGTAATGAATGTTGGAGGAGATGTGGCAAAGTAGGGACATTAATTCATTGCTGGTGGGGTTGTGAACTGATCCAACCATTCTGGAGGGCAATTTGGAAGTATGCCCAAAGGGCGATAAAAGATTGTCTGCCCTTTGAGCCAGCCATAGCACTGCTGGGTTTGTACCCCAAAGAGATAATAGGGAAAAAGACTTGTACAAGAATATTCATAGCTGCGCTCTTTGTGGTGGCCAAAAATTGGAAAACGAGGGGATGCCCTTCAATTGGGGAATGGCTGAGCAAATTGTGGTATATGTTGGTGATGGAATACTATTGTGCAAAAAGGAATAATAAAGTGGAGGAATTCCATGGAGACTGGAACGACCTCCAGGAAGTGATGCAGAGCGAGGGGAGCAGAACCAGGAGAACATTGTACACAGAGACTAATACACTGTGGTATAATCGAACGTAATGGACTTCTCCATTAGTGGCAGTGTAATGTCCCTGAATAATCTGCAGGGATCTAGGAGAAAAAATATTATTCATAAGCAGAGGACAAAATGTGGGAGTAGAAACACTGAGGAAAAGCAACTGCTTGACTATAGTGGCTGAGGGGACGTGACAGAAGAGAGACTCTAAACAAACACTCTAATGCAAATACTAACAACATGGCAATGGGTTCGAATCAAGAACAAATGTGATACCCAGTGGAATCACGCATCTGCTATGGCGGTTGGGGGGGGGAGGAAAAGAAAATGATCTTTGTCTTTAATGAATAATGCTTGGAAATGATAAAATAAAATATTATAAAATTAAAAAAAAAGAATATACATAACATTTAATTCAAAAGAAAGAAAAAAAAGAAATAGGGAGAGGGTTTTTGTATGAGGTAGTGAGTTATCCATTACTGGAAGTATTCAAGAAGTATTCTCCTTTTGGGAGGGGGAAAAGAGAGGGACATATTGGGAAAATTAGTGACATAAAACAAAAGATATCAATAAAACATTTTTTAAAAAATGATTTATTTACTGCCAAAAAAGTGGTTGGCATAAACTGTTAGAGATAAAAGAGTAGTTGCCTTAAACTGTGACTGCAGAAATATGGTTTCAAGACTTTATCTTGAGTTAAATCAAATATAAAGTGGTTGCAATGGGAAAATTCCCAAATATGAAATATACCCGTCAGCTGGGTTTTTATGGCGATTTTAATTAATACAAATAAGGAATTAATGAGAGAGAGAGAATGAGGAAATAATGAAAAAGGGGCGAGGCAGTCCTAGGCCAGCCTAGGCTTTAAGCCTTAAGAGAGAGAACAGTCAGTCTTTAATCCACTCCCCACATGATTTGTCCCAAGCAAGCTTCTAGTGTTCAGAGAGACCCACCAGTTCAGGTCCTGAGCTCCACTTCAGCTTCCAAGGCTGAATTCCTCCTCAGAGGCCTTCAACTCAGCTTTTGGTAGCTCACATCTTCAGAGAGAGTTTTCTCCTCTCAGCTTCTGACCTCCTTTTAAAGAGAATTTTCTCCTATGTCACCTCCCCTAAGTTCTCACATCTACCAATCACAGTAGACGTTTTCCAAAGGACAGACCATTCTTAATTCACACCTGAGTAGACTAAACTTTTGAGTAATTTACACCTGAGTAGACTAAAACCTCACACCTCTTCTGTTAAGGCTTGTCCCTTACAAGTTTGCAAGTTGCCTGACCTTCATAGGTACTTAGCACCTTCCTAAAAATAGACTTAGTTTAAGGCTTTTGCTTCACTATAAGTATGAGTTAAGTACTTTTTCATTGTTTAGTAAAGAGTTTACAACTTTATCTTCCCCTAAAGTATGCTTAAGTATGGGTGGAGTAGAGTTCTCAAATTCCTGACTAAGTCCCTTAATTGTTTAAAATGGGGAATGGTCTTAACCAAGTGTTCTGAAGTAGGGTCTGAGAATTTTTAACATTCACAAGTCTGAGAAATTTTAACATTCACAGTTCTTAACAAATGATCATCCAGACTTTTCTTGAAAATCTCCAGTTAGGGAGAACCCAATTCTTGGCAACATAGCCCATTCCACTCGACAGCTATAATTATTAGGAATTTTTCCTGATGCCAGACTTAAATTTGTCTCTTTGTATGTTCTGCTCTAATTTTGAGCTCTGGCTAACTAAAAGATACAGCGTTTGCAACTGATCTTCTATCATACTTGTTTTCTGATAATAATCAATGATAGAAACTAAAAAATAGGACTATGAGTCTTTTTTTTTTTAACTCTTTTGACTCATTGTTTTTTTGGTTCAGCTTTTAATTCCCCTCAGAACTGTCTGAACCTATGGGCTAAACATACATCAAATCTCTCTTCCATATCAGGCCTTTAAATACATCTATATAAAAATAACTAACACATTCTTCCTGAGTCTTCTCCAGGCCCTTTATGCCAGGCTTCACGTGGCATGAATTTGAAACATGTCATCATTTTGGACTCCTCTAGACATTCTCCAGCTTATTAGTATCCTTACTAAATGTCACACTCAGAACTATACACAGATGTAATCCAGCTCAGAAAACAAATGGTATTTTCACTCCTCCCATCTTCCGTTTGTGAAGTCAGTTTTAAAAAACCTATTGGGAAGACAATGTTTATCCTTATGAAAATTTGCCTTAATTAGGTTCAGTTTTCTAATTCTGTTGTTATCAAGAGGGTTAGTCTCTCCTCTCAACTAATTATCATCTTCAGGTTTGATAAATTTCTCAACTACCCCTTCATTCAAGGCATTAATTAATATAAACTAATTCTAAACTAGATTTCTTTTGTGTTAATTTTCTCATCTTTTTCAATATTTTTTCTTAGTTTCTAGTAAATTACAGAAACTAAAGGCAAATAAATCCTTTGAATTTTTGATTGGGCTAAAAGTTATGTTCTTTGAAAATGGGTGAGAGTGTTCTGAAAGTATTTAATGAGCAAATATCTTGGTCCCTTACATTTTGTTACAGAGTTATAGAAACTCTAGGAAACTTTGTAAAGTAAGAAGTAAAGCAAATATTAAGAGGAAAATAAAACTTAAATACTTAAATAAAAGGTATATTCTTTGAATCTGATTTTTAAAAAATTTGTTTTATGATAATGAAAGATGGTGAAAATTGAAAAACAGTATTCTCTGAATAAGGCTATTTTCTACTTTGCCTTGTTTTTTGATTATGCTTTTAATGTCTCTTAGTATTGTTTGCACTGTACTGAAATAGCAAAAGGTGGCATTATACACAGCTCAGCTGGTTCATTGCACCATGTTATAATTACAACCACTTGTGATATCTAAAAATTAAAACTTTAAAAAGATGCCTGTAGTGCTGTTAGAACATGGCGGAAAGTGCCACTAGAAGTGAATGCATGTGGCAGTACTATTTTTAATAATATAGGAAATAAACCAGAAATTGAACTTAAGAGTGAAGAATATTGATGGGGAAGTTTGTGTTGGAATCAAATTAATTCAACTATGGGCATTTCTGTACTTTAAGAGAAAAATGAAATCAAATCCTTTGTAAGAATATGGTACAATTACATTAGTAAATCTTCCATGTAAATTATATATGGGCAGACTGGTTTTTAAAGACATTCTCCATGCCAGAAAGCTACTAACTACAATCACATCAACTTTCTAGGCAGGAAAAGAGGCAAGAGTGTGGTGTCACACAGAGAAAAGGATTTACATGCCTAGGAAATATTGATGAAAAATATGAATATACATATATGTATATATATAGATATGCACTGATTATAATATTTTATATACTTACCAGGGTTATAGCAGTCATTGTTTCATTGATTGGCTCACATTTTGCTGTTCTCAGTAATGAGAGTATTTTGTAGCTCAAATTTTGATGTTCACTCCTACTTTGGACCATTATTTAGGAATGCATTCCTAATTTTACATTGTGCACATCACATTAGAACATTCACAAAAGATTAGGGGTGTGTGTGTGTGTGTGTGTGTTTCTATGGCTTAAGAGGTTCTAATAAAAAATTGGGACTATGTCGAACATATTCCTATATTACCAAATTTTTTAAGTCCCCCCCCCCTTTTTTTAAACCCTTACCTTCCTTCTTGGAGTCAATTCTGTATATTGGCTCCAAGACAGAAGAGTGGTAAGTAAGGACTAGGCAGTGGGGGTTAAGTGACTTGCCCAGGGTCACACAGCTGGGAAGTGTCTTAGTCCAGATTTGAACCTATGACCTCCTGTCTCTAGGCCTGACTCTCAATCCACTGAGTCACCCAGCTGCCCCTAAAGTCCTTCTACAGGAAAATATTGTAATTTACATTCTTTTCAAATTTTATTTACAATTATATCTTGTGAAATTTATTAAATTTTAAGTGAAATGTGGAAGTAATCAAGAGTTGGCAATACTGCCTCTTCAATTCATCAATTTAAAAAATAAAAGTAAAACTGAGTTTAAAAAGTTAAGATTTCCAGAGGAAGTTTCGCTATGTTATCCTCTGTGGAGTACATTTAGTTGTTCTTGGTTTTTTGTTGTTTTTAATATAAATTTTCATCAGTGGCTTTTGCTTTTACACCTACATTTCCCAGTGGACCACCTCTGCCCATCCCCAGAGAGACAAAGTAATTAAAAAAAAAAAAGAGGACTACAGTAGTTCAGCAAAGCTATCCGATACAACAAAAAGTTTGATATTACATTAATTCTTTGGAGTATATTTTTAAAGTTATTTCCACTGTAGTGCTTTCCTCCTTATATATAACAGATGAGAAAACATTTAGCAGAACCAAATTATTGAATGAGGAAATATAGTTTTTGCTTTAAGAAAAAAAGAGAGACATGGGGAAGGTAGGTAGTTCAGTGGATGTAGAGCCAGGCTTAGAGACCAGAGATCCTGCATTCAGATGCGACTTCAGATGCTTCCTAGTTGTGTGACCCAGGCAAGTCCTTTAACATCAATTGCTAAGCCTTTATTGTTCTTCTGCCTTAGAATTGATATGAATTCTAACACAGAAAGTAAGAGGGTTTTTTTGAAGATACGTGTATAGTAGTATCCCAAGAAGTTGGGGTATACTATAGGAAATAAATTATATTAAACCTTGTACTTCTTAACTAGCTTAAAAAAATTTGTCCCAATTCTAAAATACACATAGTGGTTCTATTGACCAAAAAGATTAGTGTGGTTCTACATATGGTAGCAAAGTGAACAGGAAGAACCGGAGATGGGATCCTTGTAGTTTGGGACAATATGGAGGATGCCCCAGTGCTATTGATGCTTTTCCTGCCAGTAATGCGGGAGAGAAAATGGGGCCCACCTGATTTTTAGACAGCTTCTGATGAAAAGATGTTGGATTGGGAATCCAAGAACTGCGTTCTTATAACCTGGCTCTCCTTACCAGCAGTTCGGTTTTAGAGAAGTCAGTGATCTTCCCAGAGCCTCAGTTTTCCCATCTGTAAGGTGAAGGCATTGAATGAGATGATGATCTTTTAGGCCCTTTCAGAACTAAGTTATGTGATCCTGTTGTTCTGTAATCTACCTGTTTCCTATCATTTGCCATCTCTCTTTATTAAGCTTGCTTAGGAATACAAAAGCAAAAGTGAAGCAGCTCTTTCCCTCAGAGAACTTACATTCTATCAGAGAAGAGAATACATATGTCGCACATCTCCATAACAAACTATATGCCAAAGAAAGAGGCATCTAGAGGGAAGGGTTACTAGTCATTGAGGAGGATCAGAAAAGATGTCTAGCAGGGGGAGCCGGAAGGAAAGAAGGGCCTATCCGAGCAAGCCCTGTGGGTCAGGTGTGTGTGAGGAGGAAGAGGAGGGGAGAGCCAGGCCAGAAAAGGAGGCTGGAGCCCGAGGGTGAAAGGCAGCAGGGAGCACCTGAGATTTGTGGAACCTGAGCAGAGGCGTGTGAGACCTGAAAACTTGAGAGCAAGTTACTGAGAGCTCAGTGAGTAAACAAGTGTTTATCAGGTGCTCGCTATGTGCCAGGGACTGTGCTAAGCACTGAGGGACAGAAAAAGCAGAAAAAACCATCCCTGTCCTCCAGGAGCTTGCAAGCAAGTGGCCAAGTCACCGGGCAAACAAGCACTTGCGAAGTAAGCACTAGAGCACAAATGGGAAATGAAGAAAAGGGAAAGCGCTGGGAAGGCTTCCTGTAGAAGGTCAGCCGCCTGAACCGAGGAGGAAGAGCCTTCCAGGCTCCGGGACGAGCTGAGTGGTGGAGGGGCGCAGCCTGGAGGCGGGCCTGAGGAGTCCTGGAGGTGGGAACAAGATGCTTGAAAACTGGGAAGTTGGGGGTTAGGATGGGTATTATAGACTCAGGCCCGCGGAATCCATGTCTGGTCCGTGAGCCAAGATGGAGCCTCTGGAGTTTATGGCACATCACTGTCCGGAGATGGAGGCCAAAGGCGGAGGGGGGGTGGGGAGGCAGCTGTACAGGCCTGGGCCGATGATTGGCTCTGGGGCCAAGGCCAACGTGGGCCTGGGACGGGAGTGGGCTTGTGGTGAGGAGGGGCTTGGGGAGGCCCTGGCCCTGCAGGGTGGTCAGTGGCGAGATTAGGGCAGATGGGGTAAATTTGAAAGGATGAGGCTTGGGCTCTGCAGAGAAGGGGGTGTGTGCAGTGCTGAGAGAGAGGGGCCTGGCGGGCTCCATGGGCAGGGCTAAAGGGACAAGCAATGTGAGTCAGGGTTCCCAGGGAGGCTTTTTATCTTGATTAGCTGCTACAGAAGGGGTCGTTCATGTGGCTAATTGTCGACCTGTGTTTCCAAGGAGTTGATATAGCTCTACCCCTGGTCCACTTGGGTCTGCAGGGCTTTACCTATGATTCACTGCTCACTGGTGGGGAGCAAACTGCTATGTAAATGGAATCTAATGATATGTTAAACAGCCTGGAGCAATTTCAGGTCAAGTTTAGCTCTTTTCTGCACAGGCTCTAAGGAAGACAGGGAGTGCGGTAATGGAGCATCTGAACCTAGTGGGGGCGGGGTGGGGTGGGGCCGGAAACTGTGCCAGCTGTTTGCAGTTCAGAGATACCCATCCAGAGACCTAGGTTATATCTAAAGATGATAATTGTGAATGTAAGCCACCCACGTCTTATCTGAAAGGCAGCCCCAATCTGAGCAATGAATTACTGTTTCTATATTCTTTTGATTCCTTAAAGCTACTTTCCTGCGTTTGTGGGACATTTCAGGCCACTTCAAAGGGAAGAGGAATTAGGACAGAATCCTGAGGGACTCCCATGTTTAGAGGGAATGGTCTGTAGGAGGATCCAGGGAAAGGAGACCAAAATGAGATGATTAGTGAACATCTGAGAAAGACAACCATGATTACACTAGCATGACTTCCATCAAAAATTGCATGTCAGACTTCCATAATTAACTTTTTTTGACATCAGCTCATAAGTGAGGGAAGTGCTTTAGACAGAATTTGCCCAAATCTTAGCAAAGTTTTTATTTTATCTCATTTCTTGAAGAGATGATGGAAAGAGAGATCCCAAACTAGTTAAATGGCTGGATCCAGTGCCATCTTGTCAGAAGATCTCCAGGAGGATACCTCAAGGATCTATGTCTTCCTGTGCTGTTTAATTTTTTTTTTTTATCAGCAACTTGTTTAAACAAATCTAGATGGTGAAAACTTGGATTGAAATTTGGCCTCAGGCACTTATTAGGTATATGATCCTGGGTACGTCACCTAACATCCGTCTGCCTTGGTTTTACACAACTATAAAATGGGGATAATAATAATATCTGCCTTCTAGGGTTTTTGTGAGGATAAATGAAATAATTTTTGCAAAACACTTAGCACAATGCTTGGCACATGGTGGGCACTTAATAAGCCCTTCTCTCCTCTCCTTCCTTCCTCTTATCCTTCCATTTTTCCCACAGCTAGGGTAGCTAATACTCTGCATAAGTCAGGGTCCAAAAAGATCCTGATACATTATATCATTGGACTGAATAGAATAAGATGATAAATGTAAATTCTTGGACTTAGTAAAAAAAATCAACTTTATAAACACAAGATAGGAGATTAACAGTTAAATAGAAGATCTGAAAAAGATTTGAGGATTTTAGTGGACTGCAAGCTCAATATGAATCAGTATGTAATGTAGCGGCCCCCAAAAGCTCATGTATCATAGGCTGTAGTCAGTGGGTCATAGTTTCCAAGAATAGGGAGCTGATAGTCCGACTGTATGCTGTGTTTGTCAGACTTCATGAATGACATTCATTGATAAGCTGGAGAACTCCTGGAGCAAGCAACAAGGACAGTGAAGGGCTGTGTTGATTTAGAACATAGGACACAAGCCTTTACTGACCAAAGGATTACTAGGTATGAGATAACCCTATCAAATAATGAACATATCACACTAAAACGCTGTGGAATTCTTAATCCTGCAACCTTGCTCCCTGATTTGCCAATTTCTGGAGAACCTTTACATAATTGTACATCTTTAGTGTCCACTGTTGATAAACCTTGTAATGATTTATTGGACACCCCTTTGGATGATTCAGATTTAATATTATTTACAGATGGTTCTTCATTTATTAGGGATGGTGTGCTCTATATAGGAACGGTGGTAGTTACTGAATTTGATACCCTGTGGTCAGCTTCCTTGCCCTCAAATGTAAGCTCACGGGGTGCAAAATTCACAGCCATAAAAAAGGCCTGTATTTTTGCAAAGGATAAAAGAGTCACAATTTACACAGACTCCCGATACACCTTTGGCATGTGTCACGCTGTTGGCATGCTATGGCTTCAGAGGGGATTCTTAACATCAGCTGGAAAATGTATTGCCAATGCAATCCTTATTACTGAACTTCTTTCTGCCATCCAGCTCCCCAAAGCTGTAGATGGCATTCACTGCTCTTCACATACAGGTAGCACTGACCCTGTCTCCAAGGGTAAATAACCAAGCAGATATCACAGCAAAACTCGAAGCCTTAGAAGGCCTTGAATTAATTATGCCACTAACAATTACTGATGATTTGGATCTATTCCTTTCTTATAATGACAAGGAAGTGGAAAAATGGAAGCAGAAATTTAAAGCAAAACAGATAAATGGAGTATGGGTATCAACAGATGGCAAACCCTTACTCCCTAGAGTTTTCTATAACCAGATTTGTCACTCTATTCATAAATATGGTCATTTTTGGCACCCAGGACATTGTAGACTCTGTTAAAAGAGCATGGATAGCACCTGTAATAACTACAATTGCCTCCAAAGTATGTACAGCTTGTCCTACCTGCCAGGCCTTTAATCAACACTCCTTTCGAGGAAAAGCCTTTGGTGGACGTCCTCTTGCTTACACACCATTTGAGCACCTAAAAATTGACCTTTATCTCTATGCCAAAAGCTGGACAGTGTGAATTTTGTCTGGTCATAGTCAATCAACTGACCAGGTGACCCTGAAGCATTTCCTACTGCTCATGCCACAGTGGCTTTTGTTGCTAAAATCCTTTTGAAAGAAATCATTCCTCATTTTGGCCTGCCAGCATATATTGATTCGGATAAAGGAACTCATTTTACTGATTCGCTGTTATCTCAAATTTATTCATGTCTGGGGATAAAGCCTAAATTTCATACACCATATCATACCCAGAGCTCCTGCCAAATTGAATGAATGAATAAAGAACTTAAAACCATGATTGGCAAATTTTGCACAGAGACTCATTTAAAGTGGCCTGAAATTCTACCTCTGGCCCCATTTTATCTCAGAAGCAGACCCAGAGGTGATTTACACATCTACCATTTGAGATGCTATTTGGACATCCACCTATTCAGGCACAACCATTTGCCCCTTCCTATACCTCACTGTTAGGAGGGGATACAACCATTGCTACATATATCAAACAATTACAAACAAAATTGAAAGAACTCCACGACTTTGGAGCTGCTGTTCAAGCAGGCCCTGTTGATTTCTCACTTCATGATTTAAACCCAGGTGATAGTGTGTACATAAAGAATTTCAAATGTTCTGGGTTGACTGAACCTGCTTATGATGGACCATTCCAGGTCCTATTAACTACACCAACAGCCATAAAATTTGGAGAAAGGGACTCATGGATTCATTGTAGCCATGTAAAATGAGTACCTTCTGTTGATGGTGAATAATTGCTTGCACTGCTTCAGTATTTGACTATTGATTGTGATTGGACTTCTTTATTGCTGGATTTATACTATTTTGTTGTATTTTATTTGATTGATCCTTGTAGTTGTACAAATTGCCTTGTAGGGCAACACATGTACTATCTCATAGAATAACATCTGTATTAGTGACCTATATTGACCTGATGTGCCTTTTGTAACATTTTGTGCTTTACTGTTTTTGTATTTTCTTGAATGTATTATTGTTTTGTCTACCTCATTTGAACTCACACAGTGGATCATAGTAATTCAAAGAGGAAATGAATCTTATTTTTTGAAAACTAGTCCCTATACTTTACTTTTGTAATTGTGAAATATACACAATTCTAACATTTTATTTTCTTCCTACATGTCATACAGAATATGATTTTTTCCCTTCTTTTCTCATGTTTTTGCTTTTGACACACATGTCACTAGTATTGAAACATTTTTTAAACTATTTTTACTTTTTGCAATAGCATAAGCTAAGATATCCATTTACCTAGCATATAAAAACCATACCCAAAAAGCTTTGGACTATGGCAACCGGCCACTAGTTATTAAACTATTATGAGACTTTTGCTCAATGACTATGTCTAATCCAAGGACAAACAGACCTCAAAGGAGCACAGAACTTGACTTGCAAAGTGCCAAACAAGCACAAAATGTGAAAGAAACCAAACCAATCCTTTGGGAATTGATGGTATTCTGCACAAAAAGCACAATGACTTGATCATGTGTAAGCCTTGAGGTTGCAGCTGTTTAACATGTGTTAAATGCAGGACTTCCTTGTATCACACTCTATATCAAGCATATGACATCGTTTGCTCTGGCTCTATTACCCAGAAAAAAAACAACAAAAAAAAACAACGAAGAAAAGAGTTGAACCAGGAAACTCTATTTCCCATTTGTCTCAAGATCTAGTCGTTTTTTCTATTTTCTCTCATGATGTGACAACTTACTGTAGTACAGACTGCTAAACTGGGGTAGTGACTAATTGTTGTACACTTATGGGACATGGATCACTACAAGAACCTGTTGTGAGTTGAGATTTTTTCCCCCTTCTTCCCAGAATTTTTTTCAAGTTTTCTCTTTATATTTTTTAATCTGAATCAGAAGTTTTTTTTTAATTTTAATTTCTTTGATTCCTTGATGTTTTTTGATACTTGCTTCATATGCCTTATAACTCAACCATGTATCCCTGTGTAATTCCTACATGCATCCCTGTATCCCTGTATCCTCCTCAGGGGTGAGGATGTATTATTATTTTCCTCAGGGGAGACTATGTTATTGTTGTGAACTTTGACTTGAATTTGAGCCAAATTTAAAACAAGAGACTACCTCCCAGAATCTGGAAGGTGCCACAAACATGCCTGTAGATACCACACGCTGTACCAGAAGATCCAGTCAGCTTTGAGATATGGAAAATTTGAACTTTGAAGGGATTGAATGCTTTTGTTTTTGAATGTACTTTTTGTTGTTGCACCTATTACTGGTTTTGTTCCTTTTCCCTTTTATTTTCCTCTTATCTCCAAATTATTGTAATTTCCCTTTAAAAACTATAACATTTGTATATAGCTCTAGTTAAAGTTATGTTAGTTATGTTTTCATGATCCATTGGGGAGACTGGTCTCCCAAAAGATTACAGGGAGAAATGTGTTGATTTAGAATTTTGAACCCTAGAGACTACATTTCCCATAATCTCCTTTTCCTTTTCCTGTATGTGTGTCTCCGTATGTGGAGGGATCTTTCAGTTTCTATTTTCCGTGCATGTGCTCTTGGGTTCCATGGCGGGAGAGGGAGGAGTGACTCTTGGTTTTTGCTAGGCTTATTTCCTTATACTTTTAAGATAAATATTTAATAATAAATGTTATTAAATATAATACTTGGAGTACTGGATATTAATTTTAATCTTTACAGGGCTTTGAGACCATATCATGTAAATTACAGATTTAACCTGGAGAAGAGAAGGCTTAGGAAGGGACATATTTAAAGGACTGGCCTGTGGAGATGGCATTAGATTTGTATTTGGCTTGGTTACTTTGTGCAGCTGAAGCCTGGTCTGAAAATATTCCAACTGAGTTTACCAAGTGCCACTGTATAGTATCTCCGAATTGGAATGGGTCTCAGAGGTCATTTAGTCCTTTACCTGAACAAGAAGCCCTCTACAACATACCCAAAAAGGGGTCACCAGCTTTTGCTCCAGTTTCTAGTGGAAGAAAAGAGGCATTCTGTTGCACCAGGCCCCGTCTCTCTTTATTTCCCTATTTTGACTTCCTTGGTGAACCTGTTTAGCTATAAACAGTCCTCTTTTCCCTATATTATATAAGGGTTCTTGGCCTGCCAGCTCTCATCCTTGGTTCACTCTCACCATCCATCACCTTAATTCCTACACAAGCACTACAGAACAAAGGTGGAGAGAATCACAAAATGTGCTGCTTAGGCCCACTACAGGTTTATGTCATATAATCTCAACTGGGCCCTCAAAGCTGCAAAGTGATCATTTCCCACCTCCTTCATTAACTGCCTTTGACTCTTTAACTGTTTCCAGTTGGTCTCCTTGATGAAAAAAAGACAAATACTTGAAGGAGATGAAGTTTGCCTTTGGCATCCTTCTAGCTCCTTTTTCTGAATTTATCTCTTTTCTTGTGTCCCTTTTCATCAGCACCTTCATGCTTTTCTAAGACTGATAATTTGACTTTCTGTTCCATCTCTCCCCAAATCTTTATTTAACTTCAAGGCTGAGTTCAAGTGCCACATACTCCATAAAACTTTACCTGAACGTCCCAATTCATTGTGTAATAGATTTAGAACTAGAAGAGAACTTAGAGGTCATCTTGTCTATCCCCCTCATTTTACAGATAAAGAAACTGAAATCCAAAGAGTTGTAATTTTTTTGCCCAAGACTGGAGTCCAAATGAAAGTAAACATCTAGTGGGCATTATGTGGACAAAGATCTAAGAAAGGATTCGGAAAGGGAATAGTCAAACAGGCAGTGAGAAAACTAGGAGAGAGCAACTTTATGAAAGTTAATTGAGGAAATAGCACACAGAAAGGAAGAGTTGTTTCATTCTATGAAATGTTTTTCCAACAAAATTATCAGTAAAACTCTCCTCTATAGCTCAACCTAACCTTTATGACCACACTGGTAACAAGTTGGAACTTACTTTATTATAGCAATGCAAAAAGAGAACAACCCATAAAACTGCTTATTGTGACTTGCAAGTCCATTAAAACCTCAGATGATCACTTCCAAATATTTCAGCCACAGCATCTTCATAGTGTGCTGCACAATAGAGCTATTTTGAAGGACTATTTTATGGAATTCCAAGAATAGTAGACATACTCAGTCAAATCAGTTTCTAAAGATGCATTTCAAAAATCCTTTATCTATGGCTGCTTCCCTTCATTAGCATGAATAATTAATAATTGATACTACTTAGTGAAAGTTAAATACTACAGTAGAAGAGGTGTGGTATAGTAAACAGACCTAGATTCTGTTCTCAGCACTAACAGTAATTAGCTCTGAGATCTTGAACAAATGACTTCATTTCACAGGGTGTCACCTTGTACATTTGTAGGTGAGGGGATAATGTTCCTTTCAACTCTAGCATACTATAAATTAGAACAGAGTTATGATCTTTTTCTTTCATAGTTTTGGTATTATGATTTTCTGAAGCAGCTTTTTTTTTTACCAACCCCCAGCCCTATAATTTAAAACTTGCAAAAAAAATCTATGCTTAGAAGAGAGTTCTTAATCTTTTTGGGGTGTGATGAAATCTTCTAATAGTCTAGGGAAGTCTATAGACCCCTTTTCAGAATAATGTTTTAAATGCTTAAAATACATAGGAATACAAAGGAATAGCCAAAATAGTTATCTTAATTTTCTTAAATAACAAATTTATGGGCCCTAGACTAAAAATCTCCACTCTAAAAAATGAGCCAGGATAAAGTTAGACAATATATTACCTGGTTCCCTGCTCCTTATCAAGTGCAGTAAATACCATGGGGGTTTGTTGGCACTTAGGGGTTTAAGGATTGTATGGATTTGTCAAGTGGTTAGTCATCAAGTTATTTTTGCTACTTTCTTCTTTGCTATTTTCCTCTGACTCAGGGTGTTTGTAGCAGGTGTGTGCATTTTTATTGTCATTTTCGTAAAAGTAAAGTGCTATCTTTTCATTAAAACATCTGTTATGACATAAAATGCATGTAACTAAAGCTAACTTACTTATCACCTTTCTAGTTGAGGTATGGCATTGGAAGAATTGCCTAGTAACTCATAGGAAATGTTGTCCAGGAAGTGGAACATGAATAATAATGCCTTTGGCTTCAGATGTAAAGGGAAAATTAAGTAAAATTAAGGCATTTGGTAGGATGTGATACATGACTGGAATATAAGAATAAGATATACCTTATTTTAAAGAGATTAAATAAAAGGGATAATGGAGTAGTTTTTCTATATCAAGAGGGTATATATACCCATGTGGAAATCTAAGCAATTGGCCTCTGTATATTTGAGAATCAGTGGAGGAGTAAGAGAAGCAGTATTGTTGTAGAAATTAACTATTTTAAGTGGAGGAAATGGATGATGAGTTCTGGAATCATATCCCAAAGCTGGCATATGAGGCAGAATAATAGTAGTGCAAGGGGACTTCTCATTAAAAGCAGAGAGCTGAGAAATTCTTCAGCTTTCTTTCTGGTAATTTTATGGAGGGAGGGATAAGGAAAAGTACTACTTATATTTGATTCTAAGTAATAAGGAGAAATAGATTGCCCAAATAAAACTGACAGGAACCAAAGGAATAAGTGACTATATCATGTATATCCTAGTTTTAGGGGGAGCAGATTTCAGAGAATTCAAAGGATAAGTAGGATCCTATGGCCTAAAATTTTATAAAGGAAGTAGGCTGAAGGATGAATTGTTCTCCAGAACAAAATTATGACAAATAATTACATTGAGGAAAAACTAAGGAAGCCTTTTAAAGATATGAATGTGACTACAAAGAGAACGCATTAGCTAACTTTTATTAAAAAGACATGTAGAAGAGACAATTTAAGAATCATTGGTCTACCAGAAGACCATGACAAAAGAAAAAGCCTGGACATCATACTACAGGAAATTATTAAAGAAAACTGCCCCGATATCCTAGAACAAGAGGGGAAAGTGGAGATTGAAAGAATCCACAGATCACCTCCTGTACTTAATCCCCAACTGACAACACCCAGGAATGTTATAGCCAAATTCAAGAACTATCAGACCAAAGAAAAGATATTACAAGCTGCCAAGAAGAAGTCATTCAGATACCATGGAACCACAGTGAGGATAACGCAGGATCTGGCTGCATCCACACTGAAAAACCGAAAGGCACGGAATATGATATTCCAGAAAGCAAGGGAACTAGGTCTACAACCAAGAATCAACTACCAGCAAAACTGATTATATTCTTACAGGGGAAAGTATGGTCATTAAACAAAATAGAAGAATTTCAAGAATTCGTAAAGAAAAGACAAGACCTGAACAGAAAATTTGATGTCCAAGCACAGAACTCGAGAGAATCATCAAAAGGTAATTAAAAAAAGAGGGAGAAAAGAAAAACAAAACAGAAAAAAATTTTTAAGAGACTCAATAAGTTAAAATGATATGTATCCCTATAAAAAAAGATGTCATTGGTAACTCCTAAAAACTGTTGTTATTACCTGGGCAGCAAAAAGAATTACAGTTAGAGGGAACAGTGGCAAACTGTATAGGATGAAAGGATAAGACATAAATAGGTATATAAATCTATGCATGCATAAATACATACACATGAGTATGCATGTATACATATATATATAACTAGAGCTTAAAAATAGGTTAATATTAAAAGAAATGGAAAAAGAAAAACAGGGGTAAATTTATATGTCACAAAGAAGCTCATGGTGGGAGGGGGAAGAACATCAATACACTGGAAGGGTAAAGAGGTCGGAGACAGGAAATACTCAACTTTTACGTGCTTTGAAATTGACTCAAAGAGGGAAAAGCAATCCAATCCATTGGGGCAGAGAATAGATCTGCTCCCTATAGGGGAGTAGAAGGGTAACAAATGATCTGGTGGGGAGGGAAGTAGTACAAGGGAGGTAGGGGGCAGGGGTTTAATTTTAGAAAGACTACAGGGAAAATAAGGGGGGGATAAGAAGGGAGGGGGGTAGAAAGGGAAGTAAAATAAGGGTGGGAACTAGGGGGACTTATTAAAAGCAAACATTGGTGTAGAAGGAAATAATGAAAGAAGAAAAGGCAGGTCCAGGAATAGAAATCAAAATGCTGGGTATTTTGATTACACAGCTAGTAATCATAACTCTGAATGTGAATGGAATGAACTCACCCATAAAACACAAGCGAATAGCAGAGTGGATTAGAATCCAAAACCCTACCATATGCTGTCTATAAGAAACACACATGAGGAAGGTAGATATGCATAGGGTAAAAGTAAGAGGGTGGAGCCAAATCTATTGGGCATCAACTGATAAAAAGAAGGCAGGAGTCGCAATCATGATATCCGACAAAGCCAAAGTAAAAATTAATCCAGTTAAAAGAGATAGGCAAGGTAATTACATCCTGATAAAAGGCAGTATAGACAATGAGGAAATATTTGTACTCGACATGTACACACCAAATGGCATAGCATCCAAATTTCTAAAGGAGAAACTAGAGGAGCTCAAGGACGAAATAGATAGAAAAACTATACTAGTGGGAGGCCTGAACCTTCCTCTATCAGAACTAGATAAATCAAACCAAAAAATAAATAACAAAGGGGTAAGAGAAGTGAATGAAATCTTAGAAAAATTAGAGTTAGTGGACATGGAGAAAAATAAATAGGGGAAAAAAGGAATATACCTTCTTTTCTGCAGCACATGGTACATTCACAAAAATTGACCATGTATTAGGGCATAAAAACATTGCAAAAAATTGCAAAAGAGCAGAAATAATATATGCAACTTTCTCAGATAACAAAGCAATGAAAATAATAGTAAGGGAACATGGAGAGGTAAATCAAAAATTAATTAGAAATTAAACAATACGATTCTCCAAAACCAGTTAGTTAAAGAACAAATCATAGAAACAATTAATAACTTCATTGAAGAAAATGACAATGATGAGACAACCTTTTGAAACCTATGGGAAAGCAGTACTCAGGGGGGAATTTATATCCTTAAATTCATATATTAACAAATTAAGAAGGGCAGAGGTCAATGAATTAGACATGCAAATTAAAAATTTAGAAAGCGAACAAATTAAAAATCCTCAGATGAAGACTAAATTAGAGATCCTAAAACTCAAAGGAGAAATTAATGAAATTGAAAGTCAAAGAACTATTGATTTAATAAATAAGACTAGAAGCTGGTACTTTGAAAAAACAAATAAAATAGACAAAGTATTGTCAGTCTAATTAAAAAAAGGAAAGAAATAAACCAAATTGACAGTATCAAAGATGAAAAAGGAGACCTCACCTCTAATGAAGAGGAAATTAAGGCAATCATTAAAAACTACTATGCCCAATTCTATGGCAACAAATAATGGTAATCTAGGTGATATGGATGAATACTTACAAAAATATAAATTGCCTAGACTAATAGAGGAAGAAATAAATTACCTAAACAACCCCATATCAGAAAAAGAAATCCAACAGGCCATTAAAGAACTCTCTAAGAAAAATCCCCAGGTCCAGATGGATACACAAATGAATTCTATCAAACATTCAAAGAACAACTAATCCCAATATTAAACAAACTATTCGACAGAATAAGCCAGGAAGAAGTTCTACCAAATTCATTTTACGACACAAACATGGTACTGATTACAAAGCCAGACTGGTCAAAAACAGAGAAAGAAAACTATTAACCAATCTCCTTAATGAATATAGATGCAAAAAGCTTAAATAGGATACGAGCAAAAAGACTCCAGCAAGTCATCACAAGGGTCATCCACTATGACCAGGTAGGATTCATACCAGGAATGCAAGGATGGTTCAATATTAGGAAAATCATCCACATAATTGACTGTATTAGCAAGCAAACTGAAAAAAAAATCACATGATTATCTCAATAGATGCAGAAAAAGCCTTTGATAAAATACAACACCCATTCCTATTGAAAACACTAGAAAGTATAGGAATAGAAGGGCCTTTCCTAAAAATAATAAACACTATATATCTAAAACCATCAGCAAACATCATCTGCAATGGGGATAAACTAGAAGTCTTTCCAATAAGATCAGGAGTAAAACAAGGATGCCCATTATCACCTCTGTTATTTAACTTTGTATTAGAAACACTAGCAGTAGCAATTAGAGAAGAAAAAGAAATTGAAGGTATTAAAATTGGCAATGAGGAGACCAAGCTATTACTCTTTGCAGGTGATATGATGGCTTACTTAAGGAATCCTAGAGAATCATCCAAAAAGCTAGTCAAAATAATCAACAACTTTAGCAAAGTGGCAGGATACAAAATAAACCCACATAAGTCATCAGCATTTCTATATATCTCCAACACATCTCAGCAGCAAGAATTAGAAAGACAAATTTAAAATCACCCTAGACAATATAAAATACTTGGGAATCTACCTGCTGAGACAAACACAGGAACTATATGAACACAACTACAAAAACACTCTCCACACAATTAAAACTGGATCTAAACAATTGGAAAAAGATTGATTGCTCATGAGTAGGACAAGCTAACAATAAAAATGACAATCCTACTCAAATTAATTTACTTATTTAGTGCCATACCCATTGAACTACCAAAAACTTTTTTACTGAATTAGAAAAAAGCATAACAAAGTTCATTTGGAAGAACAAAAGATCAAGGATATCTAGGGTAATAATGGAAAAAAAATGTGAAGGAAGGATGACTTGCAGTCCCAGATCTCAAACTATACTATAAAACAGTGTTCTGGCTAAGAGACAGAAAGGAGGATCAGTGGAATAGACTTGGGGTAAGTGACCTCAGTAAGACAGTCCAAAGATTCCAGCTTTTGGGACTAAAATCCACTATTTGATAAAAACTGCTGAGAAAATTGGAAGACAGTATGGGAGAGATTCGGTTTGGATCAACATCTCACACTATACACAAAGATAAACTCAGAATGGGTGAATGACTTGAATATAAAGAAGGAAACTATAAGCAAATTAGGTGAACACAGAATAGTATATATGTCAGATCTTTGGGAAAGGAAAGACTTTAAAACCAAGCAAGAGCTAGAAAAAATCACAAAATGTAAAATCAATAATTTTGATTACACCAAATTAAAAAGTTTTTGTACAAACAAAACCAATGCAACCAAAATTATAAGGGAAGCAACCAATTGGGAAACAATCTTCATTACAAAAACCTCTGACAAAGGTCTAATTACTCAAATTTATAAAGAGCTAAACCTATTGTACAAAAAATCAACCCATTCTCCAATTGATAAATGGGCAAGGGACATGAATAGGCAATTTTCAGATAAATCAAAACTATTAATAAGCACAGGAAAAAGTGTTCAAAATCTCTTATAATCAGAGAAATGCAAATCAAAACAACTCTGAGGTATTGCCTCACACCTAGCAGATTGGCTGACATGACAGCAAAGGAAAGTAATGAATGCTGGAGGGAATGTGGCAGAGTCGGGACAATAATACATTGCTGGTGGAGTTGTGAATTAATCCAACCATTCTGGAGAGCAATTTGGAACTATGCCCAAAGGGCGCTAAAAGACTGCCTGTCCTTTGGATTTGTACCCCAAAGAGACAATAAGGAAAAAGACTTGCACAAGAATATTCATAGCTGTGCTCTTTGTGGTTGCAAAAAAAATGGAAAATGAGGGGATGCCCTTCAATTGGGGAATAGCTGAACAAACTGTGGTATATGTTGGTGATGGAATACTATTGTGCTCAAAGGAATAATAAACTGGAGAAATTCCATGGGAACTGGAACACCGTCTAGAAATTGATGCAGAACGAAAGGAGCAGAACCAGGAGAACATTGTACACAGAGACTGATACACTGTGGTATAATCAAATGTAATGAACTTCTCCATTAGTGGCAATGCAGTGATCCTAATAACTTGGAGGGACCTACGAGAAAAAACAGGATCCACACTCAGAGGAAAAACTGTGGAAGTGGAAACACAGAAGAAAAAACAACTGCTTGAATACATAGGTTGAGGGAATGTGGTTGGGGATGTAGACTCTAAATGAACATCCTAATGCAAACACCAACAACATGGAAATAGGTTTTGATCAAGGACACATGTAATACCCAGTGAAATTGTGCATCAGCTATGGGAAGGGTAGGGGCTAGGGGAGGGAGGGAAATAATATAATTCTTGTAACCAAGGAATAATGTTCTAAATTGACTAAATAAATTAATTTAAATTAAAAAAAAATGCCAGAACAGGAAAAAATGGAGAATTGAAATGAATGCTAGACAGCAAATAAAGGTTTTGTTGTTTTTAAACCTATGTTGGGTACAAAAGAATAATTAAAAATGGGGTAAGAATATAGTTTGAGATAGATGAGGTTATGCTAATGGATGAGAGAAAGAAGATAAAGCTACTTAATTCCCATTTTCTTCTTTTTTATGAAAGGAATGATCTTTGGACTGGGAGGCACAGAACAAAAACTGTTAGTAGGGAATTTAAACCTAAGCAATAACAAGCAATAGCTGCTTTCAATGAATTCAAGGCCCCACACCTAGATGACCTACATCTCAGTTTTCTGGAAAGGAATTTTCAGGTGTGAATACTGAACTGCTATCAGCAGTTGTTGATAAATCAAGCTGAAGGGGAGAAATGATACAGGACTGGTGATTGGCAAATGGAGTGATTCTGGGTTAGGGAAAGAAGGTAGATTTTAAGTTCTGGCAAAATTGTAGAATTTATTATGAACAGAATGGCTTGTGAGTGAAAAGTCAGCATTACCTAGAGCCAGCTTGAATTCATTAGACCAGATTGACCTATGTACTTTTAAAAATATTCATAATAAACTCTTACATATAATGATTTTAAGTCTTTAAAATGCTTCATATATTTTTTCTCATTCAATATTTATGCTAACCATATGAGTTAGGTGCAGTGATTATCCTCATTTTACATGTGTAGAAACTGAGGCCAAGAACATAAGTGTCGTGTCTAGTATCATAAAGATAGTGCCTGAGCCAGTATTCAGATTTATTTTTTCCTTACTCTAATTTCTATATGCTGCATAGTTAAATTTTTACAGCCTGATAGATTAAGGTAATTCCATGGACAAACTATTCGAGGAAAGCAAAATGATTTAAAAAGAACATTAGTCTTAGAGTTAGAGTAGTAGGTAGTAGTGAGGAACAGATGAGATAACAGGTTTTTGTTGTTCAGTCATGTATGACTCTTTATGGCCTCATTTGGAGTTTTCTTAGCAAAGATACTGGAGTGGTTTGCCATTTCTTTTTCCAGCTCATTTTACAGATGAAGAGACTGAGGCCAACAAATATGGTAAAGTGATTTGCTCAGTCACATAGCTAATGTTTGAGGTCACATTTGAATTTAGGCCTTCCTGACTCCAGGCCTGGTACTGTCTCTTCTGCCACCTAGCTGCCTGATGATGCCCACACAATGTCTTACAAGCCCACAAATTCTCTATGTTTTGATAAGGCCTGGGTCAGCGCCGGCTTGCCTAGGATTACAGAGGGGACAACTGGAGTGCCCCACCATCTCTGGCATGCTGACCTGCTGCAGGATACCACTCCTAATGGCAAATGTTGTCTCACATGGCTGTGCCTCCAGAGCTGGGCAGGACCTTGGAGGCCAAGGAGGCCAGGCCCTTCTGATAACAGGAAAATGAAGTGTGAGCCCGTGAGAGATTGAGCAATGAGAGATGTCAGGGGACCAACATTGACTAAGAAGCTCCTTCTATGTACTAGTGCAGTGATGGTGAACCTACAGAACATGTGCCAGAAAAGGCACAGAGAGCCCTCTCTGTGGGCATGCCTGTAGCCTCTGCCACAGGAACTCAGGCAAAGCTGCTCCCCTCCCCCTTTCCACACCTCCCTGCCCCTCTATGCAGCAGCCCAATGGGTGCTTCCTCCCTCCCCAGTCTGGGGTAAGGGGGCGGGGCATGGCACTCTGTCTCTAAAAAGTTTGCCATCACTGTACTGTCCCAGTAGCTCTGCTAAGCCCTGCGGAGATGAGATTGGCAAAATGCAGTCCCTCAAGGAGTTCCATTCTAAAGTATACAATATATAAAGTGGGTGCAAACCAGAGATAATGGTCAGAGGGAAGACTTCTTATAAAGTGTGATTTTAGCTGAGATTTGAAGGAATCCAGGAGAACTAGGAAGCCAAGGAGAGGAGGGTGTCCTAGGCCCACAGTTAGAAGATGCAGTGCATTGTTGGAGGAGCAGAAAGGAGAGGCACTCCCAGATCTCAGAGCATGTTGTGTGTGGGAGACTTGAAGCAGGCTTTTGTAATAGTCCAGACCTGAGGTGAAGAGGACCTGGGCTAGGGTCAGGTCAATTGTCAGAGGAAAAAGGAGAGTGGAGATATTGGAAAGGGAGAAGCAGCAGGCTTAACTAGTTGGGCCCAGTGGATGTGGAGGGAGGGACTATAAGCTTGGGTGATTGGGAGGATGCCGGTGCCCTCCACAGTAAAAGGGGAAGAAGACAAGGTTTGAGGAAAAGGTGAGAGTTGTTTTGGACATGCTGAGTTTAAGCAGTCTACAAAGCATCTAGTTCAAGAAGCCCAGTAAGCACTTGGGGATGGGAGACTTGAAGTCCAGAGAGGTGAGAGCTGCACAAATAAATTTGAGTATCATCTGCAAGAGGCAGGAGCTGAATCCATAGGAGCCGATGAGATCACCAAGTGAAATCGTGAAAGAGAAAAAAGATGGGGACAAAGCCTCAGGTGCAAGTCACAGTTAATGAGCATGACCTGAATAAAGGTCTACAGCAAAGTCAGAATGGAAGCTCCTGGGAAAGAAAAATCATTTTGTGCAGTGACTCCCATGTAGTAGATGCTTAACAAATGCTTGCTGATTGACTGGTTAATCTGGAACTGATTGAATGACTGTACTCCGTGATTGCCGATTAATGTCATCAGAGTGTCTCTAGTGGAGAATCACAGGGCTCTGTGTATTATGGCCTGTTCTGTTCAACATTTTTGTCAGGGATTTGGAAGAAGCTCTTGATACTATATTTAATAAGTTATCAGATAACATGAACCCAAGAGTAATAGTTAATGCACAGAATAAAGGAAGGATGTAAAAAAAATGTTGAAGTTTGAAATGTTAAACTGAATCTAATTATATGAAATTGAGTAAGAACATGAAAAAAGTAACACCTATATTTAAAAAAAAAAACTGCACAACTACAGGATGGGGAGCAATTGTGGCTGGAAAACAGTCTATCTTTACAATACCTTTTGTTTTTAGTGGACTCCAAGAGTCTGACAGTGTAAAAAACAATGCATTCTTAGATGCATTAATGGAAACAGGCTACAAAATAAGGGAGTTTATAGGCCTGATACATTTTCTCCTCTTGAGACCATTTTAGGTGTATTGTGTCCATTTGAAGAAATTCATTGACTAGCAAGAAATGTCCAAACAGTAATGATTATTATGCTGAGAGAATTTGAAACCATGTAATATAAGGATTGGTTGAAGGAACTAGGGATGTCTGTCCTGGAGAAAAGACATAGGGGAGCCATGAGCACAATCTTTAACTATTTGAAGATTTATTTTTTCAAGATCAGAATTGTTTTGCTTGGTACCAATGAACCCATATGTGGAAACTGTCAAACCATCAGCTTCACTTCATAGAAGGAAAGACACTAACAGAGTGTTTAAAACATAGCCTAGACTATAGTCTGAGATGGTGAGTTTTCCATCATTTAAATTCCTCAAGCAGAAGCAGGGATGTTACAGAAGAGATTCCTGTTCAGGCATAGGTTGCAGGAGATGATCTCTTAGGTCCCTTTCAGCTTTAAGCTTTTCTACATCTAGAGTTCTTTTTTTTTCTTTGTTTTGGTTCAGAATGGCAGGTGAAATAAAAATTGTGAGCTTTCTGGGGTTGTGGGAGGTCAGGAAGTAGAGGAAGTTATTGGTAAGTTGGAAGTATTTTGTATTAAGAATTCCTTAAATAGAAACATTGAGTCATTTACTACTACTTTTCTGGGACTTAATTTTTTCCAGAATGAATAGCTGCTACAGTAATGTCTTTCATATGTTGTTTCTTTTGTTACCTTTGAATGTTTCTTTTTGGCTTTTTCACTTTGGCCTTGTCTAAAATATTTGCTATAAAAATGGACAGTGAGATAATAAGAGAATAGGGATGAGGGAGAAGTTATGGAATAATAGTTGCAGTGCTGTCCTTGGAGACAGGAAGGCCTCTGACACAAAGTAGTTGTGTGACCATAAGTAAATCAATTACTTAGTACCCTAGGCTTCTCTCTAAGAATTTGTTACAGGTAAGTTATTGATTTCTTTCAGTGGAGGGAATTTCTACATGTGGAGTTCTAAACATGGAGAAAAACCACAGTTTAGAACCATTAACGCCTTTATTCCACTCTACCTCCAAATTAAAATATGGAAGACAAATAACTGAAGTCTACAGAAAACTCTCATAATAGGCAGAAATTGAAATTAGAATAACATATCTTTGCCCCTTCATTGCTCACTTCCTGCAAAAGCTGATTATATCTCCAATTCCCTTACATCTAATCTACTTCTTTCTCAGCCTCTTACCAATTGTCTTACACTTTATTCTAGTGAAACTATTCTCTCAAAGGTTACCAGTTACCTTCTAATGGCTAAATCTAATGTCTTGTTTTCAAGTTTTATACCCCTTGATATTTGCATTTTCTGACACTATTGGTAACTCACTTTCTACTTTTGGTATTGTCCCTTTCCTTCAGAAATATCATAGACTCCCAACTGTTCTACCTACTTCTTCAGGTCTTTGACTGACTTTTCATCCTCTTCCTGAAATTCCCATTCCAAACAAAACAAACTCTTCTTACCCAATTCCTCTTTCTCTCACACTCTTTACATTTCTTAGCTCTCATCACAGCCTGGATACCCACTGATGACTATCTCCCCAACTATATTCTCCAGCACTGGCTATAATTTTTCTCATGTACCCCTATCTCCAGCATACTAGTAGGGGAATTGGAGTTCTCCTTTATCCACATTGTATCTTTCAGAATCTCCATTTGACTCTGTTATTCAATAATCTTTCCTTCTCTGAAATATAAACAATTAACATTTGTCACTTAATCAAAATTATACTAGTAATAGGACAAGTTCTCTCTAGCAACTGGATCACCATCTTCCTCTCCACCCTAACTCCTTAGGCCACCTGGAGGATCCTCTGCAACCTGGGCCTTACTAATTGATGCCAAACTTTTGTAGATAAGCAGTTGGCATAGACCACTGTAGCTCAGAACTCCCAAGCTCAACAGGTCTGCTAGCCTTAGCCTCCACAATAACTGGGATTATAGGCCTCATCATCATTTTCCTTTTAACGAAGAGTCTCTCACTGGAGTCCTCAAGGAAAAACTAGATGACCTTTTGTCAGCAATGTTGCAGTTGGAATTCCTGTTTCCATAGGTTCAACAAGATGACCTCTAATGCCCTTTTCAGCCCTGAGATTCTCTGAATCTGGTTTTGTTTTATCACAATCAGAGATAGAATGAAAAATTGCCAAAGATCTCAGGAAGAAAACTCCATGATCTTGATCATAAAGCAGATAAATCAACAAACAGAAAGAGATATGGCCTGGCCTCCAGATGTAGTTGACAAGTATAAGGCATCTGTGAAATAAGAGAAAACAATCCAACACTTGATGAGACAGGATCCTATGGAATTTGAGAAGGACACAGAACCATAAGGCATTGCTCCTGAGAGGTTCAAAAGAGAAATGAGAATTATTAAGAGTAGTCATGGTCTGCACAGCAAAAATATTGGGCAGAACAGAAAAATTGGAATTCACAATAGCAAGTCATACCAAAAAGGGGAGAACAATATATTGGGAATGCAAATATACAGAAGTGAAGGAAAATGTAGAATAAGAGAAGCAAAAATCAATTACATTTGAAGAGAATAATGCTCACTATACAAGCAAAATATACTGATCTTTAAAGATAGAATGCATAGACAACTTAAGCACTAGAGGTCTCCCATAAGAACATGACAAATCAAACAAAAACCTCAAAACCAGAATTCAGGAAATTATAGAAGAGAACTGCCTAGAACTTCTGAACATAGAAAATTAAAAATCCATTGAAAGATTTCATTGATCATCTCACTACAACAAAGGAAACAAAAATTCTCAAAACTGCAGCGTCCAAGATACATAGTGGTTAAACTCCCCACTTATATTCAAGCAATTGGGAGACTTTCAAATTCAAAAGAAAGGAAATTTGACTAGTTCAAAACTCTTCTGTACCAACTAGAAAATGTAGATGGGAACGACATAATGTATACAGTTCTTGTTTTATATTATGCAAAGAATGCTGAAAGAAGCCCTCATTCCAAAAATAACCCATGTTAAATTTACTGTACAGTATTCTTTCTACTCCTGTGTTTCAGCTCTTCCTACCTCTCCATCAAAAAAAAAAAGAAGGCAAAAAAACCCTCCAAGTGAAAGCAGAAGAATGGGCATGCAGAGAGTCACTAGTGCCACTACCATCACTGCAGCTGGAGAATTGGGAGGGAGGGTTGGCTGAAGACCTCTAGCACTGAGGCATTGTTTCATTCTTTATGCTTAAATCCCCAGTGTGTGGCACATAGAAGGGTCTTAATAGATACTTGCTCATTGATTGACAAAAGATTTAGAGATGGACCATGAGTCTGACATGTTGATAGAAACTCCTTCCTGAATTTCAGTAGAGATGACCTAACTGAATACATAGCCATAGGGACTAGTTTGAGTCATATCTTTCTATTTCTGCCTCCTATTGTATTAAAAGAGATCTTACTAGGAAAAAAAATAAATGAAAATTAGTCAGCAGATCAGAGAGATAAAATTTACCTAAGGATTTGTAAGCTACCTGCCATATAATTAGCTTTAAATTAATTTTCATATGTTCTAATACTTGTTTTCAGCTTCTCTGTAACTTACTAGATAGCCATGAGATGTTTTCCCTCCAGACACATGCTCAAATGCTGCCCTTATGTCATGGAATTTTGGCAGGTATTTTCTTTCACCTGTGAATGTGTAGGAGATATATGTCATTCATTTTAAACCACAAAAAAAAAAGTTCTTCCTTACTCACTACATTGATAAAAAAAATTTTGATAATCTTTTATAGTAAGTGCTCACAAAGGTTCCTCCCTTCTCCTTATTTTTAGCTACCATGTTGATTAACAACATGCATTTTTTTTAATTGATATTTTGTATTTAAAACAGTGTACTCTTGGGTTGTTAGGGCAAAGGAAGAATTCTTTCACATGAAAGAACAGATTTTTTTCTGGTTTCTTTTATTCCCTTCTTTTTGATAAGACATTTTCTTTTCTAAGAGTAGTTAGGGGGAATCTCTTAATTCTCCCAGCCAAGCACAGTGCCTGTGATGGAAAATCATTATGAGGTGGCAAGCCAATTCACATGTGGTGTTTGTACACTGTCAGCTTATCATATGCTAAAAGGGTTCTGCCTTAATTTACTGCTTATCTAAGGAGATCCACTGACAGCATAATTGGAACCTAAGTGTAGGCATAATCATTAGAGACTGTTCTGTTTATTAATAAGTTGAAGAAATGATTTATTGCAATCTTTTGATGATCCAACTATTATCTATTTCTTTCAAGATATGCATGCCCTCTTGATTTTTTTCATTTGTTCTTCCCCCCACCCCCAAATTGGTGCTGAAAAATTCTGTGTATCAAAAAGAAAATTACTTCTTTTTTACTCTGCCTGGAATTGTGTTGGAAAGTAGCTGTGCCTGGGTACTCTAAAAGTAAAATAAACTATCCTTCTTTTGCATCGCTATGAAGCTGGATTCTAGTAAATAGAAGAGATTTAGTGAAGCTCACGTTTTACTTTTTCTTGTTCATTGGTCACTGTGTAATGAAAATGACAATTTAGTTTGCTATTTTAAAGTGAAACTATTGACTTTTTGCAAATATAAAAAAACTAAGAAATTAATCAAATTTGTATTTTGATCATATAGGAACAATACCCAGGTCATTAGGGTTCATACAAACATGTCTATGTACCCATAAACTTATATCTGTCTTTAATGATATTGAATAATTTTTACTATTGCATTATGAAGGAACAGTGCTCAAAAAGCCACTTCGTTCACAAGATTCTCTAGGTTTTTTTAGTCAATTTTGTCTAATTCTGTTTTGCTTTGTTTTATTCCAGGAAGGATTTTCACTCATTGATGGCAAGAAATGGCTGAAGATTGTAAGACAGGTGGACTCCTTACTGTTTGGATCAATATTAAAGGCAAGCATTATGTAGACAATGCTAAGGAAGGTGGCATGCTGTTTTCTAGATGCTAAGGTCTTTTCCCCCCTTTTGTCATTTGTGAAATGTTGCCTCATAAAAATTCTAAATCTAATTAGTAAGCTGTTTTAACTTTGATTCGATAATTCACAAAACATGAAGTAAGGAGATTAAGAAGCATGAGTCCAGTTGGCAGTGGGGGGTGAAATTGCCTCACTTTTAAAATTATAAGGGCCTAAACTGTGTTTTTATTGACTTTCTAAAGGTGTTCCCCCTACAAAAATAGAACTGAGAGGGGATGCTTTATTCTTACTATTTGCTTAGTCGTTTTCTTGCTTTTGGAAAATAAAAATGTTTGTATGTGGGGGCAGGTAGGTAGCTTAGTGGATAGGATGCCAAGCCTGGAAATGGAAGGTCCTGGGTTCAAATGTGGCCTCAGATGCTTCCTAATAGATATGACCCTGGGCAAGTCACTAATTTCAGTTGCCTAGTCAAGCAAAGTTCTTCTGCCTTGGAACCAATACTTAAGATCTAGTCTTTTTTTTTTTTAATTTTCAATCAATGTAGAAACAATTTTTGAAAATTATTTTCTGATATTTTATAATTCAGATTCCCCACCCACCAAGGCAACAAATAGTCTGAAACAGGTTTTACCAGTGCTTTTATTCAATACATATTTCCTTATTGCTCATGTCATAATAGAAAACACTTATCACATGAACAATAAAAAAACTCATGAAGGAAAAGTGGAAGATGGAATAGTTTGATCTGCAGACAGACTCCAACAATTCCTTCTTTGGCAGCGGATGAAATTTTTCATCATGCATCCCTTTTGGATATCTTGGAAACTTGCTTTGCTTATGAAAGTTTAGTCCTTTCACCATTGATCATTGTACAATATACCTGTTACTCAGTATCAATTCTAAGGGTTTTTTAAATAAATAAAATGTTATGTGTTTTGTGTTTTGTTTATCTTTTCAGTATTTTTTCTTTTCTTTTTCACATTAAAAAAAATTCTCTTACCTGCTTTTCAGCTGTGCTAAACCTTACAAATGGTTCTCATTAAAGAAACATGTTGATTAATCAGTAGGAATATGTATTTTAGGAAAGATCTGTGGAAAACAAGACTGTTAGCATTCATTCAGTGGATAGTATTTCAACTCAAGTGAAAGAAAGACACTAATTTTTTGTAGAATCTTAAAATTACAAGTTATCTAACCAAGAAAAGCAGAAAATGGGGGGAAATTTTTTTATACTCTGCTTCTTCCTAGGTTTTTCTCAAACCATTCCCCCTCATCATTTCTTTTTCACAATAGTCTTCTATCACAATCATTACCATAACTTGTCCAGTCTTTCTCCAATTGATAGGCATCCACTGTTTCTATTTTTTAGCCATTATTAATAAGAGAAATAAATATTTATATATATATGGGTCCATTTCCTTTGATTTCTGATGGGTTCTAACCTAGTAGTGGTATTGCTAGATCAAAAGTAAGTATGTAGTTTTTTAGCACTTTGGATATGGTTCCAAATTCTTCTCTAGAATGGTTGGACCAGTTCACAATTCCACCAAAAGTATGTCAACATCCCTGTTTTCCCCACAGCCCCTCTAGCATTTGTCATTTTCCTTTTCTGTCATATTAGCCAATGTGATAGGTATGATATGGTATCTCACAGTTGTTTTTTTTTTTAACATAAATTTGGTCATTTCCAAACATCATTCATTGGAAACAACTCACAGTTGTTTTAATTTGCATTTCTCTAATCAGTAATGATTTAGAGCATTTTTTCATGACTATAAATGTTTAGTGCCTTCCCCTGAAAATGGTCTGTTCATATCCTTTCACCATTTTATCAGTTGAATGGCTTTTATTTTTATGAATTTAGCTTGGTTCTCTATATATTTGATAAAGGAGGCCTTTACCATATGAACTTATTGTAATTTTTTCCTTCTCTGGTTTTTGCCTTTACTTGGCTAGATGATTTTCAGTTAGGTCCTTTCCAGTGCTAAGATTTTGTTAAAAATTCATGTCTTTCACTTGAGCTGAAACGGTCTCTACCGAATGAATGTTAAAGACTGGCTTCTACAGATCTTTCCTACACAATTCTAGTGATAGTCTCTACCCTTGGGGAATTTACAATTTCATAAGGGAAGATAACCAAAAAGGAAGCCAGAAGGAGAGAAGGCACCCAGCATTGGGGCACGATGTTTGTGAGTTGAAACTAAGCTGAGTACTTGGTAGAAAAGTTAGTTGTCTTTTTGTGGTGGCAAAGAATTGGAGATGGAAGGGATGTTCACAGTTAGGGTATATGGCTCAACAAATTGTGGTATATGATGGTGATGGAATACTACTGTGGTGTAAGGAGTGATAAGCAAGATTTCAGAAAAATCTGGGAAGACCTATGTAAACTGATGCAGAGTAAAATAAGCAGAATGAGGAGAACCTTATACACAATATTAGCAATACTGTAGGACAGTCCACTGTGAAAACTTGGCTGCTCTCAATGCAATGACCCAGAATTCTGAAGGACTCAGGACAAAGAGTGCTCTCCACCTCCAGAGTGGAGTCCCTGCAGACCAGAGCGAATTTTCACTTTAGTTTGTCTTTATTTTGGCATTTTGGCTTTATTTGAGTATTTTATTACAACAGTGAACAATTTGGAAGTATGTTTTGCTTAATAACATGTGGCAACCCCCCCCCCAAGAAAAATTGGCTGCAATGTTCTGAGCTCTCCATATGGAAAGGTCTCCAGAGGATTTGGTGGCCCTCCCAGCAGAAGGGAGAGAGGCCCTTTGGGGTGCTATGGAGGGGATCTCTGCCAGGGCTGGGATCACTCAAATAGTCCATGAGACATCTAGTGGCTGCTGAGACCAGGGCTGGGACGAGAAGAGAGGTCAGGGCGTCTCTCCAGGGAAGAAGTCATTAGAGCTGTGGGAAGGGACAGCAAAGGCCCAGAGTGCCTCCACCTCCTAAAAGGAATCTCCAGCCCCTGGCGAGCCTCTACCCTCCCCATGCCCTGCTGTGCCTCTTGGTGCCTACAGGCCTGTTCTCTGCTACAGTCTAGGGTTTCATGTAGATCTGAAAACCTGGCCCTACAGTCTCTCCCACGTCCCGCCACTCTAGTCACCAATTTCGGCCACTGCCTCTTACCTCCTGGCTGTGCCTTCATTTCCCCATCAACGTCCCTCAGAAATGGCCTCCCAGCCCAGCCTCTGCCCATACTTCCCGCAGCTCTCCGGCTCCTGAAGCCCTCCGGGACATGCCTTTGTTCCTGGGGAGAGTGGCCAAAGCCTTGGGTCAAGGGGAAGCAGACACAGGCGGGCAGAGGTAGGCTGCGCCCACAGCGCAAGGCCTGCTGGCTGCATGGAGAATGGGCTGGAGGCGAGGTGGCACAGACTGCGTGTCAGGGTTTGAAAGCGGGCGTCAGGGGTGAGCAACTGCACCGCCCGGAGGGCTCTGCTCTGGCAGCATCACAGCTGCTGGGCTCCTGCCTGTCCTCACCTCCTTAGTGCCGTCCTTAGACTCGTAGTGAGGGCAAGTTGTCTGTGAACAGGTCATCATGTTGAATGGGAAATGCTTTCAACAAGATTCATTTATTCTGTGAGTGGCTAAAGTCCTGCTAATCTAGCCAGGTGTGTGGAGGCGTGGTCAGGCCTCAACTGTTCTTACCTCTACTTCTTGCTTCTTCAGTTCTAAGTACAGGAGAAATTTTTTAATTGCTTTGTTTAAATTTTTCAGATTTGCCACCTGAGGTTTCCATATTTGCAATGTTTTCTGATCAGTGGAATTTATACCAGAAGTCTCCAATGGGCTGAGGGAATAAAAATGTCTGTTAGGTTTTCCTGGAGAGCCTGCAGTACCACCTGCTCTCCCTACCCAGCTAGTGCAGCGTGACGCTGAAAATGATGGGAAAAATGACCACCACCCTGTAATCTTCTCTTCGGGGTTGAACTAGATGGTCCCTTTTAGCTCTAATCTGTGGTTTTATGAAAAAGAGAAATAAATTCCAAATAAAACATAAACCCAAACTATTTACATTCTGATAAAAGCAACACACACAAACTTTAATGAAATAACAATACTGTTCCCTCATTTTTTCATCTGTGGATTAACAATTTTTTGTTGTTACTCATCTTATATAGTTGGCAGGTAACTGTTCTGTTTTCCTCACTACATATAATTTAAAAATATCTCAATGATATGTAAAAAAATGAATGTTTCCCCAAATTCTGAATTTCTAATTCTCTCACTCCCAGCTCCTTGAAGTAAGCAGTTTGATATAGGTTACACATGCACAACCATGCAAAACATTTCTATGTACATGTCATGTTGAAGACGACACATAGCCAAAAAAAGCCCTCATCAAAAATAAGGTGAAAAATAGTATGCTTTGATCTGCATTCAGTCTTCATCAGTTCTTCGTCTGGAAGCAGATGGTATTTTTCATGAGTCCTTTGGAATTATCTTGGATTAATGTCTTGCTGAGAATAGCTAACCCATTCACAGTTGCTGATCATATAATTTACTGTGAACAATGTTCTCTTGGTTCTACTTACTTCACTTATATCAGTTCATGCAAGTCCAGGTTTTTCTGAAATTTTCCCGCTCAGTTTCGTACAGCCCAATAATATTTCATTACAATCATATACATAGCTTGTTCAGCCATTCCCCAATTTCCAAATCCTTGCCATCACAAAAATCTGCCATATTTTTGTATGAAATTAGGTCCTTTTCACTTAAAAAAAATCTTATTGATGCTAGGAATATTGCTGGATCAAAGAGTATGCTGTTTTATAGCTCTTTGAGCACAGTTTCAAATTGCTTTCCAGAAAGGTTGGATTAGATCACAATTCTGCCAACAGGGTATTAGTGTCCCAATTTTCTTATATCCCTTCCAACATTTATCATTTTTCCTTTTGTCATATTAGTCAATCTGGTGGGTGTGAGGTGTGGTACCTCAGTTGTTTGAATATGCATTTCATAAATTAAACAAAATTGCAATAAATAAGCAACAGTGATTAGAGCATTTTTTCATAATAGCTTGAAGTCTGTCTGGAAACTGCATTTATCAGATACTTGCTGTAAATTTCCTCCCCATTTTCTACTTTTCTTCTAATCATGGCTGCATTGGTTTTGTCACTACACAGAATCTTTTTAACAAGTCTTCCTAGATTTCTTTGTATTATACAACTTTACCATGTTTATGACTCGGTGATACTCCATTACAATGGAAAACAGCTCAATAAATCATGGTATGCCAACAAACCAGACATGAAGGTGTTTTATGAGTTTGGGATTTTTTTGTTTGTTTATTTTTTGATGCTACAAAACAACTACCACCACCACCTATAAATCAGGTTTTTACATACTTTTTTATTTTCATCTTAAGGATATAGACAAGATGAATTACTAGATCAGAGCATATAGTTTCATCATTCTTAGCAAATGTTGGGAAGGGAAGAAAAAAATAATCATTAAGCATCTACTGTGTGCCAGAAACTGTGCTAATCACTTTACAAATATTTGAACAACCCTGTGAGGTGGGAGTTATCATTATCTCCCTTTTACAGCTGAGGAAACTGAGGCAAATGGAGGTTAAGTGTCTTGTCTGGGGCCAGATGCTAGATTGGAATTCAGGTCCTTCTGACACTAGTCCCAGCACTGTCTATTCATGAGTGTACTTGCCATTCCTTTTATTGCACTATGGAATTTCAAGTAGGGACAGCAGTCACGGGGCCCCCAGAGCCTGTGTCTGCCCCGGGAACCTGAGAGACAGCCCACGGCCTCCTCACTTCCCCTGTCTCTTCCCCATTGGGCAGCCCTCGTGCGGCTCTGCCCAGCCGGGCAGTCTCCCTCCCCGGCCCTCCCGGTGGCTCGTGCCTCTTCCTCGCCCCCCTTTATGGTCACGGGGACAGGCTTTCTCACACGAGTGTCCAAAGGCCTCCGCTGAGGCTGCTCTGAGGGACTGAAGCTGCCCTTCGGCCAGCATCCTAGAATAGCTGCAGAGGTACTCTGGGGGTGCCATGGGCTGGCACATGGCCAGTTTCTCGAAGGGAGGGACTTCCGCTTTGGTCTCTGTATCCTTACCAGCGGGCATCCTCTTCCTGGCCTCGGAAGCCAGCGATTCCTTCCCTGCAGAGGCCGGGCTGTCCGGAGGCGGCCTCAGTCAGGCGGCTGGGATGGCCCTCTTTCTGCTTCCTTGCTTCCCCACCGCACCATTCGAATCCAGGGTGAGAAGACGGGCACTTAGTGCTTCCTTTTCTCTTTTTTTCCTCTAAAGGAGAAGAGTCGGATGTTCCGGGTGCAGTTTGGGGGCAACTCCGAAGAGCAGGCCCTGGAAAACTGCTTCGCCTGTGTCCAAAAGCTGGAGCAGTACATAACCATCTACGTGCCCGACGACCTGAGCCAGGAGCTCCAGCTGGGCCCCAGCCTGCTCATCGGCCCGGAGGGCCAAGGGAAGGACGGTGCGGAGACAGGCCTGCGCCATCAGCGCGGAGTAAGTGCACGCCAGGGGGGCAGCCTGACGGGCCGGCGCAGGGCCAGGCTCTTTCCATTCTAAATCTCCGTCTAGTCAGTACAAAGAATAAAGCAGCCCATTCTCGGGTTCCACAAGGGGTTTGGAGTTCATCCAGCGTAGCAAAGAAACAAGCATCCCGGGAGGGAAGGCTGCCCTGCTTTCAGGAGGACCAAGGGGGAGCCGGGGGCTCTCCCGGAAACGAGGGTCCCTTCGCGCTGCGCTTAGCCAGGGGACTCGAGTCTAATGAAGGAACACCGGAGAACACGTGACCAAAGACAAAGCCAGAGACCAAAAGAACTGGCCCACGCTTCAGGCCAACAGCAGGAGGGGCACCGCCGACCTCTCCGGAGCCTCTCCCATTCTGGGCGGCAGGACCTTTGGGGTCTGGTGCCCCGGCTGGAGGGAGCCCCTGTGCCGCTGAGCCGGCCTTTCCTGGGCGCCACGGCAGCCACCGGATGGCGGCTCAGGGACCAGGCCGCTTCTTTTCCTGAGGCCCGGATGGCCCCTTTCCACCTGCAGCCCCGGGGCGATGGGCGGTGCTGAGAGCTCCCTTTCCCTAATCTGCAAGCCTCCGGGAGAGCTGGATGCTGCCTATTTGTGCCCCGAGGGCAGCGGCAGGGTGTGTGATGGAGAGGACCAAGCTAGCTTGTGGAAGAAGCCGGGAGATGATGCGGACAGAATCCCCAGAACTACACCGGAAGGGAGGCCTGAGAGCTGGGCCCGAGGGCCTTCCCTGGGCCTCCGTTTACCCCAGGGGTCACGTGTGCATTATCCGCCTGTCACAGGACAGAGGCCTCGCACACAAGGTGAAGGGAAAAGCTCTGCTTTGGGTCTTGTGGCAGGCTAGTGAAATGGGAGTTGAAGCCGGGTGGTGAATGACATTTCCAGGAGAGAAAAAGGAGCAGGCCCGGTCAGAACGGAGGAGTTAAGGCGTCCAATACGGAAAAGAGGCAGAAAGAGGAAGAGGGCGGGTGCTTGTGAAGCCGATGGGCAGAGCACTGGGTGGTAGGACGGCGCGAGGGGAAGCTGTGCTCCCTGCTGACCCCCAACGGGGTCAAGACCCAGGGCTGGGGGGGGGGGGGGAGCATGAGAACACGAGTATGAAGACAGAAACGAGAGCAGGCAGGGAGCTCGAGGTGTTGGCCAATGTCTACCCCCCCCCCCCCCCCCCCCGGAAATTTAGCAGTGAAACAGAAGAGATCTGGGAAGGCAGACAGCAAAGGATTTGGGGAATATGAAAAAGAAGGGAGGTGGCCAGTATAAGAAACTCTGGAACAATAAGCAACTTTAAGCCTGAGAGCCTAAGACCTGCAGGTCAGCATGGATGCAGCAGGGAGTTTTATCAATGAGGCCAAGGTCTGTCTGCCACAATTCAGTTTAAGATGGCAGGAAAGTCAAAAGATCATCATGTTCCTCTTCCTCCTTCCCTGACCTCCTTGAGATACAGGCTGAGACAGCACTGGGTCAGAAACTAAGGCAGGATTGCAAAAGGACACTAAAAACGTGTTTACGAATTGTCCTGTCCTGTAGAACGACAAGGGGCCATTGGGCAAAATCACTAACTCCAAGCAAAATGTGCTCAAGTGAAGTCGTGCTCCTTCTGTCATCCAAGAGCATCCCCTGGACCGTCTCAGCCATGTTTCCAGTAATTCCATTCCCTGTTCTTTGGAGTCTATGACTCACAGGTTGCCTATAGATGCTCCTGGACAGGGAGTGACTATCAGCCTGTCAGAACTTGATGAAGATGAAATACAGATCATGCTTCTTTGACACAAACTGCTGGCACTTAAAAAGGGTTTGCAAGTGTAAAATCTAGCTCAGTTCAACAGAAATCCATGCTGTCCGATTTTATCAATGGGTCTTAATGTAATTATTAATAGTAGATTCCACATATATTTTGCTATGTTACTTATCTTTAAATTACTTTGAACAGTTGCATTTTTTTCTGAGATGTTCAAATTTAAAAGGGTGGCATTTTGAGAATCTTCTTTCCCTCTTCACATTTCATTTTTTTAAGTGTATATTCCATTTTATTCCAGTTACATCTGAATGTAAAACAGCATCATTCATCTTCCTACACCTTTCCAGATGGAAGGATAACAATGATACAGCTTGCGCAGGTAGAGCCAACTTCTGTGATCAGTATTTGACATGGTTTAGTATTTTTTTGACAAAAACTGTTGATTCTTAAATTTATATTTCACTTTTGGAATACCAAAAAAAAAAAAAAGAACCTATAATCATGATGAGAGCTTAAAAAATCAAAGGTAGAAGAGAATTAAGGGACTGTCTTTTTTTAATCCGTGGTGCAAGATTAGACAAGATAGTATATGGTAAAGGAGAATTGTTTTCACAAGTAAAAATAGGAAGAGTGGTTTTGATAGCAAAGGCCAGAAGCCTTTTAATGTGTGCAATAATTAGCCACCACTTCCCCAGGTGACTGAGGGGAACAGCCTCGGTTTAATTTTGATAATGAAATTTTGAGCTATTTCAGAGAAAACATTGAAAGTCAATTTGGGGGCAGTGGCAGCTCAGCTACAGTTTTCATATTTGAGGGAGTTTTCATTGCTAAGTGGCCTTCATTCTCACCAGCTCAGTATGGAAAAAGAGGCGGGAAAAGTGAGAGAATTCAGTCTTGATGCAACAGACCTGCTTTCTCAAGAGAGGCCCACCTGAAATGCTGCTTCGGTATGCTTTTTTTCCTCCTTGTAGTTTTGTTTTTCACTTGAGAGAATTTCTAGATTGCAGGCTGATGGACTCAGACACGACCTTTTTGAACATTCAGAATAGTAAAGGCTTTCCCTTTCAAAGCACTCCCATATCTAGCCAAAATTGTGGGATTGAACAAAGCAGAGACTATACTTTAGGGACAGGCAGAGCTTGGATGACCCCTGCCTGAATGTGCCTCCACTGACAGAAAATTCACTGCATCAAAGGCATTTCATTCATTCCTTACGCCATATTCATTCACTCCACCAATATTTTCCATCTTGCTATGGACAAGGTGTGGCCAGGTGGCAGGCCAGGCTCAGCCTGGGATGGGGTAGGGGAGTGAAGAGGAGCCTTACACGACCCCCAGGGCTGCCTGGCCATTGGCCTCCAAGAAGGGCAGTTCAGAAATGACTGGGCTGTGGATAGCCAAAGCTCCACAGGAAGGAGGATCTGATCTCCTTTGCTCTCCTGTCCCTTGCCCAGTCAGCCATTAGGGCTTTCCCAAGTAGTGCCCAGACATTCCTCCCCTCAGGCTACACAGAGGAGGGAAAGAAGGAAATATAATAAAGGGGCCCAAAACGCAGATTCCTCAGATGCTGTGGAGGTTGGCCAAGGTCCTGACCTAATGTGGGTTTCTTGAATTAGTTTGGAAGCGCTTGACTTTGGCTATCAAATAAATTGATCCATCCTGTCCCAGAACACCCTTTTTTGGTGTCCATGTGGATTATCTGAGGAATTCCAACCAAAAATCGGAACAATCCTTTTGGTTAAGAAAGTAGGAAGATTTCCTCTACTTTTAGCCCTAGGTATGCTCTAGCCTCTGCCATACTGGTTACCCTTATTTATGAAAGAATTCCTTCCATGGAATTTAAGCATTAAAATTTAAGCCTAATTAACAAGCTTTCCCATATTCGCTGATGTGCGTTAAAAAGAAAAAAGCAAAATTCCTTACCTTCTGTGTTAGTATCATTTCTAAGGCAGAAGAGTGGGAAGAGCTAGGCAATGGGGGTTAAGGGACTTGCGGAGGATCACGCAGCTAGGAAGTGCCTGAGGCCAAATTTGAACCCAGGACCTCTTATCTCTAGGTTTGGCTTTCTATCCACACTGAGTCACCTAACTGCCCCACGGATGTCATTTTATCATTTCTTTCTCACTGCAATTCAAGAACATTTCCTTTCTTCATCCCTCTCAAGACCCCCATAATCAAAACATTTCACTTGCCCTAGCTCAAGGCTTCCCTAGCCCCAAATGCTCTCTCATCAAGTCTATGATATGGACATCACTTTTAATGACTGATATATATTAATTTAAGGTCGCCAAGGAATTCACTTAGGAAATTCCTAAATGAAACACTCAAGTCAGAATGGAGTTTTATGATAATTTAATTACAACAGGAGTAAGGAATTATTAGAGGGAGAGAAGGGAAGAGAGAGAGAAGGAAGAGGTTAACTCAACCTCCTGGCAGAGCCAGAGGGAGCTTTAGGCCTTGGAAGGCCAAGGCAAGGAAGGGAGTCAGTCCTTTCACTCACATGACCGATTTGAAGGAAAGCTGTCTGCGGGCCTCCTCCCACCTTGAGTTTCAGAATCGAACTGAGTCTAGCCCCTGTCCACAGGAAGTGAGCAAACTCCAGAGGCTGTTCTCTACCTCACTTCCTGTGCCTCACACGTGCCAATGGTGGCTCAAGCTTGGCTTAGGATAGCTGGGGGGGGGGGGGGGGGGGAGTTAGTTATTTCTGATTTGTCATTATCTAGCACATGCCTGTGTAGTGTGGGTGGTGTGCACATTCTTGGGTGCTAGACCAAGCAAGATGGAGGAAATTTAAAAATCTCAAGTCTGAGGAAACCAAGATTCATTTAGGCCAATATCCCTGGCCATGTAGACCACTTTGCCACACCTTCTCCAAGTCTCACTACATCCAGTTTTTTTCCTAGAAATCTTCTCTAGAAAAGCTCTCCAACTCACTGGAGCCCTTCCTGTTCTTTTAGCCAGTACTGGATTCCACCAATTATTTGTCCTTTGTACTACAGCATCATTATTCTCTTCTCAAGAAAAAATAAGAAAAGCTGTCAAAAGAACTTTGTGACAAGTATCAAGTGCTAATGCATCAAAGTAATAAGAATTGCTATGTAGTACTTTCAAGTTTGGTAAAACAAAAACAAAACCTCTCATGTGAGGCAGGGGCAGACACTAAAGGTTTTATTGTCCTAATTTTTAAATAAGAGGAAGTTGAGATTTAGGGGTCTTGGGGTCCAAGATTATTTACAAGCCTGACCTTCCATCTACTTTAACAAGCAAACTGCATAAGCAGATGACAGCACTTTAGTAAAACACGCTTTAAATGTCCTCCTGCCTTCTGCAAAAGCAAGAGCTTTTTCCTAAGCTGAATTCTTTACTGAGGGCTTTCATAAACACCAACAGGGGGTTTGATAATAAAATGCTTATCCTAGGTAAGAACTTAAAAAAAGTTCTGATAACCAGATTTCAGTCTAAAAGGTTTCTTTTGTAAAATGGCACATGTTTTATCTGATGACTTTAAAAACACTCTTCTGAGGAAAGCAATCGTTGGCTTCTCCAAACAGTTCTATAAAAACAGGAGTTAAGAACCTCCCAGGTTTAATCTAAAAGTACTTTAATTTTCTAAGCATACAAGGAAATTGTGCTATGATGATATTAACTGTTCTGATTGAGAATGTATTTGAAATACCATCACTTCTGGTGGAATGAGGTATGTGTTCCTAAAAATGGCCCAAGAAAAACCACAGAGGAACTCAAAAACATTGTCACAATACTCTAAAAAAGAGAGAAGAACTGAATAAAAACAGTAGCACAGATTTATACATGTAAATGGTTAAGAAGTACACAAGTGGCCACAAAGGGCAGTGGCTGTGGCCGTGGCGTCCCAGCTCTCAACAGGCACTCGGCTTGGCAAAGTCAAGTCCTTGCTGGAAAGAGAGTGACCATGATGAGCAGAAATTTCCAGGGCTTCACTGGGGGCCTTCGCCATGATGGAAGTCAGGGTAAGGGGCAGAGTCAGAGCATCCCTTCTCAGCCCACACCTCCTTCTGCACCAGAAGATACACAACAGATATGCCACTTTGCCTTGAAAAAGACCTGATGTTTGTTGGTAGAAGTGGTGCAGTTTTCTGTGTTCTCTTGCTGTTTCTCATTTTTGAAAAAGCTCATAAGCAAAAACAATTCATATCATGCGGAAATTTTTCCCCAATATAGCAATCATGTTGGAACAAATCAAGAGTTTTCACAATAAGCAATAGAGCAAAACTGACTAATTTTACAGTTGGGTATATCTTTTATGGCATTTAAACTACAAATTGCCCAGAAGTGTTGAGATCTAAAGGGTCCAAGAACCACAACACTGGACTAGGTGATGCATTTATTTCTATGGTTCTTCCCTAGTTAAGCCTCTTTTTCTTACAGGTGAGGAAACTGAGGCCAGGGAAGTAAAGAGCTGGGTTCAAGGTCACACAGCCAGTAAAGCAAATAGCAAACTCATGGTGCACCCTGAATCTCCTGACAGTATAGTTTCCCTACAGCCTCTACTAGACCAAGCATTTGATTCATTAGTATGGAATACTTTTATGATGTGTATTCCATAAAATGTCTATGTGAAGCTTCAAATAGAAGACTTCCTTTTTCTGACAGAACCATGCAGGTAAGAAAGGCATAGGTGCTGCAGAATTCACACTGACTTAATTTCATTGCTCAGTAAATTTGTCTTGTCCTGTCTGTCTTTGCAGTCTGTCCTGACATCAGCAGAACTACCACTTGCTTATGAGCAAGCTGCATGGAATGCTGGAGAGTTAGGCCCCTTCCTGAAGTTATGCCTCATGGACCAGAATTTCCCAGCATTTGTTGAAGATGTGGAGAAGGAACTAAAGAAGCTGATAGGGTTGGGAAATTCATGTACTATGCATAAATAAGTAGCTGTACTTATTGATAAAATACTTTCCCCCAAAGTTAGTTAGTAGAATAAAGATTGTTATTTCAAGCATCTTTTTTCTTTTATCGATGTTTTATTTTTAAAAACTTGTGAATCCACTTTTTTATACATCATTGCACATCAACAAATACACAGAACACAAGTTCATGCATCGACAGTTCTGCACCGAATGAGAACCTTGTCAGGTTGTAATTCTACAATCAACTGTTAAATCAACATGAGAAATTACAGTGTCAAACTGAAAAGTATAATAATTAGTTGCATAGAATATTACCATGCTTATAACACTTTTAAGACCACTGAAAACAAAAAAAGAAATTATAAAAGTCTGCCTGAATTAAATGTACAAAGAATATGGTTCAACATATCAGTGCAAAAAGATTTAAGAATTTACATGATTTTAACAACAAAAATCACTTAAAAAGCAATCATTCATATATATAATGTGTATGTATGTATATGCATATATACATACATATACACACACACGTATATACTTTCTGATGTATTTACTCATCATAACTGCTCATTAGACTGTCCCAGCATCTCATTAAAGTCTTAGGTTAAGCCCTTAAGATTATAAATTTCAGTTTATATTACTCCTCTTTTAAGTACCAGAACAGCAGAATTCTCTCACCTGACAACATACAATAAGGAATGAATATCAGCAGCTTAAAAAGGAATCAAGCATTTACTGTGTTTTGGTTTTCCCCACCCCCAAAAATATAAATATATATAATATATATTTATATATATATACTGTATATATTTTTAGGTTTTGCTGTACTTTACAAAAATGTATCACTAGATGGCAGCAGTGCGATTTAGAGCTTTGCCAATGTAATAGCTGCATCAAGTAAAAGATGGCGCATGCATGAGTGGTCCTCAGAGGACCTTTTTTACTTCTATTTAAATATTTTCACAAAGGAAAAAAATGCAACATTCACAGCACATCAAGCCCCAAATAGTTTACACCTTCTACACTGAAGCATTGTTTAAAATGTTTCTGGCTAGGTCTTCCTTATGAGAGAGGCTAAATAAGGCATGCTTTAGACAGTCGTCATATTGTTGCTCACTTGAAAAATCAGGAGAGGAAAAAAGAAAAAAAAAGTCAAATACAGCTGGAGTTAGAGAACCAAAGAGGTCCAGGCATAAAATTTAGCAGGTCATGTTGCCACCAGTCTCAGGAAACTAAAACTCTGTGAAGAAACAAAGGATTGGAAATTTTAAAAGGAGACTGCTCTTGTGATCAGCACCTTGGGAGGCAGGGCAGAGTGAACATTCCACAAAACTCGGGTCAAACAACATGCTCAGGGATGTGGTGTGAAATTCTGATCTCCATGTGCCAAAGGAGAGAGAATTTGGCACGTCTGCTTATCCAGAAACCGTGCCCTTACAGAGGGCTTGGTGGACAGAGCGTGAGTTGGTGGCCTCCAAGAACAATCCAGCCTGAGAGTGTCATTGTTGTTTGGCCATTTTCAATTCTGTGGTCAGTGAAAATAGCACTGTGCAAGATGTTGACTGTGTAACACTTCAAAACATTAACTGGAATGATGCATGCAATTATGGGATTCAAACAACTTGGCTGCAAAGTGTTCCTTCTCAGTCACTGAGCGATACACAAAGAACACTGCCTGCAATCTGAGGACCCTTTCAACTATGTATCCCCACCATCTACCAAAGGAGAAGCACTTTGAAAATAGAGGTCAACAGATTTCTAGTTCATTTGAATGTGACTGCAAATGTCTGAAGAAGGCCATACTTACATCGTAAGCAGTACTTAATTTGTGTTTCTCTGGCGCAAGTTTTTATCTTTGTGATTGTTGGTGGAGTTGGTTTTCCTTTGGAGGAAAAATTGCATCATAAGAGTTAAATTCAAAATCAATAGAAAATTTTGAAAAATTTTAAACACATGGAAATACAGGGAACCTTTCACTTGCTGCCATCCCTGGTGTAGTAAGAAGTTTTACTGCACACGACTAAATAGAAATGTTTTCTGTAAGCTACTGTATTTCATTTAGCAGAACTTTTGACTCCCAAGACAGCATACAGCCATCTTTCACTTTGTTGTATTGTCAACTTACTCAAATTCAAGAATCTATTTTTTTCTAATTGCAAAATTGTACGTGTTTCTTACATGCTGTTATAGACTTGGTTATTAAAAACCCTTTAGGGGTGAAGAGTGGGGAGAGGAGCTAAGTGGACTTCATTACACTTTTACTTATTTGGGAATCTCCTGCCTACTTTTTCCCCTTCTCTACCCCCCAGCCACTCCATCCTCTTGCCATAAAACATCCCCTGAATTCACAATTGCAGCATCCTTCCTCCCTGATGTCTATAATGGCAAGTCATTGAGCCGTATTATCGAAATTCACTAGCAATCCTTTCCATTATTTATTCTAGTCTAAGAATTCAAATTCTTAAATTTTAGAGCTAGAAGAGGAACCCTTGGAGATTCAGAGGAATTCCTTCATTTTAAAGCTGAAAGAGACTGAGTCACAAAATGTTTTTTTTATCAGTTTGAAATTTTGTGGTACATCAGTTTTACCTAAAATGAGACTTATGTACACTAAATACCTTTTAGAGAAATTAACCGTATTGCATATCCTGAGAATCAAAAGATCAAAACTCTGGCCAGTACTGAATCTAAGAGTTACACACTCCAACATTCACTTTCATTCATTATCTTCCCTCTTGTTATTTACTTGCTATTCCAACTCATCCTACTTTATTTCACCTTAAATTCAAAAGAATTGAATTTCATTCTATCAGATAAATGACTAAGGCAAGCACTAGAGAAGGTACTTACATTGGTCCAGCTGGTTCATCATCTACAATAGATATCGGGGTTCAAATTTCATCGAAAGATAGGGGAAGAAAAGAGATAGAGTGTGCAGTTAGATTCTGTACAAAACTGTACTGGACTAAAAATTGCAACTTGCAAACTTGTCTATCCATAGCATTTATTAAAAGGCCATTCCACTTGGTAGTGCAAAAGACTCATGGAGTTATTTTTCTGGTTTCAAGTTTTTAATGGCAGGTATGTTGTTTCAATGGTTTTAGTTAACACTTGGGATGCTTGTCATGAAAAACTGCAACTGTAGTGGACAGATAGCTGCAATATCGTCATACTCATCTTGTCCCCAAGTTCCAGTGGTTCACTCTTAAATAGATGAGAAGACAAACCAACATTTCAGTTGTAAAATCCTGCTGTATGTTTTCTTGAAATGATTGCAGTCTGGAGCCAGTCTTCCAATGTGGATGGACTCACAGGCTCTCGATGGTTACAAACAAATCTTGGCCTCCCCCAAGAAATAGTTCTTTTTTCCCCTTGATGTTTGTAATTATAGTGGGCATCGTTAGAGTGGAGAATAAGGGAGGTGGTGGCCTAGGAGGCCAGGACAGGTAAGCGAGGCCTCTGATAACAAGGGCTGCCCTTGGCCAGCTGTGGGTCACATGCTCCTTAAAGAAGTCAAAGGCAAGGTCCACCAGGAGAACCTAGGCTCTGCCTGCATGCTGGCCACAGCGGATCTAAAGTTATGTTTTGTTTCGGAAGTTTTTCAAAAGAATTCGGTCCTCTGAGTTTGGCCCTTGTCGTACAAATTTACAAGATCCAATTAGCATTTGACAATGACTATTTAGGAGGTTTTTCTTTTCGGGCTCCAACTAAGGGTGTTCCAGGAGCTTTCTAAGCAGGGAGATAAAGCAATCCGGGAAGGGGAGGGAACGCTCAGATGAGCCATTTGACACATGAGTACAATCACCAGGATGCAATGAAACAGAAGCATTTGGCTTCACTCAAGTCAAACTCTCAGCAGGATTCCACAAGGGGGCTCGGTGCACATGAAGCAGGGATGGAAGTCACAGTCTCAGTGTAGGCATCTGCATGAGCACACACCAGGAGGAATGTCTGTGGGAAGGAGACATTGCTCCACCTGTACCTTCGAGGCAACGGAGAGGCAAAGCTACCGCCAGCACACACAGTGACCGGAGCAAAAAAAGAGTTCAAAAAAGAAAGAACTGACCACAGACCAACCACTCAGCAGCCAAACAAGGGGCTAGCGACACCCCGGTGTCCACAGGAGTCCATCACTAGCAACGTGACACTCACTATCCAAAAATGGGCACAGAGAAAAACTAGGACGACCAAGACATCCACGGGCTGTGTATGCGGTGGGGGACAGACAAGGTAAGTACTGACACAAAGCACAGACTGAATCCTCCCCTCACGAACACCTGCCAGCTCCCACCGGCGTGTCGGGCCCGAAGAGCTCCGGGCTAGGGACGGGCGCTGCTCTGGGGGGATGGAGAGCAAGACCGCGGCCAATCAGGAGTGCTCGGGAAGGCTCCAGCGGGGCCAGCGGGAAAGCCCACCTTCTGGCGCGAGATCTGACCCTGAAGAAGAGCCGCAGCGGGCTACCCAACTTCAAAGAAAACAAAGGCCCCAAACGGTGTGGCCGGTCTGGCTAAGCTTCGGAGGCCGCCAGCCTGGGACTCGAGGCGCTCCCTGCCCCGAGAGCTTCCCTCCACATGGCAAAGCGTGATTCTGGGTCTTGGCTTAATGACGCCATTCGGCAGCGGAACAGGCTTCTGACGTGCAAAGGGCTGCATGGAGGTAGGTGGTGAGCGATGAGGAAGCAGTGTGGGGGCCATGCCTGTGAGTGGGAGCCCTTGTGATTCACGCTAACTGCTAAGCCTGGGGAGCCTCCCCCGCCGCCCCCGCCCTCCCTGGCACATCCTTTTCTAGAGGTTCCAAGGAACAAAGGGAAAATGCACTGCCTTTCCACCCCGCTGCTCGGGACCGCTAACTAGCCAACACACCCACAGTACAGTACGGACAAAATGGGACTCGACCCCAAGGAGAAGTTCAGGGGAGGAGGAAGAAAACAGAAATCGGGGAGGGGAAAGGTACAGAAATCAAAAGAAAAGAAAGATTCAACAGCAAACTGAAACCCAAATTAGTTGTGAACGTGAATGAAGTAAACTTGAAGAAAAGTGTTAACACCATGAACTGTGCATCGTATAGACTGAAGCGGAGAGTAAACAAACTCCAAAGCATGCAGATCGCTCACTTACCACCATTTTTAAGGGTATGATGCAATTGAAGGGGGAAAAAAAAGAAGTCATAGTAACCGACAGATATCAACATCACCCCAAACCCTCGGGCTTAGCTAGGACTCTATTACTCAGCCAGGTCAGCTGAGATCCCTGCCAGGGACGGAAACGTGTGTGTGTGTGTGTGCGTGCGTGCGCGCGTCCTAGTCTACCTGGAGACGTGGATGTGAACTCCTGGGCAGGGCTCTGGAAACCTGGGATTCCTCCCGAATGGGCAGACTTCCCGAAGGGATGCACTAAGGCCCTCGCCCTTCCGGAAGGTGTCTCTGAATCTCACTGTATATAACACAAGATGACCGTCGGGCAAACGGATTTTAAAGAAAAGCACGGCAGAGATCGCTCCCTCATTATTAAGAGTTTAAAATGTGAGTTGTGGAAGCTTTGAGTTTAGCATTTCATTAACATTCCGCCCTTACCACCTTTCCTCACTTCCCTTAGAGGGAGGGATGTTCCACCAAAGCCCAAGATGTGCCTGTGATCAAACAGTGCCGTGGCGGCTTTCATTTCATCTGCTCTTGGCTGTCACATTCAGTACAAGACAGTTGGTTTCAGACGTTACTTTTATGACTTTCTATGCATTGTTTTGTTACTGATCTGCTTATTTTTGCTGAATACACATTTTAGAGCTTTTTGCTTTCAGGCCTTCAAGAGGAGTTCAGATTGGCTGGGAGTTAAAAGTCTTTCTCAACGTCTGAATGATTCTAGGATACCAACTATATCGGAGCCACATTAAAATCTGGACTAGTCTGTGAAAATCCCAAAGGGGTCTTTTTGTTGGCTTATAATTTTCCTCCTTGATGAAGCATCCTCCTCCATTCCTCCAACCCCAACAGGGCCTAGGATTTGCTGTCGCTGAAATCACTGAAATGATGGAAGCCCTCCGTAGTCCTCTTCCCAAGCACTTGTCACTCTCATAATCTCCCAAATTGTAATGCATTTCGAAAAATCACATTTTTATGGCACAGTGTTTTCATCTGGCCTTCTCTGTGCCTCTCCAAGTACCGAATAGCTAACCTTTTCTATAGATATCCAAAGGCAGATTCACAATTTTCTCTCTGAAAATTTTTTCTCTATGCTATGAGACACACCCTTGTCCCAAGTAAGTCCTTATTAACATTTTCTTAAGGGTTTAGAGAAGGGTAAAACTTCCCAAAAGTGTGCTAACGCCCTACGGTAATCCATTCCAAAGGAAATCCATGCCAGGGGGTCTGGGGATAATGTAATCCTCTCTAGATTAGAGGGGCCACTGAGAAAATGGTCCGACTTTTTGGCTACAGGGCTTTAGGCCTTTTGTGGGTCGGTAGTTGAACCTTACCAATGTAAAGATTTTAAAGCAATCTGTGCCCCGGAGAATTTCAACAGTGCAACAAAAATAATTATTCCACTGTGCTTTGGATAGTGCTGTACAAGCATTTGTTTTTCAACCTAGAGGACTAGGATATCAAGAACTGGTGGGCTGAACAAGATGTGAATAATAAGTAAAGAGTTCACATGCCCAAAAAAGCAGTGAGTCTGAAATGGAACACAGGCATAGCTTGGTAATAAAGCACCCATCTGGCAGAGAACAATCACGTCAGCTCTAAAAAAAGACTTCTGTTCCCATAATGGTATCTAAGAAGCCAATTCAGAGCTGGGGGGGAAGGATGCCCCTAAGGTGTGTGCTGATTGGCCTAGAAACTTCTCTTAGCCTTCTATCCACTCCAAAGACTAATCAATGGGGGGGGGGGGGGGAAGGAGAGGAAATGGAAATGAAATAATATCTGACATGAACTTTTCTCTGGATCATTTAGGGCTTTGTGAGGGGCTGGAGTGCATGTGTAAGAAGGGAAAGGGCATAGGGAAAACAAAGAGAGACAAAAGGACTAGGGAAAAGGCATGGAGAGTCCAAGAAGTACACTTCTGTATCTGTCAGGCATCAGGAAAGGTTCACAAGGATAAAGAGGAAAACATGGGAGATGGGGAAGAGGAAATGCTAGAGGGAGCACCGGGAAGCAAAACCTGTACCATGCTGGCTGTCAGAAGAAAAGTGAGGAAGAGAGAGGCACAGTGGGAAGGTCAGCATTGCACATTTTCAGCTAAATGCGAATCGGCACTCGGCTCCCTGGGCACCTTCTTCCTTTGGTGGCTCACACTTACCCCACAGGCAGGCAGGGAAGCGGCCAGACGGGCCGCTTTAGTAGGTCTCTTTTAAGCTAAATGACTCTTGAACAAACCAAGGCTCTTCTGGTGCCACCAGAGGACTTGTCAGGAGCTGATCTCCACGGCTCTCATCATTTGTGACAAGGAGGAAGATGGAAAGAGGGCGGCTTTCCCGGGGCAGTTCTTGGCCCACCTGGCTACTTGCCTCTCCCCAGCCTGGGCCATTAGCCCAAGACACTAAGGGGCTTCCCACACAAGTCCTAGCACGAGGAGGAATCAAATCGCTGAGCTTGCCGCAAGCCTACAACCTCTAGTCGATGCTGTTTTTACAAAAATCTAGTTTCAGAGCCTCCATTTCAGCCTCTCATCCTTCCCAGGGAAACGATGAGAACCAGATTTAGCAGAGCAAATAATGCTCTGCAGTTTGAGCCTTTTATTCCAGAGGATGAAAATGTCCCCATCTGGGAGGAGCGAGGCCTAAAGGCCCCCCAAAGAGCCTTTAGGCTCTTTGACAGCATAACCCAAGGAGCTCTCCTTTTGTCCTCTAATGCAGTTTCTCTCAACTAGAGGCTACACCACAAGGAGGTTAGAAAAATCTTAAGCCTGAAGGCATTAGGGCTCCAGAGAATTGTACATTCGAGCCTTTTCACCTCAGAAAACAGTAGCTCTACAGGCCGAGGCAGGGAGAGACTGAAAGCCCAGAGAACCTGGTAGACTACGAGCTGTCATAAATCATTAAGAAGGGAGGTGGCTCAATGGATAGAAGGCCAGGCCTGGAGTTGGGAGGTCCTGGGTTCAAATATGGCCTTAGCACTTCCTGGCCGTGTGATCTTGGGCAAGTCACTTAGCTCTGTTTGCCTACCCTGAGTCCTTCTGTCTTAGGAGTTGTTTCTAAGCAGAAAATAAAGGTTTAAAAAAAAAAGTCATTAAGAGGCGAGCCACCGGCCGATGCAATGCCGTGGTGACAGTAATCCCCCTGCAAATCTATTTTCAGGTTGGGATGAGCAGACACTACAGGGAAGACTGCTGAGTCTTGGGCACACAGCCCGAAGCAACAGTGATTAGAGTAAGAACCTTCTCAGCCTCTAACTTTCATTCTACTTAATCTAAGCAGGAATTTGGGGTGAGGAAGACAAATTCATCCAGAATAACTTGCGACCACACTCAGCAATTTGATGTCTCTAAGCATTTCTGTGTCACATTCCATCAGTAGAGGCACCGGAATGGCACGTGCAGAGGCTGAGGCTCTGTCCTGTACTGAGAAACTGCATGAATGACGGGCAGGTTCCAAACAGCCTCCAAAATAGTGGCCTCATCAATGCTCCATTCTCCAGATCCCTGACTCTGGGTAAAGCCTGCATCTTAGGAGTCACATTCTCTCCCCAGTAGGCAAGCAGCCTTGGAGAGCCACTGTGGGGAAGTGAAAGCCCTGCTGCCAACTCAATTCTGCGCCCTTTGAGTGCACTTTCAAAACTAAAGCTATGCTGCTACTTACTCCACTCGACAGAGGGGGGAATTTTGATGATTTGAGGAATGAGAAGGGGGTGGGGGAGAGGGGAGGTAGTAAGAGCCTCCACCTAGTTTTAAGGCCCTCCTACCTATTTTAAGAAGTCAGGGTTGGAAGAACACCGTAAATAAAATTATCTAAAGAGGTGATTTTTCCTGAGGTTCACTCTATCCAAGATACACCCAAAACCAAGCTAGCATGGTGGCGATTCTGGGGGCCTTTGAACTGAGTATGTTTGGTCTTCCACAATCTCCCTGTACTCTCTGTCTGTCGTCTCTCTCTCTCTCTCTCACATCTAGGGGGCTGAAGGAGGGAAATTCAAAGAGCAAGTGATCACAATGGAAGGCAGCCTTGAAAAACATTTCAGAGTTTTCCACCAAAGGAAATACAAAAAAAGCATTTGGCTCTAATGGTTCCTCAATGAATAATCAGATTGAATTTGGGGCTGAGTTAAGAGAAATTCCTAAGAAGCTATAAGGAATCCTAGCTCTGAGAAAGTTTAGGTGGCCAAAGACTATGTGGAAGGTTTAGAAAAAGTGTAGTCTTCTCAGGTTCCAATCTTGTCATACTAATATTTATGAATAACGAGATGGAACAAAAAACTTCAAAATGCTGTCATTCTCTACAGTAGGCTAGAAATTCAGAGTTCTTAGGAGCTCAGAGACAGAGCTATTGCTGTGACAATAACTCTAAGCAACCAACAAGGAAAAAGATACAGGATTATTTTTTCACTTGGGGAAAAAAACCACAGCCTTCTTCCAGCTTGGATCCTGGACTCGGATAAACCCTCCCAGCTATGACAACCCCACGAACAAATCCCAAAGTTATAGCTGTGTTCTGGACATGCTCTTACCGTCTGGAACCTCATCTGGCCTCTTCCTTTTTTCATAGATCAAAATGATCACCACAAGAATGATGATTTCAGCCAAAATCCCCAGAAAGGGCCAGAGGGGGGCCAGGTGGCTCCGCACTCTCAGGACAGTGACGAAGGAGTCTGAGCCAATGGTGTTAGTAGCATTACACTCGTACTCTCCAGGATCTTCTGTAATTTGGAGGTTAATGATGTACAGCTCAGTGTAGTTTTCTTTGTTGGTGATGAAGAATCGGCCAGAGGTGTTGACTAAGTCCTGCTCAGGCAGAAAAAATGAGAGCAAACAAGGGTCAGGGTAAGGTAAGGTAAGCCAGTGCCCTGTCATTTGAAACAAGCCAGTTTTCTTGGAAGGAGAGAACTTGGGAACCTTGCTCCTCAAATCTCTCCAAACTATAAAGATGTGGCTAGCACATGTCTCAAATGAGAATTAGGAAAAGCTTGGCCCCAAACCAAACTGCTCTTTGTCAAAGAGGAAACCATCAGAGGAAAAAGACCAGGCCTAATTAAAAGCCTGAATGAGAGAGCCCTATCTGACCTGTCTGTGCCTAGCAGCCAGTGGATCTAAGAGCAACTTTACTTCTAGCTTCATCCATTTGGTCTGGAGATCTCTTAATCCAATACTAAGTGATCTGAGTCAGAAGGTCTCCTGAACCAAATCCCCTCTTTTCCTTTGCTCCAGTCTCTGAGAAGGAGGTGGCCCTACTCCTTGACCTGGTATCCTTGAACACACGATCCTTTCTCCATTGATCATCCCTCTCTCTTTGTCTTTTCAATATCTCTAAAGCCATTGTTTCCTTCTCTTCTGCCTGTAATTAGACTTGGGTCTTCTCTAGTCTTAAAAAAATAAAAAACTCTCTATGACCCTGCTACTTCTCCCTCGGCTAACATCCTCTTTCTTCTTCATCCCCAAACTTCTAGGAACACTAGTAGTTCATGCAGGCTACCTCCGGTTTTGTCCCACTCCTAAACTTTCTGCCATTGGTCCACCATTCTCACAGTCCTACTGAAGCCTCTCTGCAACACCACAAATGAGTTCTGAATTGCTAAGGCCAACGGTTGGTTCCCTCAGGACTCCGCCTTCTTGATTCTTTTGAAATATCTGACAATCTTCACCACTACACTTCCTCCCTGATGAAACGTATAGAATTATAGATTTAGAGCTAGAGGGACAACCCACCCCACCCCCACCATTTTCCAGACGAACTATTAAATGACTTTGTCAAGGTCACACAGGTAGACAAGTGGCAGAGACAGGATTTGAACCCAAGTTCTTTAACTCTTAATACATGCTCCAGCCACAGTATCGCCAAAAGTCCTTCCCCTTTTATCAATCAACAAGCATTATTAAGTACTATCTAGATGTCAGATACTGGGCATACAAATGGAAAGGATAAAATAATCCCTCCTTGCAAATAGTTCAATGAGGACAGTAAGTTCTTAAATAAATATATACCAGATCAGAGAGCAAATAAAAATAACAAGTTCATGACAGTTTGGGAGAGAAGATACTAGCAATTGAGGGGATCAGTAAAGGCTTTGTGTAAAAGGTGGAAATTAAGCCAAAATCATTAAGAAATAAAGGTCGTCTAGGAGGTAGTGGAAAGTAGGGAATGCACCTGGAGCCTGGGAGGTGGCCAATTTAAAGGAACTTGACTATTATCATCCAGTTGTTTTCCAGGTTTCTGACTCTTCTGCTCATTCCTTTGATGGTTCTTCTCCCTCCTACAGTCCCTGAGTAGAGGCAGCCCTTGCCTCTTTTACACTTCATTCACTTTCATTTCTTCAGTGCAAGTAACTCCTGAATCAGTCACTCCTCTGAGCTTCATTTCTAGTTGTGCATCACAACCCACACAGCCCACTGGAGCTTCAAATCCAGCATTCCAATCACCTAATCTAAACCTTTTGGACTCTCATTTCCCTCAAGCACAATAATCAATCAGTTCTTTACTCCTGCCAATGTTTCCTTCACAATTCCTTTTGCATCTGTCCCCTCCTTTCCACTACCACCTTATTATCTATCACCTGAACTATCTTAGAAACTCCTAACTGACCTGCTTTTCTCTCTATAAGCACTGCTTCCAAAAGAAGCATAATTATTTTACTATCAATGCTCCAGAATCCTGCAGAAAATTAGAGGCAGAAGATGTCACTCTTACTTTTTATGAAAATGCAAAAGCACTAACTGGCCTAAAAAAACTTCTCTCTTCCTCCACTTCAGAATTTTTTGTTTGACTGATTCACATTTTCCATGGCAGCTAAATTTGGAACAAGGGGAAGATCAAAGAAGGGAGAGGACTTACTCGGGTTGGCTGATAATAACTGATGACAAGATTAAGCAGAACACTCAACTCTCAATTTTGTTTTTAGATCCTTTTCCAAGGAACATGATTCTTGAACTTGGAATGGCAGAACAAAAATGGCTCTGAAGGAGTATAGAGATGTGAATAGATGGATGACATTCAGCTGTCTTCAGAAGTTCAAGTTACCAGATTCAGAAAAACCACCCAACAGACTCATGCCATCTTCATAAGCAGGATTTATATTGTGAAGTGGATTTGAAATTGATGGAAGGGCTGGACCTATAACACCTAACCTTTAAAAATAGAGATATCAAATAAATGGGAGGACCCCTAGGATTAATCTAGGGTATTCAATATTCTTATCAATTACTCAAAAGCAAAAACTGTATGCTTATCAAATCTATAGCATGTTATATATCAGCCAGGATCCAATAAGATCACAATAGGCTAGAATGATGGGGCCCAAATCAGGTAAGATATTATTACAATATTAACCATACTAAATTATATGGATAAATATAAAGTTCTATACTTAGGTTTTTAAAAACAGCTTGACAAATAAGAGGAAGCCATTGGGTAGAAAAGAGAGAGGGAAATGGAAAAGATCAAGAGTTTATGCCAGACTAATAGTTAAATTGATATATGTCAACATGGCAGCCTAAAATTCTAAGGCTTAAGAAACATATACTATCCCAGAATGAGTAAATGGTTAGATCTGCTCCAATATGTTATGGTAGTCAGAACACATCTGGATTACTGGATTCAGCTCTGTGTACAAAGCAAATTTTAGGGAAGAAAGGTAGCAATGTGTCCAGAAGAGGGCAACAAGGATGGCAAGAGAACTAGAAAACATGCTATCAAAGGATGTGCTGAAGTATTTTTAGCTCCTGTTTGGCACTTAAAGTCCTTCAAACCCGATTTCAGCCTACCTGCCCAACATCGGCATATACTACTTATTCCCTTTCACATGTGATCAAGAGTTCTTAACTGGAGGCTCATGTATAGACTTCAGGGGATCCAGAATGTGGATGAGGGGAAAAAATTCTATTTTTACTTTCACTAACCTCTAACTGTAATTTAGTATTTCTTCAACTATAAATTTTTAAGAAAATTATTCTGAGAAATGATCCATGGACTTCACCAAACTGCCAGAGAGGTCCATGATACAAAAGATAGTTAAAAACTTCTGCTCTAAAGTATGGTCAAATCAGCCTTCTAGCTTTTCCTCACACAAAATATTCTACCTGCCTTTTCCCAGGTTGTCCTGCATATTTGCAGTGCCCTCCCTCCCTAACTTCTATCTTTTAGAATTCCTTATTTCCTTCATAACTCAGTTCAAATGCTCCCTACTACATGGTCATTCCCCAGCTGACTGCAGCTGTTGGTGCCTCCCCTGATCTCCCCAGACAGAAGGCAAACTAGTTGAGGGCAAAGATTGCTCCATATAGTCTCCGTATCCCTAGATCTAGCAGCACGAGACATGTAACAAACATTTGATGAACATCTGGTGCCTGGCTGACAGCGTGAAGAGACCGGTGACACTGACAAACATTCAGGGGTCCGGAGAGGTGCGATGTGGGGAGAAAAGGTGACCTGTGTCAGAAGGGCCACAGAAGCCGGCCAATCAGAGGTGAGGTTTATTTCATCACCACTGGCATTTTATAGGCAATGTGACATAAGCTAAAGGATTGGGTAATCTTTTTACAGACGATGGTTAGTAAAGATTTACAACGTTTTAGTACAATGACTTAGTTTACCTCACTGAAGCTTAGACAGTTTTCTATAGGATAATAAATCACAGGTAAATATGTAACCATCTAGCCCAGATTCTTAGGGAAATGTTTGCTTCAGTGTGTAGAACAAGGACAGCCAGGAAGAGCCAAGAACTTATCAGGTACTTTGGGTGAGATCACACGTGCCTGGTTCTAGCTAGCTGATGGCTCTGATTTGACTGGGGCCTCCTCTCACTACTGGGTGCTACATGTCTTGGGATGGCCTAGAGTAATATGGAAGAAGAGACTGAATGACTGGAAGTTCCTTAAGAGCAGAGATTGTCTTTTGCTTTTCTGTGTATCCCCCTTGCTTAAAACAGTGCCTAGCACAGAGCAGGCAATCTAGCTACTCTATAGAAGGGATCCTTAATCAGATACATGTTGGATTAGAAAGCCTTCTCTTGACCTCTAAAATCGGGGGATTAGGAAGTCAACTCCAAATGGCACTCAACATCGGAAATAATAGTAATGGTGAAATTGACCCAGCACGTCTCATGGCTTTGGTTCATTTTAAAACCTGCTCTATTATCTGTTCCCTGAAGAGCAGTCTACAGAAAATTCAATGGCCCCTAATTGCTGGAAGGCCATACTAACATTCCAAGGCCAAAGATTATGAGCTTAATTCACTCACCATGAATATGCCATTTTCCTTCTTTCTCCATATCCATTCTGGGTGAGGGTATCCAACTGACTTACAGTACATCAGGGCATCTTGCCCTTCATTCTTGTTCTCACTTCTTTTGTGGCCGGTGATCTCAGGAAGAGCTGTAAGATAAAGATATGTTTAAGGGGCAGTGCTATCAGAGCCCAGGTAAATGCTAAGGTCTAACCTAATGACTTGAAGGATTGTTTCCAGCACTGATGCCACCAGCTCATTCATGAAGGAAAAGCCCAACCTAAACATCAGAACAAAGAACAATGACCAGCCTTTTACTCAATCCCTTTCCCTGGAGAGGCAGAGAGAAAAATGCCAGGACACAACACAAAGATTCCAGGTGTAGTGCTCCAACCAACCAGAAAGGTACAATATTCCCACAATACACATTTAATTGCCTAAAGTTGAGTATTAAAAACTCATTTTCCCAACATTCTACCCCCAAAAAAATCATTAAAAAAAAACTTCCCAACCATATAAGACTGCTACAAATCACTCCTAAGAGAAATGTAAATCAAAACTGAGTTTTTGCCTCAAACCAGGAAAATGGCAAAGAAGACAAAACATAAGAATACTATGTGTGCATGTGGTAAGGAAGACAAGCATACCACACCACTTGGTGGCGTTATGAATAGTTCAACCATTCTAAAATGTAATTTGGAATAATGGAGGGGAAAAAGTGACTAAACCATGCATATCCTCAAGACTCAAAGATTACCATGCTGGGGAGAGTTCTGACCTCAAATCATCTCCATCTCCATCTCTCCCACAAAAGGTCTAGAATATTGCCAAACGATTTAGAATAGCATTTTCTGAAGTAGCCAAATAGATGTCAATGAACTGAAAAATAGCTTTAAAAAAATGACTGCAATATAAGAAATAGTGAATATGAAGGATTCAGTGAGAGGCACAGAATAAGAAACTGATAAAAAAGATGAAGGATGATGATAGAGATGGAGAGAGCTGAAGGAGGTGGTATAAAGACAGAGAGAAAAGAATGAGCAGGAGATAAAGGAAACCAAGATGGAGGGAGGGGGAAAGAGCAGGGGTAGACTGAGTAAAAGGGAAGAGAAAGGTAGTGCGAATAAAAGAAGAAAGCCAATGACATTTAGATTCAGAAGAGGGATGGATAAGAAAGAAAAAAGGCATTGACATTTCCAGTCACAAATCAGCTCTCTAAACCTCAGTCAAAACCTCTCAGCAATGAGGTGAAGAGGCAGAATGGACCAGGCTCAATCCACACAGTAGACTTTTCAGATCAGCACCTGGTTGATTCTTAGATCTCCAACTGACCCTTTGGAGTCTTCTCTGTGCCCTGATTCCTTAAACAAATCTTTGATTTACCTTCAAAATAAACATTTCCAACACCAATCCCAACAAAGGAAACCTCATGATTTTCAGATCCCCCTCTTTGGGGAGCAGGTCAGGGTGCAGAGATAACCAGAGACTCACTATTCTCAGTTCTGCCTTCTTGGCCTCTTCCCATGCCACTCCCTGGTCTTGATCTTTCCCTCCTTAGTTTCCACAGAAACCCTTTCTCCATTCAGAAAGTCAAAGCTAGTCCAGGGACATGCCTTATCAAAAGCATTCTGACCACTTCCACCCCCTCCCCACCCAGGGCCTTTACATGTCAGATGCCAAATATTAGTGCAGCCATCCAACTTACCTTGGGCTGCTCTAACTGCTATAAAGGTTAGTGGTCCAAAAATCCTCACTGGCTTTTGTTGTAGCTAAATGCATTAATAACACACATTTCTGAGTTCTCTGACTGAACAGCACTGTCTCCCTCTAATCCCGCTTCTGGGGCCTCAGAAAACATGCCCTTCTCTGGCTTCTCCATCTACTAGAGGATAGAAAAAAGGAGATTCTAAAACTGTGTACATACATTCTCAAAAGCTACCTGCTTCAATGGTTCAACTTTGAGAAAAGCAATCTTTGCTACAGCAGAAATGTAGATTGTAAATGTCCAATGCTTACTAGCCATGTGCACAAGGCCAACAGGCCACAAGGAAAAAACCCAAAGGACTTGGTACTAAGTACTGCTAGTTCCCACCTTGGAGAAAGGTCGATTTTCCTTAACCTCTGTAGACCCAGGAATTCTGACACCTAGAAGAAAAAGTTCCTACCTATGAAGCACACGTGTGCTGAACACTGGGCTAGGAGGAATATATTCAAACATAATCCTTGGACAAAGGATATGCCATAAGCTGGTAGGGGACTATCAGAGTAGCAAGACAACCAGGAAGACAAAGGTTATGGCCAGGGAGGTCCAGAATACTGATTGAATGAAAGACAAGAATGAATTAAACTGCACTAATTCTGTATTAAGCATCATCCTAAACTCTGAAAAATACAAATACAACAGCCAAGACATTCCCTCTCATTTCTGTGGGTTGTTAATTGTTGTTTGTTTATTTCTAACACTCTTTTCTTTTTAAATTTTAAGTTCCTGGTTCTCTTCCTCCTTCCCACTGAGAAAACAAGCAATATACCAATTATACATGTGAAATCATGCAAAACATGTTTCCATATTAGCCATATCTCAAACAAGGCAAAAATAAAGAAAGTGAGGAAATGATACACAGATACTTCAGTTTGCATTCAGAGGTCCTCAGTTCTCTCTCTGGAAGTGGATAGCATTGTGCCATACTGAGTCCTTTGAAACTGTCTTGGCTCATTGTATTGATCAGAGTAGCCAAGTCTTTCACAGTTGATCTTCATTAAACGTGGCTATTACCTGGTTCTCCTCCCTTCATTTGGCATCAGTTCACACAAGACTTGCCATTTTTTTCTTCCTAAAACCATCTCCCTCATCATTCCCCACAGCACAAAAGCACTCCATCATAATCACATGCACAACTGATGGGTATCCCCTCAATTTTCCACTCTTTGTCAATACAGAAAGTCTGTCCTCAAGGAGCTTTACATTTACTGGAGACAACAACACGCCCAGGAGTGGTGAGTGGAACCAGAGGGAAGACACTGACCTAGAGCAACAATGGGAGGAGAGGACAGACTGCACCAGGGTCATACTAAGGCTGTGGAGAAAGGTGTGAGGAGGAAGAGAAGTGCCCCAGGGCTGGAGCGTTCTGGACCTGGACTCTTGTACAGCCCAGATACCAAATATGTTATCATCTGAAGAGTCTGAATTCAGGAAGGACACTGGGAATTGTATCTCCTGTATTGGGGGAGACTGGCAAGGAAAGGGCAGAAGCTAAAGAGATCAGAGGGACAGAAGTATGCTAGCTTGTCTGCAGCGAATGCTTCAGGATGTGTTGCTAAGGGGAGTGTCTTTGACACCAAGTATAGCAGCAAGAAGCAGAGAGCTTGAAAAGTCAGAATCAGCAGAGACCAAGTAAAGCAGAGCCAGCTTCATCAAGGGGAAAAAGGAGGAAAGGGGCAGTCAGGGACCAGGTGGAAACTGGCCCACTGGGAGAAAAATAGTCCCAGAGGGTAGAAATCCAGTGGTTTTCTACAGGGCTCTTATCTGTGTCAAGCAGAATTCAGGACTGAGGGAAGAAAGTGAGGAGCCTAAACCTGGGGATTGAGTCTGAGGGACTGCCTGCTAGTTAATATTCAAACTCTCTGTAGGAGGGAAAAGGGGCTTTTATTGCAGGTTTTACTTGGACACACCATCATCAAGGGCCATCCCAGGTTAAGGTCTTTACACTGAACTTTTTAAACTTCCGTGTGTGTGTGTGGGGGGGGGGGGGCGGCAGGACATGGGTACTACTTTGGCTGGTGAAGTTAAAAAGACTTCTAAGAATGCTTTTAAATGCATAAAATACATTTTAAATAGATAGGACTACAATGGAACTAAGTATAATGGAATTTATTGTTGTTCTGTACTGTCCAAGGGGTTTCTTGCCACAGATACTGGAGTGACAGGACATTTCCTGTCCAGTGGATTAAGACGAACATAGGTTAAGTGATCTGCTCAAGCTCACTGAGTTAGTTAAGTGTCTAAGGCCAGATTTGCACTCTGGTCTTCTTGACTCCAGTCCATGTGCTCTATCCACTGACCCACTTCACTGACCATAATGAAATAAAGATGTAATTTGTAAAAGTGTCTATCCACATATGCTCTCTAATTTTGACATAAGCAATACAGAAATATGTATTGTATGAAAGTACTGGGATAACCCATATCAAACTATTTACTGCCTTGGGTAAGGAGGGGGAAAGAGAGAAAATTTGAATCCTAAAATTTCAGAAAACAATTGTTAAAAAATGTATCTACATGTAACTGAAAAAAATAAGTATTTAAAAAAAAATTTATCCAGTCTCCATCCCTGTGGTTACTAGATAAAGAATTCCTGTGTTGTTGTCTCTTTTGTGGCAAGGATAAGATTTTTTTTTAATTTTTGGCCAGGCCTATTCTTAAGAGGTTACATGCTGGAGGGAAAAACATTTTAATATCTCAACTCCATTTCAAGGCTTCCCCCCTTTCCCCCCTTTGCATTACTTCCTTCATTCTTCTGTGATGATCTCTATAGCACTCAAAGTCTTGGTAATTTACCTCAAAATTTCCACTGCTCCATTTTAGTCTCCCCCAAGAAAGTAAGTCCCAAGCATAAAACACTCCATAGGAAGGTGTAGGAAATGCCAAATCAAGAGAAAAGCAGGCTTTTAAGAGTTGTTAGCATCGAGCTGGACACACAATCCACCCAACTACAATATGAGCTCTAAGTGCAGCTGGTACTCCAAAGGCCCAGGGGATACATGAGATTCTGAAGTTTAATACAACAGGAAGTTAAAGAAGAATTTGATATTTTCCACATTGGCTGAGACCAGTTAACCAGCCTTCTACTTGCACTAGGGAAACCAAATCACTGATTCTCAAGTAAATTTACCTCCCTATTATTAATGGCAAGTTCTCTCTTTCTAATGAACCAGTCTCTCCCTTTCACTCGTCACCAGGATGTAGTACGTTTCCATGTTATTAATTCTCTGAAAACTGTGATTTATTTTTTTCTATAAAATAGAGAGAATAATTCTCTTTCTTCCCAGGAACAATGATGTAGTTTATATGAAAGCAATTTTAGACAACAATGAAATTCAAACATGAAGCAGTTAGTAGCAGGGACACCTAGCTCAAAAGCTGACAACCTGCTCAATTCTATTACTTTATGTGCATAGTCTATGAACTGCAAAACTGTATAGATGTTGAAAAACCCTGAGTTATCAAATTTGATGATAATAAGGGTGTTCTAGTACTATATAAAGTTCAGAAGGTAAGGAAAAGATCCTTGAATTCTTCATAAATTCTTCTAGAAGGCTAGTCTGAACAAAGTATCCTAGCTCATCTTTAAGACTGTCCAGAATGGTATCTCATTTTACACCCAAAATGAATACATCCTAAAAACATTCCCAACAACTAGGCATTGAGCTTCTTTCTCCTGGCTCCAGGGCCAAGAGAATACAATGCTTCAAGATTTGAGAAATTTAAGCACTTGCTCGAGGCTGTCTATTCTCTGGTGTACCTGATGAATTAACATGCCTGAAACCTGGGGTAGTCAGGAAAGCAAGGAGGTTCAGAGGGCACAGAACTCCACCTTCCTAAGTTGCTGAGCAAACAGAAAAAATAATGGACCTTCTTACCCTGGTAGCATCCTTTATCAATCATTAACTCCAAATCTGTAATGACTACTGTTAGGCAATATATAAACTTATATGTAATTATCCATTAGGCACAGTGATGGCAATTAACTAGATACTCCCAGTCTCCCACCTACCCTGTCTTCTAACAATTTGATTCTGTGCCTGAAGTTCAACCTAGAAAGGCAGATCTGCCTGGAGTCCTATTTGGCCACATCATAGTTCCAGACATGTAGCTCATCTTAGCTACCAGCCAGTGGTGACATACTGAAAACCTAAAACTTACAAATATGTCTTGCCATTTCCTACAATCCTTTGACTATCAGCCAAATGGATAAAAGGACAACTACCATATATAAATGTAGGTGAGCCGAAGCCTCCAGACTGCAGAACAGTACTATAGAAAATCGAGTCCAACTTTCCTTGCCTAAAGATGACTTCACATGTACTTCATGGATCACTGCTAATATATCATGATGTCAGGCTTATTGGTCTAGCTCCAAAGTGTACCCAGTGTGGAAGTGAGAAATTGAGAATGATTTTGTAGCAGGAGTTTGGAGCAGCTGAGTGATGACCTGTCAGTCAAACAAGAGAGTTCTATTTGGAATGTTACCGGGAAAGGCAGTTGGAAGCCAGACCAACTGTGGGCTGAACCTTTTTGCCTTGAAAGAGGAAAGAAGGAGTTTTCTTTCTTGGTTTTGGAGACTGAAGAAAGGAAGGTGGTTTTTGATTTTTTTAAGGCAGAAGAAAGGACAAAAGTCCAGATATCTCCCTCTCCCTCTCCCTCTCTCCCTCTTCCTCTCCCTCTCTCTCTCTCTCTCTGTTGTGATAGCGTTCTCCCAATTGAACTATATTCCAATCCTCCAATCTGAGACTCATCCTAGTGATAGGGAAACCTCAAAATCCTCTTCCCTTCTATTTTCTAACCTTCCTTGTCTTTCCCAATAAACCCTTTATTTAAGATAGAGAAAAGCATTTCATTTGAAACATCATAAACTCACTCCTGTTGATTTAGAGTTGATTTAGAGAAACCAGAAGGTGAATCACCAAAAAGGGGGGAGGCAAGAGGGAGGGGAACGGAGGAAGAGAGGAAGGTGGGAAAGACAGAAGAAAGAAGATAACAGCCTGATCTTTAGTTATCAATTACCAATCAATATAGTCCCTTATTACACCAGTCCAGTATTCTCTGCTTGATAGAAGCACTAATGGACATATAGTGAGACAGCAGAGTGGTATACCAACTTTGAAGCATAGGGGGATATTGCAAAACACCTAATATCCCTTGATAACTAAGCATGGATCAGTCAATCACTAATTTAAATAATTTTAAATCCATATTTTCAACCTGTACCATATTTCTTGGGATATAAAAAGTTCTAAACACATGCTACCTGTTCTCCAAAAGGGATTTCATCTGACTGACCTTCAATAATCATTCACACTGCATCACTTGTATTCTAGAACAATAAAGGCAGTAAGATGGTGTGATGGTGGTTGGAGGAGTCAGAGTAGGGACTACAAAGATACCTGAAGAAGGGGCTCCAACAGGCAGCCTCATCTAATGGAACACCCCAGCCATTTGAGATGCCAGACAAAAAAGCAAAAGCTCTCTTCTTTTTGGACCAGACAGGTGGTTTTGTTGGTATGCGGGAGCTCCATCCACCAGAATGGATCAGCACCAATATAGCTTAGTGTGCTCCTAGGGCACTGAGAGATGAAATGATCTGCCTGTTACGATTCCAATTCTCTGGATTCCATATCTTTAACTTTATAATTTATCAAACAGCAAAAAGTGGGCCAGGGAAAGAGAGAAAAGCATGAATGAGCCTTGTGGCTGGCTGGCTGCCTCCTCCTTGAGTAGATTCAGCCTCCAGTCCAGAACCACCCTCCTAAATCCCTGGTTTCAGGAAAAAGGGTCCCTCCTGATCCCTCCATCAATTTATGCTCTTCATGAGGTCCCTTTCCAGAGCTTCTCTGATTGAAGGACTCAGACCTCAATCAGGGCAAGAGGCCTGTCTTCTGGACACTAGAAGTTTCTCTCCCAGTGCTGAAGGACTTAAATGCCTCAAGACAATCCTAGTTCACAAATAAAACAAAGAACTTATCTCCAGTCCACCTACACAGACCAAAGACAAACAGTGCAGACAAAAAGGAAGGATTCCACCCAAAGCATCAGCCTGAGGGGAGATACAGTATCTTCTAGTTTTTTTTTTTAACCTTAAGGGACCAGAAAGAGATACAAATTAATATTAACTTTACACATCCCCATAGATACACAAAGAACAGTATTAGGGAAAGACCTTGAATTCAAATCTAATTGCCTCCCGGACTAACTTTTTATGCACTGGGAGATGACACTTCTCTAGGGAAATCTTAAATTTCATAAATAAATGCAGTGTCCAAAGGAAGTTATTCTAGTTTTTATCCCATCTTCTGCTCTAATTAGATTACACCTGGAAGGTCATGGGAAGTTTAGAATGGCCTTTGACATGCTGGACCTTGCATAAAGAAGGTAGAAAATACTGGTTAGGAGACTGGAGACCATACCATAAAAGGACTAGATAGATACTCCTGCAGCTTTGGACTGACTTCTCCTCCTGGATCCTCCTGACCTGGTTCTCCCATCTGTCTCTTACCAGTTCTGTGTAGTCTCTTTTGCTATTCTTCACTCCTATCACTTCTCTCAGCAGCAACCATGAGCTCAATTATCGTCTCAGCAGCAGATTTATCCCATATCTAGACCTTCCTCCTGAAATTCACTCTGCCCAATTACCTTTGTGGACACCTTGAATAATTCTCCACAAGCACTTCAAATTGAACATGTCCAAAGCAAACTTCAGTGGATTTCCCTACCCTTCCCAATCTTTCTATTGAAGGCACCACCAAAGTCTGCAGGGTCACAATCTCAGCACATTTAACTTCTTATTCACCACACACAGCCATCTGTTTCCAAAACTTCTCTTCTGCCTTTTGTAAAATTTAAAATTATATCTTAATAATCAAAAATATTTTATTTTGAGGTTTATTAAATGATCATTAGAAATCAAGGAATAAAGAGATACAAAATAAAAACCACATGCCCATGGCTGATTAGCCATTTCAAAATCCCCACTCACCACCTCATGCTCATCAACAGGACCAAAAAGAGAGCAAGACTCTCCATGTCCCCACCTAATATCCCCTCGACAGGAAGTAGTGTGGGCTCCTGGGAAATAGTTCTTTTTTTTTAGGGTAACAGGTTTTCAATTATACACTTTACTAAGCTCTTATGTAAAATTCACTTCTCTTGATTCACAGTCTTGATACCAATCGAATATCTCTCACCAGAACTATTGCATTAGTTCTTCTAACTTGTCTCCTAACTCAAATCTTTCCTCATTTCAATCCATCTCCCTCTTGGCTGCCAAAGTGATTGCCAAAGTGAAAATTACAGCCTGACCATGTCAATCCATATTCTGTACACTACAACAGCTGACTATTATTTCTTTTTTTTCTTTTATGATGAGTGTTAAAGTAAGACTTTTGCAGAATATTTATGTTGTCTAAACCATTGTTATCCCACTAGAAACTATGTTTGGATTATGTGTCTATGTTTGGATTATGTGTCTATGTTCAGGCTTAGATCTACTACTAACCTCACACATTTGTATGGGGCTCTCCAGATATCTATCATATTTAACTTATCTAAGGTTCTATTCATCTCAACTTCTTTCTTATTTATTTTTTGGTTATGTTTATCTAGTTCTGAGAGGGGAAAATTAAAGTCTGCTGCTCCTATTATTTTATATATTTCCACCTTATCTAATTTAGTTTTTCCTTTAAAAATCTGGATGCTATAACACTTGGTACATATAGGTTCAATAATGATAATGCTTCATTATGCATTATACCCCACACTGTCAACATAATAGTTACCCTGTTTATCTCTTACAATCATATCCATTTTAGCCCCAACTTCAAAGTTCATGACTGCTACCCCTGCCTTCTCTAGATCAGCTGAGGCTCTCTATGTTATTTCTCTCATTTTTAGCATGTTTCCTGTAAACACACACATTGTCTGGTCCTGTTTTTGATCCTTTCTGATAACCATTTTGTTCTCATGGGTGAATTCATCCCATTACACTCAATATCATAGGTACAAGCTATTCATTTCCATCTACTCTGTTCCTCCTCACTGTTTGTCCCCCTCTTTCTTTCTTATGGATCCCTTCTAAACTGTCCAATTTCCTTTGACTCTCTAATTCACATCACTTCCTCCCAAATCCTTCTTTATCCTCTCCCTTTGCCATAATTCCAAATTGGTCCACTTTTCCCTCCCTTGTCCCTTCCCTCTTACATTTTAATTCTCATTCATCCTTATCACTACAACCTTGCCTTCCAATATCTTGATGTGAGTTTGATTCTAAAAATCCCTTCTCTATCTTGTCCTTAAAGTGTCCCCCCCATCCCTTCACCTTATCCCCTCACCCCTTGATATGTACTTTCCTCCCTACTCCTTCCCTTATCTCATCTACCTTTCCCTCCTGTTTCTCTCTACATTAGAAAATTTTTATCCCTCTAAGTGTATATGTTGTTCTCTCTTTATACCAGGTCTGATGAGAGTATGGTTCTAGTATTACCAGTCCTCCATCCCCTCCTTCATCCTCAATAGGAGAAAGCCATTCCTCTGTACCTCCTCCTGGTCTATTCCCCTACCATTTCGGCTCATTTCATTACACTCACCTCAACCAAGTCTTCCATTTATACATACGCACCCCTTCAAAATACCTAGGCAACGATATTAGTCCCAAGGGCCATAGATGACTTTTTCCAAAAATAAATCAAACAATTTGACCTTTTGGGTTGCTTATGATTAGTCTTTTATTAATTTTCTATGTTTCTTATAGAACAAATTTTCTGCTGAGTTCTGAGTTTTTCTCCAGGAACAATTGAAACTCTTTAATTTCCTTAAATATCTACTATTAGCCTTTTGTAATTATGCTCATCTTTGCTGGATATGTTATTGTTGGTTGTATGCCTAGCTCTTTTGCTCTACAAAATGCTATGCTCCCTGTCCAGTGTTCTTTTATTGTTAGGTCTTGTGTTTTTCTGACTGTAGGTCCAGTATTTAAACTGTTTTGTTTTTTTTTTCTTGCTGCTTGTAGTAGTTTCTCCTTAACCTGGGAGCTACAGAACTAAGCAATGATGACCCTGTGAATTTTTATTTTGGGGTCTCTTTGAGGGGGGTGATTGGTAGATTCTCTCAATTTCTATTTTATCCTCTGATTCTAGAATTTCTGAGTTTTCCCTTATGATTTCTTGGAGTATGGCTTCTACATTCTTTCTCCATCATAACTTTAAAGAAGTCCAACTATTCTTATATTGTCTTTTTCTTGATCTATTTTCCAGGTCAGTTGTTTTTGTGGTAAGATGTTTCCTATTCTTTTTTAATATTCTTTTGATTTTGCTTTATTATTCTTGTTTTCGTAGGAAATTGTTGGCTTTTCCTTGTCCAATTCTAGTTCTTAATTTCTAGTTTTGAGTTTCATCAAGCTCTGTATTATTTCAAGAATCAAATATAAAATCCTCTGTGTGATATTTTAAAGGCCTTTCCAATCTGGCCCCTTCCTACCTTTCTAGTCTTTATGATCTCAGTACACAGGCCTATTCCTTAGCTGTGATCCTCTGTGCCTTTCTACAGGACAATTCCCATAACTATAATGGTCTTCCTTTTCATTCCCATCTTCTAGACTTTGTTTTTCTTTTCATTAAAACTCAAAAGTTGGAAGGAACTCCAGAATCCAACTAATCAAATCCATGTCTGACCAAGTATTCCATCAACATTGCTATTCATTAATTCAATAAATATTTGACTTCCTATTCTAGGTTAAGACACCATACGAGGTGCTACTGAAGGAGCCTCATCATAATGAGGCAGCAGTGTGTTTGTATAGTTTGGGGAGGTAAGAAAGGGGATATTTTTCCCTTTAAAAAAAGAAATTTCTTTTATTTCAATAAACAGAAAGCCATCTTCTCTCCCTTCTCTCCAACTTAAAAAAGACAAATAAAACCTATGTAACCAATATACAGTGAATTGAAACCAATGACCAAACTATGCATGGCCAAAAAAACAGGTATATCTCTACATTCTGAACCCATGCCTTCTCTGTCAGCAGCTGGGGAGGTGCTTTACTTAGCCTGCTAGAGCTGTGGCTGGCCACTGCACTGATCAGAACTCTTTCTCAAGTCTGTCTTTATAGTGCTGTTGTTGCTGTACTATATGTATGATTGTCCTCCTGGTTCTATTCATTCACTTTGCATCAGTAGATATAAGTCTTCCCAAGCCTCTGAAACTATCACCCTCTTATAGCACAGTAGGATCCTATAACTCCCCAAAGGAGGGATACTCCCTTAATTTCCAGTTATTTACCACTACAAGAGGAGCTGGTGTGGGGTGTATTAGGCTATATGGCAGGGCAGAAGAGGGCTGAATTGTGGTAGACAAATGTGGGCTGAAACCTTGGTTCTTATACTGCTAGGTAATGGTAGTTAAGGAATAGCTTCTGTAAGCAACAATTTCCTCATCTGTAAAATGGGAATAATACTCATCCTACCTTCTTCATAGTACTATTATATGAAATTACCAATATAGAGATTAGAGTGAATTAGACTAAGACTCAGGAAGATCAATTCTGACATTTATTAGTCATGTGAGCATGGACAAGTTACTCCATATCTCTCAAAATACTCTCTAGAATTTAAGCTCTAAGTTATAGATGGGTTGAAATCTACATTCATGGAGATAAGGCCTACACTCAGGCCACACATCCTTCTTCTAATACTATGATCTTAAGCACTGTTTCCAATGGAAAGAGGAACAGAGGGACTTGATGGCTCAGTAGATTGAGAGCTAGGCCTAAAGATAGGAGGTCCTGGGTTCAAGTCTGTCTCAAATTGTATCCTAACTGTGTGACCCTAGGCAAGTCACGGGAAGGGGAGGGGAGGGGATGAGAGGGGAGAGGAAGGGAGGGGAAGGGAGGGGAGGGAGTGGACCAGAGCATGTTAGGAAGGCTGAGTTCTCCTAATTGTGCTGCTGATTTCTGGGAACTTGAGTAAGTCACATGTCTCTTGAACTTCAGTTTCCTCATCTATAAAATGAAGATATTAAAAGATTTTTAAAAATCTCTTCTAAGCTCTAAATTCTATTCTAACTTCTCTTTTATGAACCTCCTCCATATCAGAAACTTCTTTCATAAGAAGAAATAACCACACACAGCTGTCCAACTTGTGCCCTAACCAAACTATACCCGATTCTGGACAAAAAGGTTCAATTTTCCCAATTGTGCTTGTTTCACAGATAAAAATCATCTACTTAAACATAATATGCAACAAAATCCCTAAAGGTTAAAACAAAAAAGACATAAAACCAGATTAGGGTAGTAGTACTAAATAGTAGAATGAAGGGCTTAAGCCCCAAACTCTCCCATGTCATACCTTTCACTTCAATGGTAGCATTTGCCTTTGGGGCATTTAAAAACTGAAACACACAGTGGTATTCGCCTGAATCCTCTGATCTAGGTTTGTTGACCCTGCAGATAAAAACAGAAATCAGGTGAGGAGACAAAATGGCATTGTACAATATGGGGAAGAAGTGAAGTAGCAAAATTATTTCAAAGTAGCTTATATTTTCATGCTTCTTAAAGAAGGGTCCCAGAATACATGTGTGATACATGGCATAAAAGGGGGTCCCTTTTCTCTCAGCACATACTCAAGAATCCTCAGGCTTCTATAATTTACACAAATTCTCCCCCCCCCCCCCCCCAACTTTAGCCTCTCACCTAGTCTCTTTGGTGGAACTGGCAATTAAGTCACAGAGCAGAAAATGCTTTCACTTCTCAAAAAAACCTCATTATGAAGTCCCATCAGAGGGAAAAGAGACCAGGTCCACAGAGAAAGTCTCTTACAGAGGTACCCAATCAAGTTTTCTTTCAACCTAGGACCCAAATTTGCAACTACAACTGGCCTCTTAGCCAGTCAGTCACTTCTTGGCAAACAAGAGGAACTTTGGAGAAGCACAAAGACCTTTCCAGAGAACAAGACAACTTTTGGAACAGTCTGGACCATTGACCCATAATCTGTTAGCTTTTGAAAATATTTTTAATAACTATTTCAATATAACTGATTTCCTTTGTAATCCTATTTTATTTTGCGTGCTGAATAACATTCTAGGAAAGGGTGGGGGCCATGACACAAAAAGGTCAAGAAGCCACGGCCATAAACTGCCTGGTTGGCTCAGATCTTAGAATAGTGTTAATGAAGGTAAGGTCACAGGATTAATTCCCCAAATGAGCTAGGCTAACTTCATCCAGAGTCAAAACTTCTTAATGTCAACCACAGACTAAGGCCCTATTCCCAATGAACTGTTTCATGTGTTTTTTGATAGTCACAAGGAAAAAGAAATGAGAATGTATATTGGCTAAATGTAGCACATTTCTATTATTAAAGAAAACTCACAACACATGTTCTGCTCAGGATGCAACAGGGAGCACAATATCCATGTACTAAAGGACAACATATTTCTCATAGGAAAAGCCAAGACATAATGCTCACCATATGGAAGTCTTCCTTATGTTGTCACTAGTAATCTTTTCCTTAACTATCAATCTGAAAACAATTTAGACTGACAAGAGTATAGCATAAACACAACTATTATTAACACCAAATACTCATTAACCCTAAATAAATCTGAGGAAGAGCTGTGATCATTTTTCTACGAGAATGCTCTAGTGTTGACTCCCATTTGGGAGGCCTTGAAGTATTGGTTATTCTTTGATGGAGACTAAGAAAGAAGAAAAATCACTCCTATATTTGAAACCTAAAACTCATACTGGTTATTAGAACAGAACCTAGATTAGTAGAAAGTGCCAAGACTGGAGGTTGCAGGATCTAAGTATTAGTGTTGCCTCTAAGGCAGACTAAGTGACCATGACAAGTGACTGAGCTTTACTAGGCCCAATTTCTCAACCTCAGTAGATTGGCTAACTGCCAAATTCACAGATATAAGACTATCAACAACCAAGTATCTGAGGACCTTAGAGAAGAAACATTCTATAAACCCATGGAGTTTTTGTGGGTCACCAAGTTACAACAGACCCACCACCCTGAGAAAGGCAGGCAGCATAAAAACAGGTGGATAAAAACACTGTCAAGTGCAAACAATTTCTACTGATTAATCCCCTCTCGTCTCTATGAAAGGGGCATTGGTGTTAAGTTACCAGTTTATACCGAGGCCCAGAGAGGTTAAGAAATCTGCACAGAGTTATACAGCAAGTCAGGAAAAGTATAAACGAGCACAATGGGAAGGCAGAAGTTCTGGTTTCTAGGCTCCTCCATACACTAAGGAACACTATGAACCTGAGAAGCTCAATAAGTTGCACCATTTCCTCAGACAGATAATGGGGATAAAAATGTACATTCCTAACCCTTATAATACATGCTCACTCCCTTGAAAAGGCTTTTCCCAGTCCATCTCTGCCTCCCTATTAGACACTTAGTAGTTCAGGCTGTCTAAGACCATGCTGCAGTCAGTTCTAAACACTGCCACTGCCACCAAGAATGAGAACAAGTCAGTAGCAAATAGAACCCAAAGGAAAATGTTTCCTATCAGACCCAAAATAACTTCAACCTCATCTTCCAACACTCCAACAAATTGCTTGGCTCCAGGTCCTGGAAGATGGCAGGCTTACCTACCTTCACTACCTTTCCCACCCCCAAACTCTGGCCCTTCTCACTTGTATTCCATGTTGCTGACGTTCTTGCGGGTGGTAGTCAACTCCACCCCATTCTTCGTCCAGTAGCTGTACTGGAGGCTGTGGGAGCTGGAGGTGAGGTTACACTGCAGAGTGAAGGAAGGGGCAGGGCTGTCTCGAATGATGACTTCGTCACTGGTGACTATCCGGGGCTCTGTAATGAGAGGGCACAGTGACAGGATGCCGTAAACCTTTCCTTCTTGCAGCACTGGCCTGGGAGTCAGAAGGGGCAGGAGAAGGGGGCAAGGAGAAGAGGGAGGGGAGTAGACAGGACCACATGAGGAATTTCACTTCACCACTTTGGAGAAAGTCAAGAAAGAAAAAAATAATGTATATAAGCAGATGACCACTAGTGCAGACAACAGCATAAAGACCAATCAGTCCACATATGAAAGAATGGGATCCATACTTGCATTTATGCTTGTCACATCCCACTTAGTCTTGGTATATAGTACCCTTATGTTACAGACCAAATGCCTGAGGTTTCAGCAGTTATTCAAGAAAACCAGGCAGGCACCACCTGGTAGCTTTTGTAAACTGTGGCAATATGTTTTATATTTGCAACAATCCCATCTATAGGGGTGACTAAGGCCTGGAACAGTTCTAAAATCACCAAAAGCAATGCATGTTTGGACTTCCCCCCTTAAATATGAATATACCTTCTAAAGAAACCTAGTTATAACCATTTCTGACAAAGTTAAAACAATGTATAAATATTACTTGGTCAAAACACATACTTCCTAATGGAAGTCTGCTTTGTTTCCTTAATTTTCCTATGGTAACATTCTTTTTTTTTTCTTAAACCCTTACCTTCTGTCTTGGAGTCAATACTGTATATTGGCTCCACGGCAGAAGAGGGGTAAAGGCAATGGGGGTCAAATGACTTGCCCAGGGTCACACAGCTGGGAAGTGTCTGAGGTCAGATTTGAACCTAGGACCTCCCGTCTCTAGGCCTGGTTCTCAATCCACTGAGCTACCCAGCTGCCCCCCTATGGTAACATTCTTAAGGAACCCTTATCTTTCTTTCCAAAATGTAGAATCTTTCAGAAATGAAACATGAAATTCCATTCGAGAGACAATTAAGACCAACTGCAGAATATAAAAAGTTTTAGTAATGTAACAGGATTTTATTATAAGCTAAAAGGACTCGAGTCCAGTCTTCATTTTAAAGATGGGGAAATGACTTGTCCAAGGTCAAACTGAGTTAATAGCAAAGAGTAAAAGGCTTTTTTATTTGGACATGTTAATTCCTCATCATCACAACTCCACATTACAAACCTCATAAGGAGCTGAGTACATCCTACTTTCATGTTTTATTCCAGGCATCATAGGTTCAAATATAAAGCCACTCTTTTCTAGTAGATCTAAAATATCTATGAGAATAGACAAGTAAAAGATTTTAAAGTCATACCCAATCATTCTAGAAAGTCTCAATTAGAAAGTATGCTGAAAGCGACCATCATTTTTTTCCTTTTAATTTTGATACACTTTAGTACCCTCTTTCTGTTGGTCAACAACTACTGGAAAAATCTTATTTTTAAGGCCTTCCAATCCCTTTCCCACACATTCCTCAGATCCACAGATGTGTCCTTTGTATTTTCCTTTGAGTTCCTCATTTGAAAATAACATTCTTGTTCATCATCCTTTTCTTTCCACCTACTTCTAAGCTGCAACTCCAAGATACCTTTTTATGCATTACTATGCTTAATTTCAGGGACAACAAACCCTCTCCTCTATTCAGAACCATATCTTTGTTTGTTTTTCTGGGGAAGGGAAAAGGGAGAGAAATATTTCAAATATCTATTGTCCAAGTACTTTTTTTTCCATAGTAAAAATTTTCAACTTCAAAGAAACTGGTGAAAGAGAACATCAAACACTTAAAATTACTCCACAAACAAATCAACCTATGGGTTTTTGTACTCCAGAAAAAGGAAAGTTATCTTCAGTTTATCATCAGGTCAGCATTGGTCATTCTCCCAGTTAACATCAAACAGGCAGGATCTTTATGTACGAATAATGGAGCCATAGCAGCCACTATGACAGAGAAGCAGATGCATGTTAACACAATCATTAATACAGTAATGTCTCAAGGTCTTTGACGTTTACTGGACTGAAGCCAAATCCCTGCAGCTCAGGAACATGAGCAGAATCTGTTGTGAACCCTGCAATGGAAGGCACATACATTGGCAGCAGAAAGCATTAAGAAGGCATCACACTTCCAAGAGAAAATCAAGACCAAACAAGGAGAAAAAAAAAAGATTAAACTGTTACTTCACAAAAGAAAAACCAAAGTATAAATAAAGGTAACATCCAAACACACTTTTAGGTTTTTGCTTTATTTTATTGTCCAATTTCATTGCTCTGCACAGCTCCCACCCCTCCCCCAATGACATGAGGAAGGGGGTTACAAGGATAAGGCCAGCAAGTTCTCTCATTTTTAAGCCTAAGGAGGCCAGATGGCAGACAACCATTTTCATTAAGGGCTATGCAACTGACTACTACTTCTTAGGACTATTAAGGAAGAAATGAAAGCTATCATTTTCTGCCCATCCTTCTTGGAGAATACTAGTACAACAAAGACAAATATATTTTTCACCCTTAAGTGCTAATGATCCAGGATAGATTCAGTTGGAAGTAAATGGAGTAGTAATTTGAGTTGTTTGTGTGAGGTGTGATTCTGTACTGTATATGTACAATTTAGCAGAGGTCACAGCCATCACCTACTATGACAATATATAGAAATCAGACCTGGACAGATCACCTATTACCACACCTGTAATGTACATCTCTATCAGTATCATTCTCAACAGATATGTACTGCATTTTTAGTGGCAGATTACTGCTTATGTCCAGCCTAGTAGACTAAGGGAAATCTACATAAGTTTCATGGTCTTAGACTCGGAAGTTATGGCCAGAACAGCAGGTAATAGCTTGGTCCAAGCCATTAATATGACACAGGAAACCTAGAAATCCCAGAAGCAATCATTTATGTCTTTATTTGGCATTGATGCCAATTAAAGTAAAAGGTATCAAACTCTTTGTTGACATCTCTTCCTTGGGCACTCCATCCAAATTGGACATATTTTTACTGTTATCCATTATTCTAGGATTTTGGAAGATACTGCTTGTGGATCATCCCCTTAATGAGTCAAGATGAAGCTCAACCTTTCCCCATGGCCAGCAGAAAAAACTTTCTGGAGAGCACTGAAGAGTCAGAAATAAAAAGCAATCCAAGAAAGCTATAGGACACTAAAAGCAGGCACAGCCCAGTTGTCAATAATATGAGAGGTTGGCAAGGAAAGATAAGAGTAGATCTAGCTAGGAAGGATTTAAATCACTGGTCTTTAGAAGTTGGTGAATTAAGAAACTAATTTCCAAGAAATCTGAGGAGTCCAGCTTATCAAATGCAACTAGTCTGTGGGGCTCCCCAACTAACTTGAGAAACTTCCTAAGAAGTCTCACACTCCCTACACCCTCCCCTTGGGTATACAAGGATCTGTATTTTAAGTCTCTGAATCAGGTACACTGAATAAGCTGCAAAGGCAAGGCACTTTGATTCTGGTAAACACCTGATACAGACTACCAGTGTAAAGGCACCATTAGCCTTACAGATTAGAGACCGTGTTCAGTCAGATACAGTTTCTTCGAGTACCTATAAAAACTGCTTCTTAGGAGAAGACAAAGGAACAGGGGTGGGGAGAGGGTTAGGAAAAAGGGGGTTCATGCAGAGGAAGGAAGGCTTTTTAAAAAAATCCATGTCATTTAGTTAATTTTCCCCATACATATGTCTATAAGGTTTTCTTTTCCATTTTCCAGAGGCAAATTCTCTGATTTAATAGGGCTTGCTGCAGTGGCTCTCCTCTCCCTTCTATAAGCATTTTCTTTCCATTTTTGGCCAAGTTTCTATATAGAACAACTTCCAGATACCCACTTTCCAGAAAGGTTGTGGTATAAAAGCAACCAAAGAAAAACAATAGATTTCGAGATTCAGGTTTCATTATCTCATTTGTTAATACCAAAGTCCTCAGAAGTGTTTTAGTCTTTACCATCTGAGGCACAAGTTACGGATGCACACCAAATAATTTCAAAATAAATAGTTTCAAAATCAAGGAGGTTAATAAGCTAAAACTAGAGATGAGCCTGGAGAAAAGTTCCCAGAATACTAGTACAGTTAGCTAAAGCATGTGCCTTAGTTGCAAAAATACTAAAACGGGAGCTAGGACTATTGCTAGCAGAGCCTGTTAGCTTTCTAGATGTTTAAAAACCCTACTGTCACCCCAACTCCCAACTGTACCAATTAGCACATCACTTCCAGATAGCAAAATAAAAACAAAAACTCTGGTGACTCATGCTCTCCCTCTACCTGCTACTATGGCCACTGGGGAAAGTCCTGAGCCACCTGCTCAGCTCTGTTGCCCAAAGAAGAGGATAGTTAATAAAGTTCCTCTCCTGAAGAACTCCAGAGGAACTCAGGGCTGCTACCTTCCTGTAATAAGACCTGGAAATGCATCAAAGCTGAGTTGTCTACAAGGAGGCAAAATCCAAAGGGCTATCCTGTTGCCTAGAGTCACCAGGCTCCTGATAACAGGACAGATGGTACAAATCCCTGACTGTTCCTTGCCTGGGAAGAACGGAGGATCCAATAAACAGAGCAAGTGAGAAGTTTGCTGCTGTGGTAGAAAGCTATCAGAAACACACATGCCACTGTTTTTGAAAAAGAAAAGGAGCTGGGACTATGGGAAAATCCACACTTGCAGGTGACTTGGGACAACCAAAATACAGCACCACACTACACTACACCAATGGCGTCCACTGCCAACACCCTGTCACACAGTATACAATGACAGCAAACCACAAAGGGGGAGGAGCAGACACACAGGAACTCAAAAACCACACAGGTAAAGGCAGCCACTCTGAGAGCTCCAAACAGATGGTCAGAATAAAATCAAAAGTGGTTAGATTTAGGGAGAAAAATGAAAATAGAAAAAGGCACTAGAGAAGGAGGCAGCAAAAGATGGCAGGAAACCTACTATAAAATTAAAGGGAGGGGAAGAAACAATTTCAACACTAGACTGGTTTGAGTGTGGCTCTGTGTCATTTAAATGTTGTTTGACACCTCCCCGTGTCCCTCCTCCCTCCTCCCACCCCACATGACAGGAGATTTTAGACATTTTCACAGATTTTTCCCAAGTCCTTTGTTCCTAGAGAGTAAAGAGACACACAGAGGGAATGAATTGAGGGAAATGGTGGTAAGAGTACAAAAGGGGGAAAAGGAAGGGCAAAAGGGGGGGAAAACTGCCACAAATATTCAATATACTACAACTGAGAAGGTTATGGGTTTGAAAAAACAAAGACAGGGTGGGTGGTCATACTAGGAAGGAGGTGGAAGGGAGAAGGGTCACTGGGCCACCTCTAAGGACTACAGTGCTACTACTGTAGGGTGCTGGACTCACTCTGAAGGACGCTTATGGTAGCCTGGGCTCGGATCCATGTTAGGGAGGGATTTTGCCTCAAGTCATTCCTCCTTGGGTCGTTGCTGGCCCTGCACTCGTAAGTCCCAGAGTCCTCCAAGGTGAGGCCGGTTATTCTCAGCACACTCACGCCGTTTGACCCGTAGGCGGTGTTTACGGTGACACGGCGCTTCCGAGCACCGTCCCACAGCTGTCTGAAAGACTCTGGCTGGTTGACTTCTGCGTACCACCACTGGATCTCTGGAGTGGGGCTCCCAACCACGTCACAGTACAGCTCAAAGGCGTCCCCCGTGAGTTTAGTTTCTGACATGGGCGACTTGACAAACCCAGCTAGAGGGAGGGGCAGCAGGAATGCAGTGACAGGCCAGTCAGAAAAAAAAAAATCAACAGGTGTTAATAGTAATTTTTTAAAAGAAAAGAAAAAAAGCAAATGAGTTGCAAAGAACAGAAAAGGATTTATTTAAAAAATAGAGACAGTAACAGCAATTCATACAAGCTTTTAGAAGAACCACCCTGGCCAGCCTGGGAAGCAAAGGCAGGCTGATTAGAAGCTGGGATAGCCCTGGACAACCATGGCCAGGCAGAAGCAAGCCCACTAAGCAGCCTTGATAGCAATGGGCCCATTGGGCAGGAATGGGAGAGCCTGAAGGCTGGGAAGCATCCTCCCAGCACAAACCATTACCTTTCCCAAACTGGGGAAGTGATGAAAGAGCAACTGGAAATCAGCATCGGGGTTAAATGCCAAGCCAGAATCTCTCGTGGGGAGAGCTGATTGCCCTGAGTATGTTGCAATGCCTTTATGAAACTGCAGCAGAGCATGATAAATGACCTCTCAGAGAAAGCTTCCTTGTGGCCCATTCTACATTCTCTTGGAAGCTGGAAGATGTCAGATGTCCATCAGACCCAAGTCTTTGTCCTGAACTCAGGCTGGACTCTCCTCCTTTGAACACGGAGCCCAGAGCTTAGACCAGTGCCTGGCACACAGCAAATGCCCGATAAATGTTTATTTGCTGACTAACTGAAAAAAAAACACACACTGAGGAAACAACCCCTAGTAATTGAGAAGATTTTCCTGCCTTGTCCTCCTAATTGGCTCCAAAAAGAACAAAAATATCTACCTTGATTTCCCAAACCAAACTTTTAACCTGTAGGTGGAAGCTAGGGCTCAATTGTGCTGGCCTCTGTCAAAAGTATCAAGGTCTCCCTTAGTCCCCCACCCCAGCAGATGGACACCTTCCCTCTACTTTCTCCTCTGCCAGGGATTTGCTCCAGATCAAAAGGATACTGTGTTAAGAAGTAGAAATGTAACGTGAAAATCAAAGCATTTTGAAAAAGTGTATGGAGGTGGGTCCTTAGAAAGGCAAGACCTGGTACAATTTCTCTTACTGACTTATGACAACTACAGACTGTCCTTTCTGCCAATTCAAACATCACACCAGAAGGTGACAGAGACCACTAGAGATTGGCTGCACATTTTCCCTAGGGATGCTGGAAGAGCCCCTCTGCAAGTCAATAGAGACTGGAGCTGAGGATTGCAACGAACAAAATGGGCATGATCCAGAAGAAATATGCAAACTAAATGGTATACTCATTCTCCACCTTAGAAGCAAGGGAAAGGATGCTAAATGAAGAAATTCTTACACTTATAGGTGTAGCAGTATTTGCCTTTAGAAAAAAACTCTTATGTCACATGTTTTTAGAAGGGGAAACCCTTTCCTATGTAACACTGAGAAGTAGAAGCACTTTTTAACAAGGTCAGATCCCAAATTTAAGCTACAAAGAAAAGCATCCTGGCATAGTAAAAAGAGTATTGCTACTAAGAGCCAGGCTTCTTCTGGTTCTGCTGTCAATTAGCTATGTGATCATGGACAAGCATATCAACTCTACAGGTCTCAGTTTCAGTTCTGAAATGAGGGTGATGGGCTGAATTACTTTTAAGATCCTTTCCACCTCTGTCATTCTCTGAGAATATCTTAAATATTTGGGGGGGGGGGGGTTGGGACCACAATGACCTCAAAACTCTTGATCTATATGGCTCTGAGAACAGGTAAAAGAATTAAATGTCAAATACAATGACACAAAGCTCACTGATGTTGTTCCAGTTTTTATTCACTGGTCTGTCTTATAGGATCTTCATGAAATATCTTCTATCAGAGACCCTTAGGAGCCACACAGGTATTCGAAGATCCAGAAGTAGCATTGAGTAAGCCACTCAACTTGATGTCAGCTGTCTTGCCAATGGATGACGGTTTGTTAGTAGTTGTCCTTGGTATTTGGTGACATCACTATTGGGGGTGATAGTATGATATTTACCAAGGCACGTGGAGCATTATAATTAGGCATCAATATATAAAGCCAGGGGTTAGCTAGGAAGGATAAATACTACTGTAGGTCAATACTTTATTAATTTCCTTGAACTTTTTTTCCTTTCAGGTACACAAACAACTCTAGGTAAAGAAGATTTTTTTCCAAGAAAGATACAGAGGATGATTATTTAATTTGTTGGCTTAAATGATCACTATTTGGAGAAATGAAAATAGGTCAGGAAGGCTCTTTGAGCTAGCAAATTTCAGTAATTATCAGAAAGGTTATTAGAAGACTTACTTATTTTCCTCTAACAGAATTGTCATTAATTTTATAGTTTCCTAAAACAGAAGAAATTTGAACCTGTAGTATGACAAGTCTTACATAAAGGAAGCACAAATGGTTCAAAGAGTCCATGCAAAATAGAAAAACCTGAGTGCTAAAATAATTTGGAGGAAGGACAAGTGGCTAAAAAGAAAACGATTCTTACAATATTCTTTGCTACAAAGTATTTGACTTGGCTCTGATCCTTCCTATATTGTGTGGGGAGGTTGATGATCTTTAAATTACACGTTTTGAGCTGGAAGGGAACTTAAGGTCATCTAAGTCCAACCCTCTCCTTTCTGCAGATTGAGAAACAGACAGAAATTATAACTTGGTCCTAATCATATCAACTGAAAATGGTGGAGCAAGGATTTGGGGTCACATCCTTTGACTCCAAACAAGGGAAGGCTCTTTTTCACTTTACCCCTTTGCCTAGAGAAGCTGAATGTAATCAAAGAAAAAAGTATAACTGATATCCAACATCTGTGCAAAATCTTTACTGCTTTAAGTGCCTTCAAATACATTTTAACTGATCCTCAAGACCATCCTGGGAGACAGATAAGCAGGTATCATGCCCATTTTAAAAATCAAGAAATTTAACAGATAGAGAAGTTGTGTCAATCATAAATCATAGATACTCTAAACACTGTCAGAGAACAAAAGGTAGGAAGTTCCCTCTACAATTAATAACAAACCCAAGTTTATGACTCATGTCACAAGCCCATAAGTGGCAGAAACAGAAAGTATCCAAATCTTTCTACTCTCTGGCATGTATTTTTTCCATAATGCCATGCAATGTCTACCTACATAAATTAAAAAAAAAACTCCTTGACACTAGAAAAGTCATCAAAAATTGGATATCCTAATCTCTTTCTCCTCCTAGCATTATAGTTAGGTGAAATGAACTTCTCTTAAAAAGCGTTCACACAATTAGCATAGGAAGAGATTAGTAACAATCTAACTTATTACTCATCTAAATTAGCTTCAATGAAGTGGATTCAAAGAACCAGCTTGCCAAAGCAGGAGGTAAATAGCCAAGAGTCATGGTGTGTTGGCAAACCTATGGCACACATGCTGGAGGGGGGGGTGCTCCCTTTCCCCTTTCCACAATTACCTAAGGACATTTCTCCCATCATTCATCCCTCTGCCCAGCAGCCTAATGGGAACACCTTCTCCTTCCCCTGTCTGGGGTAAGGCAGGGGCTCACATGTGGCATGAGGGTTACAGTTTGGGCACTCAGTCTCCAAAAGGTTCACCATCACTGCTCTATATGATCCTCTTTGCTTCCAGACACACCAGAGCCATCAGATTAAAGTTTATAACTGCATAAAGCCAGAAGTATGCAAAGGCATGTGCTTCTACAAAAGCCAAGGTTTGGGGAGGTAAACAAGAGAGATTTGAGTCCCTGCCATATTCTGTAAAAGTTCCCCAAAGTTCAAAAATAGGTAATTTTATTTTGCAAAGTAATCTCTACCCCCTGACATAAATGGTTACAAGATGACAAGCAAATCTAAGTGCTACAAATTGGCTCTATCATCATTAATCATGAAACTACAAAATCCCAGTTGGTCATTCGGAGAGAAAAGCAAAAGGGAAAATCTGATAAAAGGTTGTGACAAAGTTGGGAAAATAAGACCCTCCAATTGCATGACTGGGAATAGAGAAAAGACAAGACAGCTGAGTATAGTAGCTAGAGAAAGAATTATTCTCTGGTCAGGAAAAAGTAGGCATCTAGATTGTAAGGGAATATTAGAAGAGGAAGCTAAGTAGCTCATAGAGTCACACCCAGTTCCTGGGTTTAAATCTAGCCTCAGACATTTTCTAACTGTGTGACCTTGAGCAAGTCACTTAACTCCACTTTCCTAGTTCTTACTGATCTTCTGCCTTAGAACCAATACTTAGTATTAATTCTAAGAGAAGAGTTTTAGAGGGAAAAAGAATACTAAAGAGGGGCACACAGAGCAAGCTGAATTCCATTCCAAAAGAAAACAGCTTTCATATGTAAATAGATCCACACACAGTTGACTAATAACAAAGTCTAATATCTTCCATTTAATTCCAGGACAGACCTAATAGCTCTGAACAGGTAGACTTCTTCTGGATGACTACTGACCAAGGTTGGCTAGGCTGAGCTCTACTCTTGTCTTTGATTTGGTATTTCTACTCCTACTGGCAGATCTTATTCTTTCAGTTTATTCTTTCCCACCCCTCTAAGAAAGGAAATTAGGTTCCAACAGACCAAAGGCCATAGGCTCAAATCTCTCAGAGACTGAACAAGATTTGCCAATATCTAACTTGAGGTCCTGGGATGATGGCGAACTTTTAGAGGCAGAGGCCAGGCCCTGCCCCTGCCCCCACCCCCTAGACCAAGTGCCATGATAGCCCCCAGAGACTGAGTGCCAGGTGTACCCCATCCCTTCTTTACCCCAGACAGGGGAGGGATGAAGCACTCCCATTGGATTGCTGGACAGAGGAATGGGATAAAGTGAGGGATGTCCTCAGCGAGTATAGAGAGGGGGAGGGCCATTGCCTGAGTGCTCTGCTCCCCTCCAGCTTGGCTACCTGTGAGCCATCCACCTTCCTCCTATGGGGCGACTGGGCAGAGGGGTGAGGGATGTGAAACAATGTTGTCAGGCATGGTGATGAGGAGTAGCTCTGCCTGATTCCCTCTGCCTTTCTAGTAATAAACTGTTTTGGGGGAGGGAGGTTGCTGAATGCCCACAGAGTCCACTTTGCATGCCATCTTTGGCAATATTGCTGTCCTATGAAGTTTGAATATTTCACATTTCTCAATTAGCTCCAAAGAATCTAAAAATATAATATGGGCATATGCATGCATTATCTTTAGATAGCACTCTGGACACTGCTTTAAAAGTGTTATTTGATTCTTACAGCAATGCTGTTGTAATGGACAAATGGACAACGGACAAATCACTTAACTTTTAGCCTATGACAGGCTAAAAGTTAAGTGATTTGTCCAAGATCTAGATAACCAATGTCTAAAGCAGGATTCAAACTGATTCCAAGACCACTCTACTATCTAGCATACATCCACTGCAGCACCATTTTAGATAAGTCTACCCATGTTCACTATTGGTAAAAGAACAATTCCAGAGGCAATATGCAGTTCTACAATGAAATATTCCATTTGTTGATGCAGAAACTGAGTTCCAGGAAAGATGGGAACAGAAGTTTCACTAAAGGGCAGCTAAAAAGGGGCAGAAGTCTAAAAATTATTTTGGTCTCTTGGCAGGATGTGCAGCAGTTGTGATTTATTTCCCAATTTATATCTAGCATTTTTTCATGCCTACCTTGCTGCTAAGCATGCATCTGCTCCAACTAAACTATAATGACTTTGTTGATAAGTGCACTAAGACTCTAGACCTCAGCCAGCTTTGACTCTTCCCTCACCATAACACCCCACTTATCAGTTGTCAAGTCCAGTTGATTCTAACTCCAAAATATATTCTACATCTATACCTCTCCTGTCCTTTCCCAGGCCCGCTACCCTGATTCAGGCCTTCATCACTTCTCAGCTGGACAACTTTAACAGTCTTGCAACCAACCTCCCCCCTACCTTTGTCCCTTCCACCAATCTAGCTTGCATACACTGACAGAACAAGTCTTCTAATATAATATCGAGGATCTGCCCACATTATCCCCTTTTATAGTCTTGCATAGTCTTGGTTCATTATCCACAGAATAAGCTTTTTAACCTGGCATTCAAAAATCTCTACAATATGATCCTACCTTATACCTATTTTATTAAGGAAATGTTTATTTTCAAAAATTTAATGGTGAATATTATGATTTAAACTCAGATAAATATATCAATGAGATAATGGTATTGAGTATTTCACATTTCCCAATTAGCCCCACCCAATCTGAAAATGTAATGTTTCAGGGAAAAGATGGGAGCCATAAAAAGAACTCTGCTACTTACCAAATGAAATCCAGACAATTTTCCTCATGATGGGCCGAAGCCATTTTCTACTTTCAGTCTCCATCCAAGTTATTTATACTGTTGGGTGGGCTTTCTAAGTGGTCTAACTAACTAGGAATGCAGATTAACACATGCTCACAGAGCTAAATTAGTCTTGACAAGAGTTCCCTGGAGGATGAGGATGGAGAGGTTAAGTAACTAGACCAGGATCACAAAATATATATTAAATAAAGAAGAGACTGGGAATGAAACCTAACTAACTCAGAGCAGCTCTCTATTATACCAGTAGTTTTCAAAGTTTTTGGTCTCAGGGCCCCTTAACACTCTTAAAACTTATTGAGGACTCACTGCACAAAGCTTTTGTTTGTGTGGAATATGGCAATTAATATTTTCTATATTTGAGATTAAACTTCAAATTATTACAAAAGTAGTTTTGATCGCATAGACCCCTTTGAAACAGTCTTGAGCATTTTATGCTATAACTTTCCACCTTGTTTGAGAGCCTTTAAGGCAGCATTTTGCTCTAACAAATCAAGTATTTTTATGTAGTTAAATAATAAGCACAGTGGGATCATGTATTCTCTATAGTCAATGTGATATTTAAGTTGTAGGGCTACAAGTTATAGAACACCACAGTCTCTGAAGTTCTGAAAATAAGAATAACCTGGAGGGAAACAGAAAGGTACTTAGTGGGTATAGACAGATTTGCCACTGAAAATTGTAAAAGTATATTATAGAAATGTGTGAACCAAAAAGAACATTTGCAGGATAAACAGCAAAAATGAGGGATGACCCATGGACAATCTATGACCTTGCACAGTACCCTTGAAAGGAAAGTCCCAACACACTGTGTGGATGATGGAAGAAAGTCAGGGAACAGGATAAACAAGAATTGTATAGGCTGGGCAGGTGTGGGTGGCTTGTGATCTGTATCACTGCAAGCAATACCAACATCATCAATATATCCATTTGAATATCCAAGATTTGCAAAAGAGGCTGTGATAGTTCATGGAATTGTAAATCTTTGTCATTTTAGAGTTATGCAGTTTTATTAACTGGGAAATGCTGGTATAAATTGTACTACTATTGGAAAGGTATGAACAAAAACATTATCACTTTGTCCCACAGAAATGGACCCTTTTAAATCAATATATCTATGGTTGAACAGGATGAAAGCATCAAAAATCTGTTCATCTTCCCTTCTTTATAAAGGTGCAGTACTATGGATATGCAATATTACAGATGTCAGACTTTTTCTTTATGTTGGTTAGTTTTGCTGAACAAATAAGTCAAGTTAATTGGCGATTATATAAGACAGATCTGTTTCTATTCTGACTGACATCAAAATGTCATGTTTTTTTTTTTAAATGAAGGGGGAGAAGTGAGGAAAGAAATGTTTAATTGAAAAATAGATTAAATTAGTTATTTTTTTTTTAGAAATTAAAAAGATGTTTTTCTTTTAAACTTTTCTTATGGTACTGGGCAAGTCTCAAACTCAAAAATAATAATACTGGCCACATATATTTTAAGTATTGACTTCATATACTAAGGGAAACTAAGAACTTCTCAGGTCAAAAGAGAGACAAGTATATATAAACCATATCTACCAATGTACTTTTCTTAACATTCTCCGGGTTGTTTGAGATCACACATTAAGTACACAATGAAAAGTTTTATTCGATTACTTTGAGCCCTACACTTCCTTTATGTTAAGCAAAAGCTGATACTAGCTCTGATCCCAGAGGCTCAGTTAAAAATAGATGTTGGCCAATTATATCACCCAAAAAGGTCAGGTTAAAACTAGAGACAATGCATATCCTAAGCACTAGCAAATCATATTCAGTTTCTTTCACCCATCTAGTTAAATCCAGAGAAGCTCATCATCAGATCTCGCCAGCAGATGATGAATACTTTTTTTTTAAAACACAGCAACACATCAAAAAATGTAGCAAAGTTTAAATCATAAAAAGAATCCCCCTACCCTTGAAATGATGGATCTTTGAAGACAAAATCATTCTATTTAGATGGATATGAAACAACTGTAAAAGATTAGTAAACTTCAAATTCCTATGGTGATTACAGAATACTAAACTAGAAATTATCTAGAAATGCTATGTAAATGACAGGGCTCAGATGAGAACTCAGGCCCCCTGACAGCTAATTTGGTAGTCTTTCCACATTTACTAATATGGGAATGAAGTTGCAGAGCAACATGAGAAAGATGCCTATCCAACATTGCATACCTGAATATGAAGTGGAACTAAGGCAGAGGATGGAGTCACTTGGACTAGTCAGATGCAGGGGTGGAAGAGGAATAAAATGAGGAAAATATTTGTATTGTTTTTTAATGCTATAAAATTCCATTTCTGCATTGCACATACAATTATTCCATGATTTTGCTCATACAAATATATGTTTCCATCCATGGTAGTACATATATTCCTTGAAGGCAGGGGCTGCTTCATTTTTGTCTTTGTATCCCCCAGCAGCAACAGTGCCTGGCACATAGTGGGTGCTCAATAAATGCTTGCTAATTCACCAATCAAATTACAAATATTAGAACAAATGATTCAAAGTCTCCTATAGGCAGTAATGCGTATGGGTTACAATTTTTAGGTAAGAAAATGTGAGTACTGTTATGCCACATCTAAAATATACAAATGTCTTGTGAAGGTTCTACCTGTAGGCAAGAGACCACAGGGAAAAGGAAGGGAATAAGCATTTATACCACACCTACTATATGCCAGATACTGTGCTAAGCACTTTTGACAAATATTATCTCATTTGATCTTCACAGTAACCCTGCTAAAAAGGTGCTATCACTATCCCTATTTTTTAGTTGAGGAAATGAAAGAAAACAAAGGTTAAATAAACTACAAAGTGCCATACACTAAGAAGTGTCTAAAACTGTATTTGAACTCCGGTTTTCCTAACTCCATCAAGTTCGGATATATAGGAATCAGAGATCAAGTAACTTTTTCCTCAGTAAGATGGGTTTTTCTACATAGAGAACTTAAGATATTTTTTGGAACAAAATAGGTACAGCTTTCTGGAAGGCCATAAACTCTCTGTTCTATCTGATGTGCCACCAGCTTGCCTCTAAAATACACTAAGATCTAAATATCTCTAGTTAAGAGGACTATTCTTCATAAATCCTGGATAAGTACTTTTAATCTTGGGACTATCTTAGCTTAGTGTACTTCTGGGAAATATATTTTCCTTTTTTAAAAACTTACAAAAAGAAATATTCTACAAAAAGTTCTTAGTTTCTTATTTATGAACTGTCAACAATGTAAGTGAAATCAAGTTTATTTTTTCTTTAATTCATTTTGAATGCTGTTTAAAAATATATGTCCCAGTTGAATTGCACATTGGCTATGGTAGGGGGAAGGGAAAGAACATGAATCATGTAACCATGGAAAAATAGTCTAAATTAATAAAAAATAACTAAAAAATAAAAATGTCACATTGCAGATATATTATATCTTAAGTAATAAGTTTTATGTTCTATGATAATATCATTAAGGATTCTAGAATCCGGATTTAAATAATTCTCATGGAAGGTGTTGTATTACCTTAAAGACTATATGGAATTTTCAAGGAAATGACAATCATCAGAACCAACTCTAACTGATAACGAAAGCAGCAGACACAAACGATAAAACATTTTAAAGTAGGAAGGAAGTCAGTCTTTCTATTGTAGGCTATCTATAGATGCTCAAAATTAAATTCATTAATTACTAGTCACAGTGACTATTATTACCAGAGTCTACAATAGTGATGGTGAACCTATGGTATGGCATGCAGAGAGCTCTCTGTGGGCATACAATCAGCCCTTCCCCCACCTCCAGAGTTCATTACTAAAAAGTCAGAGAGACTTGAGTAGAGCTGCTTCCTTCCCCCTCTCCACTGTGCCTCCCTGCCCCTCTACCTAGCAGCCCAATGGGAGTGCACAGGGAGGAAGGTGGACAGCTCACAGGCAGCAGAGCTGGAAGGGAGCAGACTACTTGGGCCACTCCCCTCCCCCTCTCTACACCTGCTGAGGACATTCCTCAGTCATCTGCCCTTCTGTCCAGCAGCCCAATGGGAGCAAGTTCTTCCTCCCCTTTGTGGGATAAAAGGGGGAGGGGGAGCATGTTCATCACTTGGGGGGGGGGGTCAACATTCTGACTCTTAAAAAGTTCACCATCACTAATCTAAAAGATTGGGGAATCAAATGTTAAATCGTGGGGCATGACAGTAGAATTGGTACATTATTTTCCCTACTAGTAGTTCCAGCTAACAAATCTGTTGGAAAATAGTTTGAAGAAAGACATTTTGAAATTTTAAAGGAAGATACGTTTCTAACTAGCAAAATCCGTAAGATTTCAGAATAAAATTCAGTTTCTAAATGGAAGGAGGAAAAGAGAAAAGACTCAACAGTTATTAGAAGCTTCTGAATTGATGATAAGACTAAGAGCAGATGAGCATAGACCTAGAATAACTGCTTAAGGTTAGATTTTATCACTTCAACTCTACTTTTTCCTTAGTTCTCAAATATAAAAGAGACAATATACTTCCCACAAAATTGTGGTTTTTAAAAAAATAATTCACCATACAAGTTCTACTTTTTACTAGTGTAAATTTAACATAAATTTATATTCCTCTTTCCTTTTTAAAAGAAAAATTTTGAAAACCTATTTCAGTCTCACACCCACTCTTTGATTGGGTTGGGAACAGGGCCTGAGGCTTTTCTGTATAAGGAAGATGCCAGCCAGAAGCCTCTTGGTTCTTTGGTGCCCCAAAAGACTTTTTGCCTCTAGTCCAACATGAATCCTGGCATCAAGAGATCTAGCCAGTGACCTAGACTGAGGTCAAGTCTGTCTAACCAGGGAGTCCCAGAAAGAATGACATCACTGGGGTTAAGTTAGAGATCAAGGAAGTAGCATGGTCTCTTGTTGGCATTTCTGACAGGGCAGTCCACAGTCTTTTTACTAGCAAACAGAGACAGAGGTGAGCAGATTAACTAAGCCACTGGCTATGTGAATTGTGCCTTTTCTCTCTCCAACCTGCTTTCACTATTTAAATAAAGAATTAGAAATAAATACACAGACTTCTGAGGATGTTAATCTTAACACCAGGCTAACAACTATCCCAACGAGAATTCTCAAAAATTGCCCTACTTTTGCTTCTATACCTCTTTCTAGACTGCTATAAACACTACTCTGCTTCATAGAATATTGAGAATTACAATAATGTCAATAAAAACATGTTAGTCATCTTTTTAAGGGAAACAAAATCTGACCTAGTTTCAGTTCTGTTCAACCCTGTATTTCACATTTCATGTTCAATATAGAACTTCCAAAGTGAGAATTAATGGAAGTGATGAAAGCTCCTGGCCAAACCTCCTTAACAGTTTGTGGTCTACCAGGAGATTGCACTTATTTTGTTCCAGAAAATATTTTAAGGTCTCCATGTGGAAAAGCCTATCTTGCTGAAGAAAGAGTCCAGCTTGACCTCTGGTGCTTATATTGGCTACCTTAAGAAAACATAACTGAAAAAGAACTACCTCTCAAAATACAAAACAACTTCTCAATGGGTACAAACTGGTACAAAATCATTCTAAAGCCAGATCTTATTTCCATTCTGTAGTAAACACATATAAGAAGACCAAGATCTTGGAACCCAAAATTTAAAAGATGGAAGAAGCTTTAGACATCTGACCAAACTTTTGTATTTTTAAGGAAAGACACTAAGGGCTCAAAGCAGGTAAGTGATTGACCCATGGTTACAAAGGCATTAAATGGAAAAGTCAGGAGTTGAACCCAGGTCTTCTGACTCCTAAATTTACAGCTCTAAATAGACCAAATGATTGGGAGCAGAGGTGGTGAACTGAACTGACCCAGTAAAGTTGATATCTAAAATTTGGGAAAGTTCACAATAAATTTTATGTTTTTCCCTGCATCCTCTTCCTTTCCCTTCTCCTGAGAAACATCCATGGGACTAATAACCAATTCTGATAGTACAATTTGGTAGTAAACTATGAATCAATTAAGAAAACTTTAAATAGTTTGTTCAATTTGGTCAAAGGCCATTAAAATATCAAGAATGATTCTTAACTAATTGAAAATAATTTCCATTAAAACTGATCTATGATTCCTTACCTATATAGCATGATGTCAGGATCAACATTTTAATTTGTAAAAACTTTCTCTTAAAAAATCAATGATATTCTTCTGAGGGTAAATTTAAATATAAGTAAATAGGAGCATCTGTTTTGAACAAGGGATCTTTATTCCAGACTATACACTGTGGTTTATGATGACCAACAACTTTGATAATTACAGCTCATTTTCTAAAAGCTTATCTGCCTTCTAAAAACAGATAAGGATGATAGGGTAAAAGGGAAAAATAGCAAGAAAAAAACTTTTGGGGAAAAATGTCAATGGAATAAAATGTTTTTGCATATTTTTGTCCAACATACTTCTAGTAATAAGGTGTCCTGACCTTTTGGAGAAGAATTTACCACACTGTAAACAACAGGCTAACTAGGATAGGAAGGAAATTCCTCTGGATGCCAGTCTTAAAAAAAAAATAAGGTTATAAAGAACCATCAGGTCCAAATACCAGAAAGAACAATTAGAGTGATCCTTATTCTAAGAAAGCGATATATACTAAGATTTATTTGTGCTTGGAGTAAAGAATCTTTAGTTCTATCCCTAGCACAGATAGTAAAAAAAAGAAACAAACAAAAAAAAACTGAAAACTCTGCAAGGAATCCTAACAATGCAGCCTCTTAAGAAAATTATTTGGTTAATAAAAAATGTCTTTATAGCTGACAAGTAACCAGTGTTAGAGCCAGCAGTGCTTTCTACAAGACCACATTCTATAGCACATCCTTCTGTAATACAAATAGGAAACAAGAAGCATTCTTCTTCCTAATTTACGATGAGCCAAGCCTTCTACTACCTTATATTCCTTACTCATTCCATTCTCAAGTAGAAATCTTCCTCTTCAGAAGAAGGGAATAAACATTTATATAGCATGTAGATCAGGCCTTGTATAAAGTACTTTGCAACTATTATTTCACTGATCCTCACAACTCTGATTTAGATTTTGTTATTATATACATTTTACAATTGAGGAAACTGAGGCAAAGGTCAAGTAACTTGCCCAAGGTCACACAGCTAAGAAGTGTGTGAGGCCTGATTTGAAGTCAGCTGCTCTATTAGACCACCTCACTGTCTTTTCAAATAAAGTAATGCTACCTGATACAGGAGGAAGTAGTTTGGGAAGAAGGGAAATGAAGTCCTCTTCATGAAGATTTAACTGAAGAAGAAAAATACTAGAACTGATGATTACAACTGTTTTCTACTTTTTACATAGCAAAAGTACAGTATTTAAATGACCATTTCCCCCTCTTTCACTTAAAAATTGCCTTTTGATCCTTATTTTGTTAGGAAACTGAGGGTCAGAAAGGCTGAGTTGACCAGTCATCCAGTTAGTTTGCAGCAAAAATGCTGTGATTACAACACGGGCCTCTGCATACCTAGTTTATCATGTTCCATAATAATACATTAATGGCTGCTAAAGGGGGGACCTATATTGAAGTCTAGATTATGCTCTCAAGCCATAAGATTCCCAGTCAGAAAACAGCTATTATTACCTGAACTAGTGATTTCTAAACTTTTTCCAAATACTGATTTTAATTTTTGGCCATCTTCCTATCTTTTCATATTCAAACTCTTTTCTTTTTAGACCTTTCTTTCTGGGAAGTTGCTATTCCTTCCTAGCTTCTGGTGGTCTAGCTTGAGGGCAGTGTCTCTCAACAACATCAAAATACACATTATCAGGAAGGTCTGACTCCTCATCTCTTGGCATAGTATTAATTCACAAGTCTCTCCATGAACCATGAGTCTTTCCCTAGCTGCACACACTCTGAGGAACATCATTCAAGATCTATTTTGTTAGATTTTTTATGGTTGAGATTGAATATTAAATTGGTGGTAGCCAGGGAATAGGGAGCAGATATTAAGGAGGGGGAGGGAGAGAAGGAGAGAGGGAGAGAGGGAGAAAGGGAGAAAGGGAGAGGAAGAGGGAGAGGGAGAGGGAGAGGGAGAGAGAGAGAGAGAGAGAGAGAGAGAGAGAGAGAGAGAGAGAGAGAGAGAGAGAGAGAGAGAGAGAAACTCCAGCTTCCTCTGAACCAGGTAGAAATTCTAAGGCCCTAATCAGGAAAAAAAAAATATCAAGACAATGGGCCTTTCTCAGAGGTTTATACATCTGAGAAAGGCAGGGTTACTAAGTCAGCCTTTCACTCATCAATGGTAACTGTCTAAAAGGAAAGCAGTCTTAGGTCTCCTGCACAAGCCATAAAACCCAAGTTTTATGACTAACCCCAAATTCAGTGATCTTTCTACTATTCCAACTAACTTAAAGCTCTTTTGTTGGAAAGTCTTTTTTAAATGTATGAGCTAAAAAAAAGAAAATGTATGAGTACCTGCCTTTCTCCCTTTGTGAATATAGTTAAGTAATCTCTCTTTACTAAAGCTTTCATAGGAAATTAGATTATCTTTAAGGGTCTATTCTTGTTTTCTAGTATTGTAGATGGTCTGAAGCTACACAGATTCCAAACATGCCCAGTTGTTTTGATGAGGTCACTGTTTTCCTTGTCAGTAGATTCCCAGGGTTAATTAAGGTTTCGCAATTATATAGAATTCAGATTTGTGTCTCCTTTTTGTCTGCATTTTTCCCAGCTCAAACCCTACTTTCTACAAGAAGCCATTAAATCTAGTACCTTCCTTTTGTTGATTAGCCAATTTATCCTGAATACAGATTGTCCATACGGATTGGTGTGTGTGCAGTCAGCCTTATTAAGATTCTAAGCTCCCAGAGATCAGAGATGATGATTTACCTTTCTTTTTTATGCGCATTACTTAATACAGCTCAGAACCTGGCACACAGTAGGTGTTTAATTAGACTTATCTCTCATAGTAAGGTCACCCACCACTTATATCCAATTTAGGAACACCTATGACATCCCACTACAGTAGTGCCTGTACTTGTCCTTCAACTCTTGAAGAAAAAGACAGTAATGATTGCCTACAAATCTGAAGTTCTTAAGAATCAAAAAACACTAGAATCTCCTGCCTTGAACAAAAAAATTTGTGAGAAATGATGGAAAGGGACTTTGAGAGTTCTACGTGAATATATATATATATATATATATACACACATACATACATCTATATCTGTATCTATAACATATAACAATGTCCCTTATTAAGACTAACAGGCAAAGAAAACACAATTTACTCACTGGACTGAAAAGTGCTACACAAATTGGTTTTATCTGTCTATATTGTACTCTTATTTATCTGCAGAGAGGTTCCATGCTAAGTAGTCATTTTGAGTCCTTATAGGACAGAAAGATATATCTGGAGCCGGAAAGGACTTTAAAGGTCAAAATTCAACCCCCTCATTAGTTGGATAAGGAAAATAAGGCCCAAGAAAGGCAAAGAGATTTGTCTGGGGTAACGTAGCAAATCACTGGAAAGATCTGAACACAGATCTTCTTGACAAAGTCTGACATTCCAGTTTTCTTGAGGCGAGAACACGAGGTCAAGAGCGAATTCTACTCCACCCCCATTTTCTTCTTGAATGGCAGAGTTGATAAGGTTTTACACATTTTAAAAGTATTTACTTTTGTACAAGCTTATTACCTTTTTTGAAAAAGTTCTCAAACAAGCAGATCTTAAATCTATTTATTGGTACATTTCAAATCAGTTCCTGCTATCACATTCCCCCTTCTCCATAGCTGACCAGGATTCTCAAAAAGGAAAGGAATGAACATGGACACAGTAGAGTCAAGATTTTATTTGAGAGCTCCATCCAACACCATTACCTTTAATGACCTCTTCAGGGAAATGGAAAAAATAATTATTCACCCTCTTCCCCCCAAAAAGCAATCAATTCAACAAGCATTTATTAAGCACCTACCAAATAATAGGCACTATGCTAGGCAATGCAGATTCAAAAGACAAAAATTAAACAGACCTTATCCTGAAGAAGCTTACATTTTACATTTTAAGGTCACACACATTCATCTCCAATTTGGGAACACCTATGGCATCCCACTACAGAAGTGGGTGAAAGAGAAACATGATGTAAAACATATAAAACATATAAAGAAGCATCATATCCTGAAAGGGATCAAGGAAATCTCTCTTGAAGGACAGTAGCCTGAGCCTTCAAAAGAGCTCAGAATCTTCCCAGGGAGAGGGGACCAGACTCTGCAAAGGCACTGACCCAGGAAGCTGGTCTAACTTGAACGGAACACTTACTTGACAGAAATATACAATCTATGAGAATGGGACTTAGCAAGGGACTTAGCAAACTTTAAGAGAAGTTTGTATTTTGAGTTCTCTTTGGTACATGAGATACCTATGAGATACCAAGACAGTGTGTTCATTAGGCAGCTGGTGGAGTGCACCTAGAGTTCCAGAAGAAAATGGGGCTAGATGTGTAGATACAGGAATCTTCTACACAGATCACAAGTGAGTCCATGGAAGCTAATGAGAATCCCCAAAGAGAGCATATAAAGAGAACATTCCACAGAAACAGTGCCTTGGGGAAGACACACACACAAGGGGCTGACACCTGGATAATGATGCTGTAAAGCAAACTGAGAAAGACCTATCAAACAGGTCAGCAGGTTAAAGAACTAAGAAGGAGCAATTGTCTAGTGCAAAATCTTCCAGGATATTACCCCTTCTCAACATCTGAAGGAAAGAAGGAAGAGAACTTTCAGAATACTTTAACATTAAGAGAAGTGGCTCCAATACTCACAGTGAATTTCAGAAAACTAAACCATGGCTGCAAAAGAAAGAGTGTTTTAGGCCTCCCCACGAAATATGGTAAATTGTAAACCAATGTTCTCATACCTATCTCACTCTATTTAAGAGTGATTTCTCCATTTGCTATGAGGAAAGGCAATCCTAATTATTGGGAATAAGGTCAACCACAACCAATTTCTTTGCAGTGACAATCAAGATTTAGATCAAAATGAAAGGCTCCATAAAAATAAACAAGAATGCACACACATTCCTACTTTTTCATGTGCTTCTTCAACACTATAAAAGATTCACGATTTTATCATGTATTCCCTTCCACTGATCAAAACTCTTGACACTTTTAACAGGGTCTGTTCTTGAGTTGCTAAGACTGAAATCATTATTCACAGATACAAAATAAATGACTGAGCTTATTCTCAAAACCTTCAAAACTTGGTAAGATCTGCCAGAAGTTATTATACTCTGCTGATAAGGGCTTCAAGAATACAGAGTTACATCCACATTATAAGGAAGGTTAAGAAGGTTTTAAAGGACACTCCTTCATTTACTATATTTTAATAGAATTTTTAATATGAATTACTACTGATCATTATGATAAAGATCACTTAGTGACATCTCTGGGAAAGTTAAAAAAATAAATGTCTCATAATAATTCACACCAAACAAGATCCATAAAAGAAAGTTTAAATTTATTCCCTTAACTTAGTTATCCATTTTCTTTGAAAATTAATGCTGGTGAGAACTACATCCAATTCTAGACCTAGTGCAACAAACAGGTCCACATATCAGTTTACGTGATGCTGACTTGGTACTGTCGAACTTGTCAAATGTTTCCAGAAGTGTATTTCAAGAGCCTAGGCTTGGTACAATTCTCAAGTTCTTTCAGTAACAGATAGTGTTGCAGAATGGTAAAGTGACCCTGACTGTTTACCAAAAACCCAAGTACACACCAAACCTTTCCCATTCTGGCACCAAAGTGCTGCTGAAATATACATACCTCCTTCTAAAACAGAAAGGCCAGCCAGTTCTCCCCCTGACCACGGATTCCTTAGTGAGGGATCCTACAGACTAATCTTCTTGTTGGACTGCTCTCTAGAATCTACTGAGTCTTTGTTCTTAATAAGCAACACAATTTTTACTATAGAGTTAGAGATCCAATGTTTTGATTCTCTACGATCATTCTCTACCTCTAGGGTTAAATATTCTTATATCTATGGGCTAGTAGGCAGCAAATTAAATGTTACATGAGAAGACTCACAGAAACTTTCATAATGCACTCTGGAGCATGTGTGTAGTAGCCTTCCTGAGATGCTACATTTACCATCCATAAGGAATTTCTTAACTCAATTATTGCTTGAAGTAGTCTGTCACTTCAACAGATTTCTTCCTTTCTACCTATTATTTGAAGACAGAAAACTGAACATTTCTGAGAAATATGTATACTCTGACCCTGAAGAGATGGACTTAAAGATCACTGCAGACAGGGAGTGCAGCCATGAAACTAAAAGAGGCTTACTCCTTGAAAGAAAAACTATGGCAAATCTGAACAAAATGCTAAAAAGCAGAGATATCACCTTGCCAACAAAAATCTGTACAGCAAAAACTATGGTTTTTCCAGTAGCTATGAGTGCGAGTATAAGAAAAGCTAAGCACTTTACAACTGAAGCTTTTGAATTGTGGTGCTGGAAAAGACTTCTGAGAGTCCACTGGACAGCAAGGAGATCAAATCAGTCAAAGCTTAAAGAAATTAATTCAGACTATTCAGTGGAAGATCAAATACTGAAACTTAAATACTTTGGTTAGAATAATGAGAAGACAGGACTCACTGGAAAAGATCTTGATTTTCAGAAAGATTGAAAGGCAAAAGGAAAGGGGGATGGCAGAGGTGAATAGTAAGCAATAAACATGGCCTGGACAGGCTTCAGGAGACAATGGAAGACAGGTCTGGTGTCCATGAGATCACAGAATCAGTTTGAATAACCAACCAAACAAGAGATTAAAAAACAAGTTTAAGATACTTTAAAAGTTAGCCAGCTAAGAGGAAATGTAAAAATACTTGGAAGATAATAAAATACTTTAGCTCAATTCTCAGTAGTACTATGTCATACAAATACACAGTAATCTTTCCACCTCTTATAAAAAGAGGCATCTAGATAAAATTGAGATAGGTAGTTTCTTAAATCCCAAAAGTACGTAGACAGTAAAGATGAAAGAAAGAATAAGAACTTGACTATAAGAAAAATGGACAAAACTTAAAAAAAAAATTATAGGTGAGGAAGACTAAAAGAAAAATCAATTTTAAAATTCTAAGATGAAATTTTAAAAAATAATATTTTGAAGAAAATACAAAGCATTATTTAAGTTTTAGTATTTTAAAGTAGCGAGTCAATTGGTTTTAAAGATTAATGTTTTATAGCAATTTAGGAATTTCAAAATAATCAATGGCGCAGGGGGAGGAGACAGATGGAAGGACAGACAGGTTCAGGGAAATCCCTTTAGACTTAGACAGCTGCCTACCACCCATTTGTTCAGTGATTCACCAGAGCCCAAAAAAGTAGTCTGGGTCAAATCAGGACCTGACCCAAACCTCAGATTGGCTCATTTGTACTTCTTGTTCATTCCAAAATTAAATTTTCTAGTTAAAATTTTTACCAAAACTATCTGAGCAAAGAAAACTCACTGTTCAATCCCATTTTAAATTAACAAAGGTCTAGAAAGTTTATTTTGAAAACTGCTCATCTCCTAAACCTATTCAGAATATAATGAATTTGTTATATACTGATGGGTAATATGCAGATATCTGAGTGTTATTCAAGAATTTCATTTTTTTAATTATGTTTATGTAAAGAGGTGGGGAAAAAAATACATTTTAATATGGCAATTCCTACCAAAAATCAAACACTTATTAAACTTTTATAATGTGCTAAGCTCTAGAGGCTGAGTACAGAAGATCCAAAAAAGGAATAATCAAGCCTGTGCCTTCAAGAAGTTTATATTCAACTAAGGGAGACAATGTAAAAATAAATACATACAGGGTAGGTAGACAGACTTTAGAAGAGAAGGCTCTAGGAGCTGGAGGAATAAGAAAAGGCTTCCTGCCTAGAGGTGGCAATCTGAGTTATTGCTTTGACCTATGAGATTCCTCCAAAAGCCAGGCTTATGGTAGGGTAATTCAGGGAATCTCATAACTCAGTCATATCCAAAGAGATTAGAATGGGTGAGGCTGGCAGTAGGAGGAAGGAGATATATCCAGTCTGCCTGCCCCAGGAGGTGATTTTGATGGGCCAGAAGACCTCAGAAAGTTTGCCTTAGGAGAAAAGAGGCAGAACTATGGCAGTTTCTTCTCTCACAGGAAGCCTATAATTCATAAACTATATTTCTCAATGGATATGGAATGGATCTGATCTATCAAATAAAATAAGACTAGACTGGGTAATTCAAAGAGATATATAAGTAATAGGAAGCCACCTTAAAATTGCCCCACACTTCCCCAACTCCATAAGAGATGTACATTTAGCCAATAGGAGCTTAAAAAGTCAAATCTAACATATAACTACTATACTACCACAGAAGCCCAAGAAAGGTCAGGAATAATCAATCAATAAGTATTTAAGTGTCTACTATGTGACAGGAGCTTACAAGACTCCATGGAGCAAACAACATGCACACATATATTGGCATATCCAAACCTATCCAAGCAGATTCAGTGCAACTTTGAAAGTACTAGTAGTTGGAAGGGACCAACAAAGACCTCACAAAGAAGTGGCATTTGAGTTGAGTTCCGAAGGAAATGAGGGACTCCCAGAGACATAAGTATGAAAGGAAAATGCATTCCAGGAATGGGGAAACAGTCAGTGCAAAGAGAGAGACTCTAAGAGATCTTGTGTGAAGAACAGCCAGAATGCCAGTTTGGAGGGGAGTAGTCTACAATAAAGATAGAAGGGGAGAATGGATGTGACATGGTTTTGAAATGCTTAAAATTCCAATTTATATTTTAACCTAGAAGTATCAGAAAGCCACTGCCGTTTTATAGTTGATAAAGACATTTGAATCACAGACAAAAATAACTGTGATTCTTGTATGACAAAACTAGCCTAGACTCCGAAATAAGGATCATTCAATTAGAAGGAAGGGTTCCAAAGCAAAAGCTAGCCTATTGACAAACCTTAAAAAACACAATTAAAGTAGCAGCCCTATGTCACACTAACTAGGTCAAGAAATTGTCATTTTGGGGGCAGCTGGGTGGCTCAGTGGATTGAGAGCCAGGCCCAGAGATGGGCGGTCCTGGGTTCAAATCTGACCTCAGACACTTTCCTGCTGTGGGACCCTGGGCAAGTCACTTGACTCCCCATTGCTTAGCCCTTAGACTCTTCTGCCTTAGAAATTGGTTCTAAGACAGAAGGTAAGGGTTTTAATTTTGAAAAGAAGAAGAAATAGAGGGGAAAAAAGGAATTGTCAATTTGGTGGTACCTACTAATTTATTTTTTTCCCTAATGAGTTTGAAGAATAGCTAATACAATAAAGAACAATAGACTAGGAAAGAGAAAACACAGGTCCTAGTCCCCAATTCTCGAAATGTAACTTCAGACGATTCATTTCGCCTTAATTTCCTCATATAAGTACAGTAACTAATTCTCACAATGTTCATTCTTAGATCAAATGACAATGCATATAAAAGTGCTTTATTACTTCATTTGTGGCCAAAGTCTAGGCTTCAATTTTAAAACTCCTGACTTCATTTCACAAAAACTCTTCAGTTTTACCATAAATATAAATTTAAAATAACCTTTATTATGTACTTTGTACATATTTGTTCACTCCTTGTCTCCTCCATTCATTAGACTGTGCAGAGGGCAGACAGGTTTAATAAATTTGTTTATTGACCATTGATTGAACTTTGTCCAGTTCATTTGACTTCAGGTCTAATTCCAAGTCAATTATTAGATTTCTGATAGTCAAATAAGTTCCACCCTTAAGAGAGGATGGAAATTAGCTGCATGCATTCATATTAGTCATCCTCTCTACCTTCCTTTTCTTGACCTTCAAAATCCTTATCTTTTTCAAGAGGTAATGCCTCCTCAATGAAATCTCTTTGATCCTTCCACCCACTCTCCCCCCTTCAAATTCTCCTTTTAAAAATTTCCTACATTTAGAGTAAATTCTCTCTTGCCCCACTGATTTTCTAATTTGTAGCAAACATCATGTACATGTATTCTGCCAATAGAATGTAAACTCCTTGAAAGCAGGACTTGCTTATTTTCTGTCTTTGTATCCTTATTCCTTGTTAATAAATGTTTATTAAATTGAACATGTGATATACCAAGTTCATACTATAAAAGATCATGTTACAATTTCTATGAAGCAATCACAATTTCTTTGTAACAATTTAATTATATATAAATTACAATTCCAGTCTACAAAGCTGAAATTCATGTTGTCTCTATATCTTTACTCTTCTGCTTATGACCTTTAAGCCTGGTAAAATGCATGTTGGGTTTGTTATGAAGTTCTTATGCAAACTTTAAAGTGCTACAGAAACATGTTATTAATGTGGGTTATTAATGTGGGTCCAGTAGCACTTACTAACATTCCAGTTAGCAATTCTAGAGAGCTGTGAAGTACTTTAAGGATTATCTACTCTAGCTTATTCATATGTGCAGAAAAGAAATAAAGCCCATAAAGTTACTTCCCATGTTCATGTAAAGAAATTAGCAGCAAAGTTGGGAAAAGAATCCAAATCATCTAAGAGAATGGTATCACCTGTCGTACACCAAGCTATGGCCACAAATCTCTTACTACTATTAATTCCTAGAGCACTGGTCAGTCTCCAAGCAAAATTCTAAAAAAGAAGCATCTTCCCAACTATAATTCTGAACATGAATTCACTATCTATCATAAGAATAATACTTTCAAGGACCTCCAAGTACTTACTTCTAGGAAGAGGCAGCCTCCTATATCAGAGAAAATATTAAACTTGGAATTCAGAAGACCTAGGTTTAAATGCCGCCAAAGACCAACCCCACCTTCCCTGGTTAAGTTCTTTGACTATGGATAAATCAAAGTCTCTTAACTCAAGATTCTCCCTTTATAAAATGCTAATGATAAGACTTCAAGTACCTACTTATATAACAGGATTATTGTAGATTAAATTACAATATATATAAAATATAAATTAAATTATAAATAGATAAAAATAAAATATATAACCTAGCTGCAAACCTTAAAGCACTATGTAAATGTCGACAATTATTTGCACTTCCACCTAAGATAAATGGCTTGGGCCTTGGAAATTTCTGAGGTAGGAAAGCTGAGGGATTTCAGGGTAAATGACTGACTCATTGATCTAACTAAAGTGCAGATCTGATCAAATCACTCTCCCTGTTCATAAACTCCAAGATCCAATACAAAATCTTGCTTAGCTTTTAAAGCCTTTCATAATCTGGCCTCTTACTTCTTTTCAAGTCTTCTTATAACACTCCCCCTTCCTACAGTCTGCAATTCATGGCACTGGACCCCTTGCAGTTCTTCCTATATACCATTCAGTATCCTAGCTCTGAGTTCACTAGATGGCCCCTATGCCCAGAATGCTTTCCTTCTTCATCTCTGGCTCTTGGCTTTATTCAAGTCTCAGCCTCTTGTAAGATACCTGTCCTTGTCCTCTTTAATTAACGCTATTGCCTTCTCTCTATTAATTTTCTCCCAGTTATTCTTTATATCTTGTTTGCACATTGTCTACTCCACCAGCCTATGACCTGATTAAGTCCTGCAAGCATGGACTGTTTTTTGCTATTCTTTGTACCCAGCACTTAGCACAGTGCATAGCACACAGTAGGGCCTTAGTAAATGCTAGTTAACTGTCTAAATGTTGAATAAAATCTATGAGAAATTCCATTACACTTCAGTCATCCTTTCCATTCCTATAGGTTTAATTTTCAGTGAACTAGCAACTGAGAAATGCTCTGCCCAGAGCATACCATTAAGCCTTTGAAAAAGAGAAAGCATTTGCTTTATTAGAGAATTCAGAGTAATTAAATAATAAAATACTGCTGTTCTGAGCTGTCCTTCCCCCTACTTTTACTGCAATAAGGCTTCACCCATAATAAAATGTCTTTGAAATTATTTAAAGAAGGACATTTAAAAAAAACTCACAGAGTTATTCAAAGGTATGAAATTTGTGCATGTAACCAGATTACTATTTGGTCATAATACTGGATGATTTTTGCCCAGGTATGGATTGGACAGGCCCCTTCCACTTCAGCTTCTGAAATACACAGTGGAATCACAAGTTTTCAAACTGATAACATTTACCACACAAAAAAGGAAACTGTATCAAGTAAGGTTACTTCAAATAACCAAAAGCCTTCAGACTCAAACTACAGAGAAAGATAGAACTTAAAACTAATTTAATATTTTAATTTCTGATCAGAAACACTGCCATAGATGAAGGGCATGATACAAATCTTAGCTAAATTGCTTCACCTTTATAAGACTCAGTTTCCTCATCTATAAAAAGGCTTAGATTATATGACCTCTAATGTTCCTTTCAGATCTCAATCTATTATCCTATGAGATTATAATTATAAAAAACATAATCCTACTTGGAGGCCAACAATGTCCAAGTATGTAGAAATATTCTTATTTTAGCACCACTTTCATTAAAAAACTTCCTAACACTCAATTCCTTCACTTAAGGCACCACTTCTTGCTATATAGTTCTTTCATCTTAGGAGACTACCTAATTCCCTTACTTCATTTATACTGTTACCTTGAATGTATTAATAGATTATGTTCCCAGCAATACCTTTACATAAATTTAGCTCCCTCAGTTCTGTCTCATGTCATATGCTCCCATAAATACATAATTTCTCTTCATCAGCATTGTACATATTTCTAAACTGATTACAAAAATGATGATTCACAGTAGAGGTTCAGTTCTGGCAAAGATAAACAGTAACTTCAACAATTCTTATATATGATTATTATATTTCATAATATTTTAAATATTTTAGAGTTTGAAACATATTGACAGATCCCAACAAGGATAAGGAAGTCAGAGGTCAAAATGGCCTTGTTTCATCTGAGAGAAAAAAAAAAAACAGGTACGGATTGAAGCAAAATAGAAGCACTTGATGCCATTTTCACATGCCCCACACATACCCCCAACTGCTAGTACAAGTATTCTGACATTCATGTAACTTTATCTTTAATATTTTAAAAAGAAAAATATCTAGCCCTGAAATTCTCACAGAACCTTTCTTTACATTCCACAGAATACCAGTCACTCAGTCTCTCTTTGCAAGCTTTCTGGCATCCATCCCCAGCTCTTTGGACTTAATACCTTTTGCCTTGTTTGTACCACTACTCACTACTTCATAGACCCTGATATATAATTTGAAGTGGCATTCTCTAACTGAAGGCTGCCACTTTTTCCAAATAAGCAACACCTAGAAAAGCATCCCCAAAACACCCATATGAAACGATACCAAGCAAGATTAACAGAGCCAAAATCTTTAAACAATCATAAAATTATAGGCTCTCAGAGTTTAAAAGAACTTCAAAGGCTATCCAGGTCTACTTTGTACCTGAACAAGATGAATCAATCCATCCCAAAATACATGCTACAAATAGTCATCTAAGTAACATTTTGCAGGATGATTTCTAGTGAGGGAGAAGTCTACCATCTCTAAAAGCAACCCATTCCACTTTTGGATAATTCTAATTAGCAGGTAGTCTCTTTCTCTATATCAAGACTAAATTTGCCTCTTAACAACTTCTACTCATTGCTCCAAACATGCCTTCTAGAAATAAGCAGGAGAAAGTCAATCTCTCTTCCACACAATAGCAATTTGCATATAAATAACTATATAAAAATGTTAAAAGAAAAGATTATAGAATATGAGACTTAGAAGGGAACATACAGGGTAAACATTTGTTAATTTGTTAGATTTTACTTTGTTAATTATTAAGGACTTCATTTAAAATGTAATTCCTGATTATATGTTTATTTCATTTTTTGTCTCGGATTACATAAAAGAAAATAAAGTAAAAAATTGAATGCCAGAGAACCTAGTTTCGTAGCAGGGTCCTGCTAACTACTCAGTACTGTGACCTCTCTGGGTTTCAAGACCAATAAATATATTTGTTAAATGCTCCAACATATTAATAAGCGAAATGCAGTTAAACAACTGTTTCACTTCACATCCTAAAGTGTGATTAAAATAGTTTTTCAGGGTGTTAGGAAGTCTGCCACAAATACAATGTTGGTGGAATTATAAAATGATCCAATCATTCTAGGGGGAAAAAATTTGGAATTACATGAGAAAAGACAAACTGTTCATACCCATGAATATCACTACTGCAAGGAAGGGCACAGACAGAATGAAAGATCCTGCATATACCAAAATATTCTGAGCAACACTTTTTGTGGTAGTAAGAATAAAAACACAAATCAAACTACAAAAAACAAACTGAGTATCAGTAAACTAGATAAATGGTTGAACAAACTGGAACACATAAATATAATAAAATATTATTGCATATAAAAAACAAATGGGGAATCCAGAGAAGCACAAGAAAACTTCAACAATCTGATGCAGCACCAGGAAAAATGTGAGTACAAGATGAAAATAAAAAAAAGTTGGCAGAAAGGATGAAATGCTAAGTGGCCAAGTAGAGAGCACTGGGCCTACAATCCAGGAGGACCTTACTTCAAATCTGGTCTCAAGACACGGAATAGCTATGTGATCATAAGCAACTCACTTGATCTCTATTTGTCTCAGTTTCTTCAACTGTAAAATAGGGTTAATAATAGCACCTTTCTCCCAGGGATGCTGTAAGGATCAAATGAGATGTTTGTAAAGAGTTCAGCACATAAAAAGTGCTTAATAAATGCTCTATTATTATTATTAAAGGGAATGACTAATAATTGTTTGCATAGGCCTGACAATTAAAATTTGCTTCCCTCCCATCAATAAAGAGGTAGGTGATAACCAGTTGTCTGGCTGTTGCACAGGAAAAGTTTGATGGGAGTAAAAATTTAGTAAATTTATTAGACTTGTATAAAGAAGAAATCATCATTAAAGCATCAATAATAAATTTATAAATAAACAAATTAGGAGGTTAGACTAGATAAATAATAAATAAATGAAGTAGGACTGACTAGATCCCTAAGATCACTTTTAACACTTGAAAACGGATTTTAAAAATAGAATAGTTTCTACTGCTTCAGGTTCTTAATTCTAAAAGACAAGTGGATATATAAGAATGGTTCTGCTTCCACTTCTCTTTTTTTCATCATCTTCGTAAAAGATGCTACCAAAAAATATTTGGAATTTTGCCCTCATTAAGTAACAGTATTCCCAATCCTACACTTAATTAGGCAGTAAAAAAAGGGTAAGACAAAAGTAGGAAAATGCATTTTAAAACCAAGCTTCAAATATAAATATGAAAACAATAAACTTAAAGCCATTATTCAGATATTGTTGTTACTTCATTGCTGAAACCAGACCAGTTCAGCCTGGTAATTTTACTGGTATAGGAAACCTCCCTGTACCTATCTATCTATGCAAGTCATCAATTATTTGGCAACTTAAAATTCTTAGAGGTTCATGGACCGTAGGGTACTGAGAGGTTGTGACCACAGACAGAATGTGTCAGAACCTCTGAGGCCATCTCTCTATCCACTAAGTCACATTATCTTACTTTAATATCCTAAAGGAACAAAATCCAAAAATAATATTTAAATAAAAGCTAAAATACATAAGTAAAAAAAATGTTACATTTTGATTCTCTGATGCATACTGATAATAATACCATGTAAGACTGATACTGCCATGTGCTTTGGAAAACACTGACAGATGTCATTATATAATTCGTATCTTCAAGAATTTATTTTAAACTTTTAAACTCCAACCTAATATTAATAGGAACCTATTTGGCACTCAAATATGAAAACCTAACTTAATCCCTAAACCTTATAAAAACATTCATTTATGTAGTTATAATTTGCCAAGAATATCTTTCACCTTTAAAACTAGTTTTTATATTTTTTGATCCCACCAGCTGCGTTTTAACTGCTAGAATTATTTTTAGTTTGACAATTCCGTTGTGTGTTTTTTAAATACTAAGAATAAGGGTCCACCTTGAATTTATAGCGTAGAATAAAAGAACAGGAAATAATTCACACGGTGCAGAAACTATAAAGGGTCAGGATAATTTCAAAGTGTTAATTCTACAGTGACAAGGGCATCAATATTCTGTTTCAAGGGTAAATTGATGAAGGAAGCATTGTGGACTTATCCAAAGCTAATATAAAAAGGTTTACTGAGGCAAATGTATATACTTCAGATAGTAGAGAATGAGAGACTTAAAAATAAAGTACACATACGGTATACAACCTGACTAAAGTTTTAAGAGCAACACAGACATTGTATAAGATAATAACATTTATAAAGTTGGAGCCAGTAGAGCCTTAGTAATAGCCATTTTTCATTTAATTGATAGATTATGCAAATCTATCAATCATTTTCATTTTCTAATAAATTGATCCCATGCATTAAGGTCCAACTTTGATAATCTATCATGTCATTCTTGAAGGCCATGAGACAAGAGTGAAAAATCTGGACATATCCAAATAAGATGAAAAAGTTTTGAATAAAGGCCTGAGGACAGAGTATAAGACCCTTATCAGAAGACCAGCCTAGCTGAGTTCAAAGAGGACTACAAGTTGGTAGTTCATCAATTTTCAAAGATTATCATTCAGTAAGAGAGGATGTGATCTTCACCAGTGCCAGGAGTGCCCACACTGATGAAATTACAAATCTTTGAATTATTTTTTGAAGTCATTTTTCTTCAATGCTTGCAGTTTTTCTAGCAAGTTTACTTCAAAAGACCTACATATCAAATGTACTGCACTCTCTTGAAACAAGAATTCTAGTGTTTTCCTAAGAGGATTTAGAAGTCATAATGGACTACACTTCAAAATCCAATTTTAATACTTCCCAACGATTTCCACCCCCAGGTCTGGTTTCATAAGATAAATTCTTTACCTCTCCTAGACCCTTCCCTAAGGAACTGTACTAACAAAACAATGCAGAATTGTTAAGATTACAGCAATGATCTTAAGATTCTATATAGTCATTTTATAGATATTGAAACTGAAGCCCAGAGAGGTTGAGAGATGCCCAATATTACCTGGTTAATTAATATCCAAGTTGAAACTTAGACTCCAGATTCCTAATTTCCAGGCTCTGTGTAAAAATTCCAGAACTTTATTTTTTTAAGGGGTCAGGGGTAAGAAAGACGAAGGTACTTGGGGCTTGTTATACATGAACACATTCTTAGAAGCTTCTTAATGCACCTTACTGCATAAGACAATTAGCTTTAAAAGTATTTTCACTCATTGGATCGTTTTCACAGAAGACTCCTTTTAATGTCAATGACAAAGTACCTACGAAGTATAAAGCATAACACCTTTAAGTAAAAGTCCCGCAGGCACAGGCACAGAACTTCAGCACTAACCACATTATTTCCTGGTTCAAAAATCCTAAATGATTCCCCATTGTCTACCTACTGAATACCAGGCCAGCTGCTTCTGCCAAGGAAAGGCTCTTGACAAAATGATCTGTCACAATACTCTTTAAGTTGTTCCTGGTGCCTGAAACAGAGTAAACTCATTAACTTCTGCCCCTTAAGGCCGTTCTCCTTCAAGGCTCAGCATAGGTACCACTTTTAATATGAAGCTTTCACTGACTTCCCCAAGTAAAAGGGTCCCTCTTTATTCAAATCTCTCATGTCACTCTACTTATCTTGCAATCATATCTTAATCTTATATAGTTACTAGCACTTGTGCCCAAACCTTCCTGCTAGGCCAGCGATAATAGAATACTTGAAGGTTTTATAGTCCTAGTACCTGACTCACTTCCTTTTTTCAATGACAGTCAGAATTAATTTATTTGTTCGACTAAATGTGGCTTAAACCTCCTTTACAATTCTACAATCAACTAAGCTGATATCTTTTCATTTACTTCTGTATGGAAGAGACAAGTATTAGAGAAGAAAAATCTATGTGGAGTTAACTGAGGTCAAGTTTGTGAGTTACCCAATCAATTTAATATAACTAGTTGAAGTTCAATAGAGTTGAAATTAGATCTTGGGTTCCTGATTGGCCATCATGAAAGTGATTCTGTAAAATAGCTAATGAATTTGAAGAAATAATTGGACTTAACACTAATGAGGAAAATGAGCAAAACAGGAAAAAGCCAAGTATTCACATTTGTATATCTGTCCAAGAAAATACATGTGAAAAGAGGAACAATAATTCCTATTAATTAGGGAGACCAATTTCTGAGAACTAGAGCAACATACTGGCATATAATATGCTGGTATCCATTTAAACAATTACTTTCCTTAGAGAGGTTAAACATACCTTCTATACCAGAGGTATTTAACATTTTTTGGGGTCATGGGCATGGCCTCTTACAAAGGGGCCATGTTCTCCCCCTTCCCCCCAGTGTATGAATGGACTCCTTTGCAGAATCCTGTTTGTAAATACATGGAAATACACAGGATTATAAAAGAAATCAATTAAATTGAAATGGTTATCAAAGATCTCAGGTTAAGAACGTCTATTTTATATTCTACTTGCACTATTTAATTTCCTCATAGAAAAAGCAGGTGAAATCACAAATTAGTAGATTTCAAATTAAGTTTTTAAGTACAAGAATAAGAATCTTATTTTTATCCCACAGGCCACTCCTGATGGAGGCTAAATCATATTAAAATGTAATTAGAAAATGTTTAACCAAATAAAAATCCAATGTAACACAGATAATGTTAATTTGTGGTTTTCTGTAGCCCTTAGGGATGTTTCTATTTGAGTGACTTGGTCACAAGTCACAGTCACCATTGGCTAAGTCTCAAGTCCCAAGTTTTCTATCCAGTCAGGTAAGCACTTATAACATGCCAGGAACTGTGGTGAGAACTACAGGCACAAAAGAACTATACCATACTGACTTTTAGTACATACATCAGAAACTCTTTTCTCATAGATGTATTATTTACTTACATTTTAATTGTGTAACATATATATATAAATGTGTGTATATATTCTAAAACATACTTGTTAATAATTTTCATTCAATTAATAGTGGCAGATTTATTGTAAGATCTGAAACTACAGGATCTATTATTTCACTAGTGCTCACTCTAACATGGATAGCAATATCTCCGTACCTCAGAAACTAACTTTTAGACAATCTTCATGGGTTACTGTGACTAAAAAAAAAAGAAAAAAGAAAAAAGAAAAAAAAAACACCCACCTGCTGGTGGTGTTATGGTGATAAGGCTTTCCATACTTAATTGGACTGATCTTTAGATGGCAAACTGTATTAGTTCTTTCACCAGATTCTTACTCAAAGCCTTTTCTCTGCATAGGAAACATTCTACTAGTATATCCTTAGAAAACCCAAAATTACCTCAAAGCAACAATGAGGCACAGGAGACAGCATTTGATAGATGAAATATGCATATAAATTAAAATTTAAATCAAATTTAGATTTAAATAACATTCTCAAATTTATCCCGAAGCAATTCTCACAAACTATTACTGAATAAATTCTTATAAATGCAGCAGACCTTTCACCTATTTATTTAGCTAGCTCCTTTTAATGTAAAAATTCATGGTTTTGAAATAGTAGAAGCATTAAGCTGAGGATATATGATAAACATCTTGTGTCAGTGGCCATCTAGTTGTAGAAGGCTTGTTTCTTGTCTTCTTAAAGTAAGTCCTTAATAATGAGAAATTCAGCATTCATTTGCTTGAATCAGACAAGATGTTCTTCAAATAAGAAAAACAAATTAGGGAAACCTAAACCTTGTCTAGGAATGTTAATCTAACATTCTAGGTCTAGATAGATAAGGATAAAATTAAATTTAAATAACATATTAAAATATCCATATTTGTCACATATCAAAATTTTAAAGTATTTTCCACTAAACAACTCCGTATAATACTAAAACTGTTAATAGTCATCAAAAGTGATAAATACATGAGAACAGTATTTCTTTGAAAACTTAAATCAGCAATTTACAAATAAGTGATTTTTTTCCCCATCATTATTTTAATTTAGAGGTTTTAATTTACTTTCAGATGGTTCCTGGTCTATTTTATTCTTCCTGACAGATTCTAGTCTTCCAGATGCTCCTTAAACGAAGATTCATTCCTCATTCTTGAATCCTTTCTCCTTGAATTACTGCATGTTTTCTTCTGTCTCTCCCTTTCTCTTAAAAACTGCATTCTCTACTTCTGATCCTGTCCAGACTGTAAACTGTAAACAATAAATTAAATAAGAGTTTATCAGAAAAGCAAACAATTTTCCCCTATGATTCCTTTGCATAAAGATTTTAAAAAGAGTTATATTTCCTTGCCTAAATAATTAAAACATTTATAAATATATATATATATACATATATATATACATACTCTAGAAATGTACCAATTGGCCACTCCTCCCTCCTCAATATTTTTTAAGTTTTAAAAAAATATTAATATTGTTCTAAAACATTTTAAAAATATAAGCCTTTATTTCTTTGGAAGCCATTCCCCAATGGATAAATGGTGAAAGGATATGAAGATACTTCTCAAAAGAATTCCAAACTATTAACTATCTTGTAAAAGACTAAACCAAATCAATAATAATCAAAAGAAATTAAAATTTAAAAACTCTTAATCTTTCACCTCAAACCTGGAAAATTAGCAAAGAACTAGTCAATGTGGTAGGGGTTGTAGAAAGACAGGCACATTAATACACCAGTGGTAGAGCTGTCAGCTTATCAATCCAAAAAGCAATTTGGAAATTTTAAAGTGACTAAAATAAACATACCCAATGACCTAGAGCTCCTATTGCTAGACATATACTATAAGATCAATAATAAAAAGAGAGGTCCCACATACACCTGACTATTTATAACAGCATCTTCTGATGTAGCAAAGAATTAGAAACAAAGCAGATACGCATCAACTGAGGAATGGCTAAATAAATTGTAAAACATTAATGACAAAATGCCACTACACTGTAACAAGGAATATGGAAAATACAAAGATTCAAAGGAACAGATAATATAAAATGAAATGAGCAGAATCCAGAAAACAATATGTACAATGACTAAAACAATGTAAATATAAAGGACAACAAAACCAAAACAATGCTGTGAAATTATAATGATCACCACTATCTATGAAGAAATGAGAATGCACCCTCTTTGAAAGGAGGTTTACTAAATTTTTTTAATTTTTTTCTGATTCTTTTTTATAAGGAAGAAAAGGAACAGGTGGATGTAAAAACAAAATATATCAATAAAATTTTAAATTAAAAAAATCTTTAAAATTATTTCACAAAATATCATTCCTCCCCCCTCCCGCCCCCCCACACGTTTATCACAAACAATGACTGGGTCTTACTTCTATCTAAGTTGACTGTACTTGGATAGCCAACATTGAGAGAATGAAATTTTTGTTTTAAAATATTATTTATATCATGGAAATAATTCCTTTAAAACTAAACTCTTTATTCTTTCTAAAAACTCTTAATGGTGCTTTTGTTAATATAGTTGAAGTTACACAAACTTTAATTACTTCAATGTGGAAAATGTAAAGCACTCATTTTTCCATGTTTTTTTTTTCTTTTGAATATATGGTCAAATTCTGATCTTTAAGTTAAAACTATTCATTTTCTAGTGTCTTGGAATATAGGAACCTATTGGCATGATCTCTTTAATTTTGATTCAGTGAGTCTGCTATAAACTTCAGTGAGTCAGAGGTGCAGAACACATGTTCTGATCTGGTAATGTGGCTTTTATTTTTTATGCCAGACCCTTGAGTCTCATGCTTAGTTAGGTCATTATATCAAGTAATGATAGTTATAGTAAACTAGCTATGAAGCTTAAGGCAGACCTCTGTTTGAGCAGAACTGCTGTGATGTCATCAAATGCTTATCCTAAATAAAAATACTCTGTTCAAGGGTAAAACATTTTTTTACTATGCATTTTTATCCTATTTAGAATATTACATGAAGAGTCATATCTTATCATTTAGCATTAATCATCATGTTAAAATATTGCTTTAAGGTTTACAAAGCTTTTTTTCTGAACATAATCTTGTCAAGTGGGTAGCAAATCATTATTATCCCTACTTTAGAGATTGAAAAACTATAGCCTCAAAAAAAGGTTAAGTGACTTGTAATTGTTTAGTATCATAGCCAGGACTCAAAGCAGGTCTCTGACTCCAAATTTGATGCTCCTTTCTTTATATAATAAGAGCCTCTAATGTCATTTGTGTCATTAATGGCCAGAAATAAAATGGCTTCTTATAAATGTATAAGGACTGTCACTTTGCTTATATAGACTCACCCACACAAAAGAAGGATCAATAGTAAAACATCAAGATAATAAATACTTCTAGGGAAATGCATGTCAAAATATTTAAGTCAAACAGCTTTAAAAAGAAAAGGAAAAACTTTTCTTCTAGGGCCTTGTAGAAGTTAATATGCATTAACTACCTAGTTCCATCCCCAATTTTAAGATTTTTGTTATAAAATTCATATAAATCCCAAGTACTTACACTTTTTTAAAACTCTATTTCCATTTAGCATTGTTATATAACAGATTTGAAAAATTTCCCAGTACATTAAACATCCCCCTTCCCACTAAGACAATCATTTAAAGGTAAAATCATTTAAAAAGTGATAAGTAATCTAGATTCTTGTATCCATGAAAATAGCAATTATCCCAAAAACAGAAAAAAAGGAAAATCACTTCCTGAAGATAATTTCCAATTCCAATGACAATGCGGGTAGTCTAAAATGCTTCCCCTATAAAATTACATAAGGATAAGCACAAATCTCTGCATGCAGGGTCACCAAATGCCCTCATTACCTTTATTCTGAGAAGCCAATGAAAAATTTTAAATCAAAGATGCTGAACTTGGTGCATACAGGAAACAAACCCAGATTAATAATGCCACTTTTTTAAGGTCAGAAGCATCATAGTACTCATCAGCATTTTAGTCCACATGTTTGTCTCGTAAATAAAGGTATTTTTAAGGATAATTTCCTTATTTGTTAATTGATCATACTTTCTTAAACAAGAATTTTACATTCAGTGGTGTTCCCAACATTCAGGAAATCTGGAGGGAAAAACACAATTCTACAGATCTTTGGGTTATGTCTCACAGACCTTTAAAATATATAATGTACATTTAAGAAAATAATACAATCAAGACACAGATATATTTTTTAAGTCAGTTAAATATTTAACATTTCCAATTGAATGTACTTGTTCCATGTTATTTTCAGAAATATCCAACTTCCTAATTTGTGATATGCCAGTGCTGGAGAATCAAATCGTTATAAAAAGGCAGTCTTATCTATATGAACACACAATCAGAAACCCAAGTATATAAAAAGGCAGTCTTATCTATATGAACACACAATCAGGAACCCAAGTATATAAAAAGGCAGTCTTATCTATATGAACACACAATCAGGAACCCAACTATAGTCACTCCTTAAATTTAGACAGATTTGGGTCAACCATCCAGTTCTGCTTCACTTTACTAAACATGTCATGTGACTGGATGAAAACTAATTTCAAGGAAAAGGTTGTGAGCTACACTGTATTTAGAACACATATCACTGAGAATAACCAGATGAATCCTTTTAGTCCTTTCAAAGAACCTTGCTTTAGTTGCTAAGAAACAATTTTACTGTTACAAATCACTGAAGGAAAAGAAACAACCAGATTAACTAAACCCATCCGAAACAAGGGCATCTCTCACTATGTAAAATTAAACAATAACAATATCACAAGTCTATCAATTGCTAAAATTATACTTTTAAATAATTAAGTTATTAATATAAATACTTGGACAGATAAAGACCCAATTTCCTCCTTCATTCTTCCTCAATGGTCTAAATGCTTCTGAAGAAAGCAGAAAAAGACATTATGTTTAACATAGTCAATGCAGTAGAGTGGAGAATGTTTTCTTTCTGATACCTGTGGTGAACAGCTGATGCCATGAAACACAAGATCTGATTAATTCTATTTAGCATTATCATTTTAAACTAATATTTCTCAAGAATTTGCTGCTGTATTTCCATTATTTATTCAATCCAGTACTAAGGTCTAAAAGAAAACCTAAAATAGCAGGCTGTGCTCTAGGACATTAAAAAAAAAAAACAGTGAAGAATGTTAATAAAAATTATGATAATAAAATTTAAGGTACTTCCAAGAAATCTTCCTAACAAAAGAAAAACTGCTAGATTAGAAAAAAATAGAAATTGACTTTTCAACATATACTATATGCTATAAGTCAATTTTAAGAAAATATTTTTCAAACTTCACCATATTTCTTTGTGTCCTTCAAAAATCATTTCTCAGCTAAATTTATCAATCAAAACTAGTTAACATCTTCCAGTCAGTTTTATATATGTCTTTTTAGCATATGAACATTTCACTCTTACCCTACTTACACATTCCTCTATAGAAAAGCCAAATCTTCCCTTCCTATTCTTGACATACTCTAAACACTAATTCTGTTGTCAAACCCCATATAGCTCCCCCTAAACTCCAAGTCTGCACTTCTCTTAATATGCCCGGCTTTCCCAAGGCTTAACCAATATTCTAGTCCACCCTCATTTAAATCCCTCTTTTTTACCCTTCTTCCCTAGTCTTTTCACTTTCCAAAACAGGATTAAGGAAGTCATCCCCCATCCCGTTTCTTCAGCCCTTTTCTAACACTCGGGCTCTCCAGCTTCTCTATTAATTTTCCCCAAAGCATAGTACCAACCTTTCATCTTCCACTTCTCTTGCCCTAGTTTTCCTCCACCATCTCCTTTTATTTAGGGAACTCCATTTTTCCTTGGCCAATCTCTCCCCTCAAGAGTTTTCTGTATCCCCATCCCCCTTCTTAATTATTTCTTTCCCCTCCTACAGTGTCATTTCAGGGCCATGCTCCTCTTCTTTCCCCAAGCCACATTCCAAGGAACACCAAGCTCTACAAATTCCCTTCTCTCCCCTCTCTCAATTATTCAGATACTCTGGCTCTTTTCCTTTTTCTCCCTCACCCCCTTCCCATCTCCCCATTCTTAAATCATCTCCCGCCTAGCCGATTGGGTGGGTGGGGGACCCTTCCTGCCCCCTTCCAACCCACAGCTAGGCCCATCCTCTCTTTTAACACGCTCGACCCTCTCCCTTCTCCAAGCTCTCTCTAGACCCTGCCCTCTCCATCCAGACCTTCCCTGACCTGCCCCCCAGGAGGCGACCGGCCCCCAAAAGGATCTTCTTTAGGGTCCTCCAACCCGGCTTCAATGTCCTCCTCACGCGCCCTTTCCCTCAGGGACCCCACATCAGGCGGGGCCCTCAACCTTGGTCCCCGGTTCCTCCGACCGCACCCCCCCATCGCCCCAGACCCTGGTTCGTGGGGCCCGAAGCCCTTCGCCCCTCTTAAGCCTCAGCCCTCCGTTCCTCCCACCCCTTCAGCCTCCGACCCCGGCTCTTTGGCCCGCAGCCCCTATCCTTCCAAGACTCTGCCCCCGGCTCCTTAGGCTCGCAGTCCCCCGCCCCACTCCCCTAGCTTCGGACCTCAGTCCCACCCCCCACCCCCACCCCCGGCTCGGGCTCGTCGGGCTCGTCGGGCCCCGCCGCCCCCGGCCTCCATTCCTCCCCCGCCCCGGCGTTGAGACCGGCGCCCCATCGCACAGAGGCCTCCTCAACCCCCTGGGAGTCCCGTCCTTACCGTTCTGAGCGGCGCCGGGCACCGGGAGCAAGGAGCCGGTGACCAGCAGCAGGGAGAGGGCCAGGGAGCTGGGGAGCGAGGAGCCCGACATCCTCTCTGGCCGGAGACACAGCGGCGAATGGGGCGAACGGGGAGGGGGAAGGGGAAGGAAGGGCCGGAGGGGGGGGGGGAAGAAGGGAGGGAGCGAGGGAGCGACGATGCGCGCGCAGGAAAGCGAGCGCGTGCGCAAGTAGGTGGCGGCGGTGGCAGCGGCAGCAACTCTGATCTTTCTCCTCCTTCCCCGATCGCCGCAACATCTAAGCCTCGCGAGAGCACTGCGCTAGGTGACAGGAAAGTTCTCGTGAGAGAGTGGGGCTGGGGCGGAGGTGGAAGGAGACTTAACTGGAATGACGGCCCGCCTCTTTTCCTCCGGGCCTGATTGGCAGGGATCACCGTCACGTGAGGAGGGTGCCCCTACCTATCACGTGCACGAGCTGCCGCCGCCGCGTAAGGGGCGGGGCCTGAAGCTGACAGCCCCGAGGAAGACGCCTCACACTTCAGCGGGTGTTTGATCTGTCACAAATTCCAGCGGGTTCGGTTTATGGATTGAAGGCTGGGAAGGAGCTGGTTGGGTTCGGAGTGTCTAGACACGAGGATGCCTTTGCGGCTCTGCACGGAGCCTCAGCTTCCTCATCTGTGGAATGCGGTGGTTTGGAAGGAAAGAGTTTTGAAATCATCATAGAAACTTTAGTTATCTCGGAGGATCACTCCAGCCCCCAAAAGCCATAGAATTGGAAACTAAGTCCTCAAAGAGCGATAACTGGGAACTCTCCTAGGAGGTAATCCAATCCAGGCTTTCATCAATCAAGCCATCAAGAAGCATTTATCAAGCGCCCATTATGTGCAGGGAAGCGATACCGAACACTAAGGTTACAAAAAACAAAACACCCAGGCCCCTCTTTCAAGAAGCTTCCGATCTACGGGTGAGGCAACTTGCAAATAATCATATGCAAAAAAGATTTATACAGATAAGTAGGAAATAATTCCCCCCCCCAAAAAAAAGGCACTGAGATTCTTGTGGAAGGTTGGGTTGGAGCGGAGAAGGGGAGGCAGAGAACTTCAGGCATGGAAGAAAGCCACTGAAAATGCTTGGGATGCAGTGACTCTAGGCAAGTCACTTAACCCTTATTGCCTTTTCCTTACAACTCTTCTGCCCTCGAACCAATGAGTAGCATTGATACTAAGACTTGAAGCTAAGATTTATATATATATATATGTAAATTTAAATTGTGTTGGACTGATAATATATTTTTAATTAGATGGTCACCAGAGATTTAATTTCTAAATCCCAACATGAATTATTAAAGTAAATGGAATTTATGGAAATTTACTTACAATAGAAGGAAGATATTAAGGAGAGAGGGAGGGAGGGAGGGAGAGAGAGAGAGAGAGAGAGAGAGAGAGAGAGAGAGAGAGAGAGAGAGAGAGAGAGAGAGAGAGAGAGAGAGAGAGAGAGAGAGAGAGAGAGAGAGAGAGAGAGAGAACACAGAAACACTCTGGCTTCTCCTTATATCAGAATTTCTAAGTCCCAGCCAGGGGAAAAGAGTCTCAAGAAGTTGGGCCTTTCCTGGAGGCTTCATGCCCCCAGAAAGGCGGGGTCACTAAATCAGCCTGTCACTAAATGAAAGCATTCTGAGATCTCCTGCGGGAGTTCCTCCGGGGGTCCAGTTCCTCCAATCCAATGCCATCTGATTGTCTGAATCTGAATGTCTGTCTTACCTTCAGCTTCAAGTGACTGATACTTCACTCCAAGCCCAGGTTGACTGACTGTGTCTTCCACCAATCGCAGCTGACGCTTTTCTCCAGGACTGTCCATTCTTTAGTTCTCACCTTCTTTGGTTAGATTTTCTCCAGAACCGCCCACTCTTTAGCTCTCACCATCTATGGTTAGATTATATCTTTTTGAGTTACTTAACATCTCTTTTGTTAAGTTCACCTTTTGTAGTTGCTTAACACCTTTTTGTAGTTAAAATCTAAAAATAGATTGTAGCTTATAATTCTAGCTAAGTACCTTCATTGTTACAATCAGGAGATAGCTAAATCCAATCTTCACTATATATAATATAGCACATATATATATATAGCACCTCTATATAATATAGCACAATATATATATTATGTATATATATATACACATATATATATAAAGAAAATGCATCTGGGCTAGTGTTACTGGATTGTAGAGCATTTGGAAGGTGTTTGGTTGATTGTCCTTTGTACTAAAAGAAGACAAAAATGACATTCCTTAGAGATGATGGCTTTTAACTCGAGCAAAATCGGGATTTAAATGAGACTGTGCACATCTTTAGCTTCATTCTTTCTTCCTGAGGCATGGAAATCCAGTGTCAAGACAAAAGTCAAGATAGCTAAAAAGTAAAGTAGAAGATGACTAGAAAGATAGAAAGGATTGATCGGCATTTATTCACTTCCCTAGTCTACCAGGCCACAACCCTGTTATATAGGTGCTATTATGATCCTTATTTATAGTTGTGGTAACTGACACAAACCGAGCATGAAGTGACTTTTTATAAAAGATAATTTATTTCTGATCTTTCCCCTTGATGGTCTAGGGTACAATACAGCATTTTTTTTTTCTTCACAAAAGCTTGAATTCCAACACTACTTCGCAGTTGTCTTTAAAACTATCTCAAGTCCAAGATGCAGATTGGTCTCAAGAAAATTAAACTTACCATCCATCAGGACAAAGACTGGTACTACAGTAACATTACACATCTCTCCTTAAATAATAGTGGATTCAAATGATAGGCTAGATTTGGAAAGGCAGAGTTTGGATATGACAATAACACGGTTTCAGTTAAGTGAAGGCAAAACCAAGAATGACTTGAGCAAAGAGTAAGGGGAAAATGTACTTAGACAATGTAAATTACCAAATACCTCAAATAGAAATCACAATTATAGCAGATTGTGAAGTAATCATTACCTATCACATGGATGGTTAGGAGGGTTTTGAACTTTTTTAAAGGAACATATGAGGAATCAATTCCTGTTGCTAGTGTCCAAAAATCTTTCAATTATTCCCACTGAATAAGGGATCCAGTGAATCCCAGGCTTCACCCTAGGGTCACACAAATAATAAGGGTCTGAAGCCAAATTTAAAATGAGGTCTTACTGACTCCAGACCTAAAGCTCTATCCACTGTGCTACAAGCTCAACCATCTGAAAAAAAAAATTGCTCCAAGTCACAGATAACCACAGAAGTTAAAATAATTCAAAAGTTCCATCTCACACCTATCAGACTGACAAAACAAAACAAAAAAGGGAGGAGGGGCAAGTAAATGTTGGAGGGCCTGTAGAAAAAAAAAAAAACAGGCATAATTTTAGACTCTGGCAGATTGTCCTCTCTATTATGCCACTTTCTGACTGTCTTCGTTCTTTTCCTATCTCCTGACTTCTTCCCTGTAACCTACAAATATGTCCTAGTCTCCACCTGCAGACCCTTTGTTGTTAAGTTGCCTCTGATTCTTCATAACCCCATTTTTATGGGATTTCCATCTAACTTGATCTTTCCATTTCCATTTATATTCTCTCTTATCCTGCTTTTTCTGGCTAAACTTGAAAAAGCGATCTACAATAGGTGTATTCACTTCCTCTCTTCTCTTTTTTAAAAACCCTCTATAGTCTGGCTTATGACATTATCATTCCACTGAATGAACTCTTAATTTTCAAATCTAATGACATTTTCTCATTCCTTATTCTCCTCAACCTTTCTGCATCTTTTGGCATTGTCTGTCACCCTCCTCCTTAATATAGGTATCCTTTCCAAATCTTGATTTTTCCCCATTAAGGTGTCCATATATCTCAGTTCAGCATAAGAAATTAAATGAGAATTTTTTGTGGGCATCCCACAAGGTTCTCTCCTGGGCCCTCTTCTTTTTCTTGATACTTCACTTAGTGATCTCATCTGCTCCCATGGATTTAATTATCATCTCTTTACTTATGATTCTTAAATCTACTCTATCGCCCTAACCTCTCTGTTGATTTTCAGATAGATCTCCAACTGCTTTTCAGTCATTTTGAATTGGCTATACAGTAGATATCTTTAGAGATCTCTATAATGAAAACTAAACTCATTATCATTTCCCTAAAATTTCCCAAAAAAACCTGTCCCTTTTCCTAACTTCCTTATTACTGCTGAGGGTACCACCATCCTTTCAGTCCTCCAGGTTTATAATCTAGGTTTCATTCTCCATTAGTCAATGTTTATTGACTGATTATTGATTACTGTAAATTGGTCCAGTCATTCTGAAAAGCAATTGCAAACTATACTCCCAAATTACTAAACTATGCATACTCATACTCATACTCAAATATGCATACTGATTTACCCAGCAATATGCTAGTAGGACTTTATCAAAGTGTTCTAAGAAAGAACAAAAGGACCCCCTTACAAAAATTATTTATAACAGATTTTTTTGAATGACAATGACCTGGAAACTAAAGAGGTACCCATTAATTAAGGATTGACCAAATAAATTATGTTATGTAAATACAATGGAATATAATTGTGTTTGTAAGAAGTTATTAACGGGATGGTTTCAGAGAAACTTAAATAAACTCCTGGAGATTGAAGTGAGCAGAACCTGGAGAATGATTGATGCAATAACACTAAAGAAAAACAGCTTTGAAAAATTTTGTTTATTTATTAAACCTTTACCTTCCATCTTAGAATCAATACTGTGTAAGCTAAGAAGTGTCTCAGGTCAGATTTGAACCTAGAACCTCCCATTTCTGGGTCTGGCTCTCAATCCATTATGCCACCCAGCTGTTCCCCCACTTTGAAACATTTAAGAACTCTGCTCAAAGCAATGACTTACCTTAACTCCAAAAGACTGATGAAAAATATGCTAGAGGCCTAATGAAAGAGAAGCAATTGTTTTACCTGACTATTCACATAGTATACAATGGATTATTTTTCTTTCATCTTAGGTGAAAAAGATTAAGAGGGAAAAAGGGTAGTGATAAAATAAGTTACCAAAATAAATAAAAGGAAACATACAGAAAGAAGATCATTGAGAGATTTTTAAAATGCATAAAAGAAAATAGAATGAATATAAATAGGCAACATAGACAAATATGACAACTTTGAAAATAGCATATTAAATTTAGTAAATACTTAGAAAACAAAGATGTGTTCACAATACAGGTTTACAACTATGTATAGTCCCCTTTTTTCTGTTCTATTTCATATCTAGGAATCCTCATCTTAACTGGTGTTAAGTTCAGCATTTGTTTTTCTTTTCTTGTTCTTTTTTTAAAATTTCATGTACAAACAATGTCCAACAATTGTTTTCTGGCCATTTGTGATCCAAATTCCCTCTGTACCTCTCATCCCCCCTTCCCAAGATGATAAATAATATATTATATATATATAAATAAATATATATATGTACACACACACACACACACACACACACACACACACACATATATATATATACCAGTGCTATCAAGCACTAGTTACTTACATATAATACAAGAAAAACCTCATGAAGGAAACCAAGGGAAAAATAATTTCAGCATTTTTTTAAGAAAAAAAAATCCAAATGCTGAGTAAATTGGCTACTTTAACATGGAATAGAAATAATCAACTGGTACTAGTTTCTTAGCAGCTTTGCAATTCCAGAATAACTCACACCTTCCTGGTCATTAAAACAGTCAATCAACAAAAATTCCTAAAACTCAAAAATATGGTCCCTCCCCTCAAGCTAGGTGGCTCAGCAGATAAAGAGCCAGATGTTGAGTTGAGAGGATCTGAGTTCAAATCTGCCCTCAGATACTTCCTTGCTCTGTGACCCTAGGCAACTCATTTAATCACAATTGCCTACCCCTTACTGCACTTCTGTGTTGGAACCAATAGTATCAATTATTTTTTTTAACTCTTCTGTCTTAGAATCAATACTGCATCCATCTTTGAATCAATACTATATAGAGATTGTGCATGTACCTATGTGTGAAGTTAACATGTATGACGAATTCTTATGTGACCTCATCACCATCATTTCTAGATTTCAAAGTCTTTCCCATGTTCCTAGTGTTGATTGTAGAAAACATACATGTCTTGGGTACATCATCTATTCAGGTTACACATGTCTGTCATCTCACCTTGATTGAAGTCCCATGTTCTTTAACATATAGGAACATGCATGCATGTAAGATTTTTATATGCCTGTGTGTAAGATTGATTTTTCTTTGTTTGCATGTGCATGGAAGTAAGTTTGAATCATTCATGTGAGCCTGTCAGTCTTTATGGTTTGATTCTTCATGCATGAATGTATGATTTTCCCTGTGATAATCTTCATGTGTTGGTGTATATAGTATGTTGTAATGAGTAGACTTTTAAGATATATCTTATAGTTTTGAAATGTGATATTGTTTTATATCATTTGATGTTTAATTTTTCAAGGGGTTTTATTTCATGTAGATTTGGCTTCTTTGATATGTTTATATTAGGAGATTATTTTGACTTTTGAATTTTTCTTAGAGATAGAATTTTCCTTTATGGTTCTTATTTTCTTGTTGGTATAGATAGAATTATACATAATGTAATGTGTTTTGCAGAGATGTGTCTTCTTTGTTAAGTAATCTTGTTCCATTCTTAATGTTGTTGTAAGCAGAGATCTTTTCTTATTGGAACTAATATCTTCATATTTGGGGCTATTTCATCATTGCTTTTTCCAGTGCTTATATTCTGTTTTAACTTGTACTCTTGTGTCTCTCATTTGTGTTGTTGTTGCTCTTGTGTTGTTGTGTGCAGTGCTATCATTTTTCTTCTTCTTCTTCTCTCATGTAATGATTTCCATTATAGGGACAATTGTTAAGATATTATTGTTGCTGGGGCTATTGGCAATACTTCAGATTTTTTTCTTATGCATTTTCATTAGGATATTATTTCTTGTTCTACATTGCTGGTAATATTATGAGGATAATATTGTTTCACATGTGAGGCATGATACCAAGGATCTTTTCCTGTTACTTTGACAGATGTGGGAGTAACCATAATCACGTATAGAGGGCCTATCCATCTTGGCTCTGAAGATGTTTCTCTATTAAAAATTTTCACATATTTTATCTCCTGGTTTTATTTTATGTAATGAGAAATCTAATGGTACCCATTGTACTAACAATCCTAACTTCCTCAGTTCTTCTAACCTATTTCGTATTTCTACTAGGTAATGATAAAGTTGACATTCTCCTTTTAACATAGATAAATATGATGGTTTTGCAGTCCTACCAAGTCATAAAGGTTGACCATATAACATCTCGAATGGGGATACATGCAAGTCACCTCTGGGACGTGTTCTTAGTTGAAACAATGCTAATGGAATAACATCTGTCCATCTCAAATGGGTTTCTGTACAGAGTTTTCCTATTAATGTTTTCAATTCTTTATTCATTCATTCAACTTGGCCTGAACTCTGTGGCATATATATATATATATATATATATATATATATATATATATATATATATATATGTATATATATTAGTAGTCTCTTGGTAACCGAGGATGACAACTGTCTTTGTGCGTTTTCATCTATGGTGTATAGATGAGTGTGCACAAAGACACTTGTGTGTGAAGGAGATTTAAGTGGAAAAGTCGATGCACAGAGACAGTCACACTCTCTCGGCATTGGAAGCCTGGGTCCAATGGCACGAAATACACACACACACACACACACACACACACACACACACACATATATATATCATGGAGACTGCTTTTAATACCCAGGTTCTTATATACTTCTTGCAAAATTTGAGAAGTGAAATGAGTCCCTTTATCCGAATCTATGGTATCAGGAATGCCATACCTAGGAATTATGTTTTTCAGTAAAGATCTCACTATTCTGGCTGTGTCATTTTTCTTAGCTGGATATGCCTCAACCCATCTTGTTAGTCTATCCACAATAACCAATGCATATTTGAATCCTTTGTCTTTAGGCATGTTTATGTAGTCTATTTGTAAACATTGGAAAGGCATATAACTTAGAGGTCTGCCTCCCAATGCTATGTTCTTAAAGTGTCCTTGATTAAATATCCTACATATGTCACATGCCTGACAAATTCTGATGGCATTTGTTGAAATCCCTGGAGCAGTCCAGAATTTTTGTACCACATCTAGAATGGATTGCTCTCCATAATGACCTTTGGAATGAATCACATTGCATAGATGTTGGTATAATTTTTTGGGGAGAATTGGTTTTCCTCCTTGAGCTACCCATATGCCTTTAACTAATCTAGCCCCTAGGTGTTTTTTCCATGACTAAGCCTCATCCCCATGGTAAGCTTTGGTGAGATCATGCTTTTCCACCAGGGAAAGATTTAGGACATGGTAGGGACCAAATCTTGCTGCTTATTTTGCTGTTATATCTGCTCTTTGGTTTCCAAGGGATATCCTGTCCTTGCCATGAGAATGTGACTTGCAATGGATCACAGCTAACTCTTTTGGCAATTCTACAGCTTTTATGAGACTGTGAATAAGTTCACTACATGCAATTGGTTTTCTAGCAATTGTTATAAACCCTCTGTTTTTCCAAATAAAACCTGTGGCATGAATCACGGAAAAAAGATAAGAGGAATAGGTGAAAATATTTGCTCTTTTGCCTTTTGCCATTTCCAGGGCTTGAAGTAAAGCTTTTAACTCAGTGCCCTGAGCACTGACATGACTTGGTAATGATGCATGCCAAAGCGTTTTGGCATTATTTACTACAGCTGTCCCTGTGACCCTGTGTCCTCTATAGATGTATGAAGATTCATCAGTGTATAACTCCATATCAGGATCATTAAGAGGTGTGTTTTTGAGATCTTCTCTAGACTTATACATCATTTCCACCACTTGGTTATAATCATGCAGTGGTCCTCCACCCACTGGCAAATCTGGAATTAGAGTTGCTAGATTCAACAGTGCACACCTATGAATGGTTATGTTGTCATTTACCCAGAAAAATGATTTCATACTGAGATAACCGTGTATTTCTAAAAGCATGCATATTCTGCAATCGTAATAGTTTTTCAATTTGATGTGAAGAATACACATGTAGCTTGCATCCCAGTACAATATCATTTGCTTTCTTTACCATGAAAGCAGTTGCAACAATGCTTCTCAGGCAATGTACCATTCCTTGTGCTACCAGGTCTATAATAGAACTGTAAAATGCAATAGGTCTTAAATTCAACCCAAAATATTGTGCCAACACCCCTGAAGCGATGCCCTTAGCTTCATGTACATGTAAGTGGAATTCCTTTTTGTAGTTTGGTATCCCTAAAACCAGACCTGTTAGAATGGCTTGTTTCAACTTTGACAAAGCCTGTAGATGTTCCTTAGTTATTTGTAATGGTTCTTTAACCTCATTCTTTGTCAAGTCAGTTGAACCCTTTGAAATATGGGAATACCCTATGATATATTATCTTAAGAAACCAGCAACCTCTAGGAATTCCCTGAGTTGTTTCTTGGTACTAGGGATGCCTAGTTTCTGTATATCACCTATCCTTTTACTTGAAAATTTCCTTGTGCCCTCTTCCAGGATAAATCCAAGATATTCTACTTTTGGGAGTACCTACTGAATCTTCTTCCTAGAGACCTTGTGTCCTCTCTTATGAATCTTCCAAGCACGCCTTTGGATCTGGTGATGCTAAAAGTAAATTATCCACATAGTGCACCAACTTTCTGTGCTTGAAACTGATAGTTACTAGGTCTCTCTGAAGTAGTTGACAGAATATAGAAGCTGACTCACAATATCTCTGGACAAACCTGGTCCAGCAGAGCTGATTTTGTCCCCATTGGAAAGCAAAAATGTTTTGGGAGTCAGGGTGCATTGGTATGGTGAAATATGCATTGCTCAGATCTATCACTGTGTACCACTGGGCATCTGGTGGAATCTGTGTGATAATATCATTTGGAGAATGTGTCACTGTGTATGTATTTTTTATGAAGTTGTTTACTACCCTAAGATCCTGCACAAATCTCCAACATTTTGTCCCATCTACATTTAGCTTGTTTTTCTTAATAGCCAAAATTGGACTATTGAATTCAGACACTGTAGGTCTTAAAATGCCTTGTTCTAGCAAGCTGTTGATAATTGGTATTTATAATAGTCATGGGATTGTTGAGGATATTGAAGAATAGACAAGGGATAAAGAAGGTTTTGTAACAGAGAATGAAGCAGTTGAAGGGAGAAAGGGAATATGGCTGCTGGTGAGGTAAAAGGAGAAAGATACCCATGCTGAGAGGCTATCTTTGAAAATTGGGGTTCTCAAGAAATGGGCCCACTATGGTAGTCTGAGAGGTATCTTCTCCATTGATTAATGTTGAAGATACTCCAGAGCAGGTAAGCACAGACCCTACTGAGGGACAAGCCTCCCCAGACCAAGGTCGCCCAGAAGGGGTCCAATAAGGACTGTCTATGGTTGAATGGCTGTCCTTGGGTTCAGCTCCCTCTATGTCCCCTGAAATGATAATCCTCTTATCTGACTTTGGTTATTTAAATAAAGATGAATTTTAATAACAAGAGTGGATTGGGGAGGTATCAGGGAAGAGGGAATCGGAATTTCCCTAGGTTTAATTTGAGTCTCTCTCTCAGTTTTTGAGCTGAGGCCAGGCCTTGCAGGCTGATGGAGAGTTTCTTTTATTCTTGTCTATGCTAATCTGTACTAGTTTTCTTAAGATCAAAGTCTTAGCAATAGACAGCAAGAGGAAGGAAACGTTCTGATCTTCAGAGCTGGTTGGACATGTCTCTTTGGGCTGATATCCCTAAAGACTGGCCTTACAGTTCAAACCGCTCCCCTTAAACCCTTTTGTTTGATGACAGAATCACAGGATACCAGGTAGAGCACACCATTGGGAAGAGTCCAGGAATAGTGGTACTTCTATCCTGAGATAGGGAGAGAGCTCTCCTTCCAGTTCAAGGGCTAGGAAAGAGAGAGAGTCTCAGGAGACCAACTGACACTCTCCAAGTTCTCTTTCCCCCACAAATTGTCATTCTTGTCAATATCTTCTTTCTAACATTCCAATTGTTGTTTGTTCCACCTGAGTGGCAAAAAGTCCAAAACATGCTTCAGTTTTCCTTTCCACATGTTATGCCTTCAATAGCTTCCTTGCTAAGTATGTATTGAGGTATCTTAGGAGGTACACCATCTCTGACTTCTATCTTTACTGGTGCAGCTGTTTTTATACCACCCATGTCATTCTGATGTTTAGCAAAATCCCCCTTTGGTATGCCATCTGGTATGTTATACAATGATGTTAATGTTTGTATTTGTTCAGGCTTTTCCTCCAATTGTCCTAGATATAGCAATGGATAATGCTTTAAAGAATGTTTGGGTAGATGCAGGTATATATTCCCTGATTGTTCACATTGCAGGGTTGCCCCAATATAACATTAAAAAAATCTTGTCCTAAAAGGTTATTTGGACATCCAGGAATTAGGAAATATGTATGGTCAGTGGTGAGAGGACTTAGTTTAACCATTGTGCTTTTGAGCTCTGGGACTTGCTGTATTTCCCCAGTAGCTCTAGCCACTGAAACCATACCCCCTATAGTGGTATCTCCTGGAAATGTCTTTAGGACTGATTTTGAAGCACCAGTATCCACAAGAGCTTTGTATTGTTTCTTCCCCACCTTAATCCATACATATGGTTCTGGTTTTTCTGTGTATATTGAATTAATTATCAATTTGTCACTTTGCACTGTACTTCCATCCTCTGCTGGTTGTATGGTTGGACCAGTTAAAACATCTTGGTTTAATTCATTTCCTGACTGATCTCTATTTACATTTGAGTCTATATTATCTTCTCCTTCTTTGAAATATGGATTCAAACCATAGCTATTTGTTAGTTCATATACTTTGACTTGATCAGACCTTCCCCCTCCATTTAGAATGTTGGCTTCATGGAAGTTTCTTGAACCCTTGGCCATCATGGCACTTGTTGTGCCCTGCATTCTATCTGAGTTTTCAAATCTAACTGATGTTGTACTTCCAATACTTTGAATATGGTTATCAATATTAACTGTATTTTCAACTCCATTTCCCTTTAGATTTGAATTTTCCAAGTTGTTTTCTATAGGGTGAAAAATTTTAGCTTCTGGGTTCAAGTTAGGTATTTTCTCTAAGGAAGTTTGTACCAAATAGCTTTTTGAATTTCTAATTGGTCCAAGTGGGGTTTTTTCCATGTCTGTGAGATTATGTACATTGTTTATAGCTCCTATAGATACATCTACCATAGTAACCTTAGTCTGTGCATTTATTTGGTTATTTTGTAGCAGGGAATTGAAATTTTGTTTTTCTGTCTCTTCCAACAATTTATGATTTTGTTCATGTAAGTTTTCATGAATTCTCTTTCTCTTTTTCTCAATCCCTGAACCCAATATGCACCTAAAGAAGTTTTCTAAATAAGTTTTGATCTGTTCTTTGCTTTTCTCTTGATTGGTTACTATGCACCTTCTGTATGAGTCTCCAATATATTTTCTCATCTGTGCTATCATATTTTAAATCTCTTGATCTAACTCCTTTACTTGTCTCTGCTTTTTACTTTAGTTTTGATTTGGTTCTTCATCAAAACTTCTCACAGTCCCAATAAATTCATTTTTAGATACCACCCATGTAATTTCTTCTTCTTTTATAAGTTTTTTGTTTCACTCCTACAAGTGCCTTATGATGTTTCACACTCTGCTATTCCTTTCTGTCTTGCCCTTGCTTATTTTCAAGTATTTAAAAATCCTAGCTTCATAATGAATGTCTTCCCTTGGTCAAAACCTCTGACTATTTAGGTTTTGCTTTTGTTTTTATAGCCAGTTTCATACTGTCAAGGTCCAGGGTTTCTCATTCTGTTTTCAAATTGCAATGCTCATAGTAAGGATTTGATGTGGATCTATAATATGTTCTCCCTTATGTTCTGTTGCCTTTATTGTTTTGTTGTTATTTCTTTTTAAGAGAACAATCTTTAACCAAGTGACCCACTTTGTGGCATAAAAAACATTTCTTGGTTTCTCTCTGACCTCTCTGTTGCTGGTATGAGGGTACAGACTAAGTTTTAATAGTTTGTAAGTTCTTGATCTGTTCAATTTCCTTTTGTTTAAGAGATTGCTCTATATTTTCTAATTTTTGTCTTAACTCTTTATTTTCCTGTTCCTGTTCCTTGTGGCTGTCAAATAAGTAAGTGGCTGCATCTCTCAAGTCCTGAATCTTGATAGTATCACATTTAGGGAAATAAAGAAGAAGTTCTTTAGATGGGAGTTACAACCTCTCAGGAATTGTCTCCTAACATGGGCCACAGATTCTAATGAGTCTTGATTTAGACCCATGATAGATGCAACCGTCTCAGCAAGTCTATCAATATAAGCAGCAGGATGCTCTTCTTTTTCCTGGAATAACTCATCAAATTTGCTCCAAGCATTGGGCTTGGAACAAAAAGTCTTGATTGCTTGCTGGAGGTCTTCCCTGCATTTTCTCAGGTACGTCAAACTAGTAGGGTTAGCGAAATCAAAATCTTTTATTTCCTCCTCTGTAGGCCAACTTGTCAGGGAATTGCCCTTTCTGGTCTTTTCAATGAACTGTCTGTGCTCAAGGGGGCTAAATAATTCAGATAAAAGAAAATCCAAATCCTCAAAATCTGGCTCAAAAATTTTAAGGGCCCTTTTTAGCACCTTGAGTGCTTGGTAAGGCTTGTTTAAAAACTTTGGAAATCTGCATTTTATTGAATCCAATTCCTGGATGGAGAATGGTTTGTGGACTTTTGAATGAATGACACCAGCCAAGTCAGAAATCTTTGCAATGTCTCTAAGAGGCAGAATTTTTTCTTTGGTTTCTGTATTGTCCTTATCTTTTCCCTCTGCCCCTCTCTTATTTTGATCTTTTGTTTTCTTGTCTTTGTGTCCTTGTTCTCTGTATCTGCCAGCACTTTTTTTTCCTATTCCCATCTTGAGTCTGTCCTTTTCCTTGCTTACCTAATATTTCTCACACATCTTCCTAACCAGTTGTTACAAGTTGTTTTCTACTACTAGAATCTGGGCTGCCTTTTTAGGTGTCAAGAATTTGAGGATGTTCCTGATGTATGTTAGTGTCTAGATTGCTGCCATGGCAAATATGTAAGCTTGTGTAATTATTTGTCATACTACTAAACAGCATAGTTGTTATAAATGCAGTTCAATTGGCTATCAATCCTATAGTTTCCATCACCACTATAGTAACTGCACTATATAAAATGTGATAAATCCAGTAGTAAGCTATGACAGCTAGTACCATAACTCCAAACAATATTTACAGCATCATTTTCTCACTTTAATCAATATCCAGTAGCCTGGGGTGGGTCAGAATTTTCCTGGGGTGCCAAATTATAGTATATAATAATTGCCCAATATCTTCATTTATGCTTTTTTTCTGCAGACCCATTTGTCATTGCCCAATATCTTCATTTACAAGATATATATATATATATATATATCATATATATTTAAATATATAGCATATATATATAAAGTGTGTATGTGAATAGAAGATAATTTAATCAGGAAGACCTGTTGAGTTTCACAAAACAAAACACAAGTTGTTTTTTTTTAATGGGTAAGAAAAAAAAAGTTATAAACCATCAAACTAAATGAAAACAGCCTGGATCCTGGTTGACAAGTAGTCATTTTCTGGGTATTGCTGCACATCTGGTCAAACTTTCAAGAGGAAACTTTCGTTCCCTGTATTCTCAGAATTGTTCAAAACTTGAGCAGACTTTCCTTCTTCCTTAAGGGATTAGACTCAAAGGCAAAAAATAATCAAGGGTTTTCTATGATATCATCCTTGTAATCTCAAAATGTTAGAGCTGGGGGCAGCTGGGTGGCTCAGTGGATTGAGAGCCAGCCCTAGAGACAGGAGGTCCTAGGTTCAAATCTGGCCTCAGACACTTCCCAGCTGTGTGACCCTGGGCAAGTCACTTGACCCCCATTGCCTAGCCCTTACCACTTTTTCTGCCTTGGAGCCAATATACAATATTGACTCCAAGACAGAAGGTAAGGGTTTAAAAAAAATGTTAGAGCTCATTTTACAGAATAGGAAACTGACTTAGAGGGAGTATAATAATTTGCCTAAAGTCATTTAGCTAACTAGTATTAGAGATGGTACTCAAACTCGAGTACCAATGGTAGCTAAAATTATCCTCACAAAACTCAAATTAAAATGAGGCCACTAAATCAGACATTAGAATTCCACAGGTCACATTTTTTTAAAAAATATTTTGTTAAATATTTCCCAATTCCATTTTAATCTGACTCATGCTACTTTGGGAAGTATGGCAGGCCTCATTGCAGCCCCATTGATGGACCTCCCTATGAAATTACACTAATTTAGTATTTCCAAGTTTTGAGGGCACATCATGCAAGAGAGGAGACATTCTCCCATAGCATGGTGACTCAATTTAAATTTTTGAAATGAGTTAATTATAAATAGTTAAGAGCTTTTTGGTCATTTGAATATATTATTCCTATTCATCTTACCACGAGTTCTAGGCCTTTCAGAATTTTATCACCTCATCACCTAGCTAGCCAACTAGTTTATTTCCTTGCTCCAGGTTCTTTACTCCTTCATGTCAGCCTGAATGCCACTTTCATATGAATCTTCAAACTTCATTTTCCAAGTAACAAGTAACCCTCTGAAATTACATGATTTCTTTCACATCCAGTGAAGTGCCTAGGACATGGTGGGTGCTTAATAAATACTTAATGACTACTGACATATAAGGAAACAAATTTTCTCTAAGAAATAGATATTATTATCCCCATTTTAAAGATTGGGAAACTGAGATCCAAAACTACTAAGAAGTACCTTGCAAAAGGTCACAGGGATAGTAAGGAACAAAGCCAAAATTTAAACCTTGGTTTACTAAATCTAAATTCATTGCTCTGTTCATTACACCAAAAAAACTTCCCTGGTTTCTTGTCCCACAGGGTGAAAAAATGGTAAACTCTATAGCCTGGCATTCCAGGTTTAATCTTCCTCCTGTGCAAAATGAAATTGAAAAATGCATCATAAAAGGTCACATAATATCTGAGGTCAAATTTGAACTCAGGTCCTCAGACTCCAGGTTTGGCACTTTATCCACTTTAGGTAGCTACTTGCCCCCAATAACTACCCTTTGAGTCATTACTTTTTGAGTCAAACCAATCCAACCAGATCAGAATCCACTGGGTTATTGGTGACGTATCCCTGAGTTAGTTAACATTTTTCTCAAAGTCTTGATTTAAGGCATAAAAGAAATGCTTGTCCTATTTGCAGGTGGTATGAAGCTGGGAAGGAGAACTAACACAATTAATGATGAATCAGGGTCCAAAAATCCCTTAACTACCTAGACCATACGGCTGAATCTGATACAATGAAATTCTATTGGGATAATTGTAAAATATTATACTTTGGCATGTGTAGATTGAATTGAATTCACCACTATAAGATGAAAGGAGACATTATTAGGCAGAATTTAGTTTGAAAAAGGTCTGAGAGATTTGGTAAATTATAGATTTAATTTAATTTAACAATATGCTATGGCAAACATAAGAGCTAATATGATTTGGGGCTAGAATAAGGAATTGCTAAATACATCATTCTCCATTATCATCAGAACACATCTGGGATAGTATGCTCAGTTATAGACCTCACTTAAGAAGATATCATTTAAGAAGAACAATGATAAATCGGAGAAGAGCCAGAGGGAGGCAAGCAGCATAGTGAAGAGCCTTGGGTCTAGCATAAGAATATCAGCTAAGGGAATTGGAAATGTTTAACTTATGGAAGAGAAGATTTAGGAGGGACACGAGAACTGTCTTCAAGTATAGGATTCTAGTTTATGATGGGCTGTCATGTGCAAGAAGGATTCAATTTATTCTGCTTGGTTCCAGAGGTAGAACTAGGAGCCATGCTTCAACATTCCAAAAAAATCAAATTTATGCTTGATGTTTGGGGGGAAGGGGCAGAGGAAAAAAATATTTTCTACCAATTAGAGCTGCCCCAAAGTATAAAGAGCTGGTTCACAAGGTGGTGAACTACACCTCACTGAAAGTCTTCAAGCAGAAGTTAAGTGATGATTTATTTCACATATTATAGTGGGGAGTCCTTTTGTAATAGTGTTGGTTGGACAAATGGATGTTGAGATCTTCTTAAAACTTTAGAATTCTATGATTCTGTGAAGGGACTGGAGTAGAGAATCTTAAGAATCCCTTTCAACTTTAATGTTCTAAGATCCACCATAATATGATATTAACCCATCTTTACTATTCACCTGTATGAATCTATAAACCCTACCAAGTCACATCTAACTGGTCTGTTACACATATCTTACCCTGCCCTATGTCTGTGAATTTGCTTAGTGGTTCAATAACAGAGCTCTGGACCTGAAGTCAGGAAGTTCAAAGTTCAAATCCTTCCTTAGACATTCACTAGCTTCAATAGCTGTGACCCTGGGCAAGTCACTTAACCTCTGTATCTTAGTTTCCTCAGCTGTAAAACAGGGACAATAGTAGCAACTACTTCTAGAGTTTTGAGGATCAAAGGAAACTACGTTCGCAAAGTGCTTTGCAAACTCTAAAGCAATATATAAATGTTAGTGATTATAATTATATTGTTTCCTTCCCTTCCCTTAATACCTTGTGCTACATAGTGTTTTGGTTTATTTGAGATTTGGTAGTTCACACATGCCAAAGGAAAAAAATCAATAATATATTTTGAGACTTATGCTTTAGCCTTGGTCTGCCAGAAACATTTTTTATTTAATTTAACATTAATCTATATCCATACCAAATGATGTCCAAACTGGCATAGTCTCTCATGTATTCTGACATAACTCTTTGTTCCAAGATGATATGAGGTAACATTTATAAAAATCTTGTATCAGGAAAAGATGACCATATGTTAAAAAATACCGTATGGGGTTAATATTCTAGAACATTCCAGAATTTAGTTTCTTCCTGGGACACTTCCCATGAAGATTGAAAAGTTTTCCCTGTGATTATTATTTTAATTTTTAATTTCTAAGGAGGACACCCCCCCTTAGGAAGACTTCAGACTTTTCTAGGAAGTGGAGAATTAATAATCTCTTCTGGAGGAAAATTCAGTTTGTTATTCACCCTTGATCCATTTCAAAGGAAGACCTTCACTTTGTTCACTTGGGGAAAGGACAAATCTAGAAAGGGTTTTAGGCTTGAGATATATTATTTCTTTTTATGTCTTGAGAAATTAAAAAGTAGACTTAAAAAAAAGCTTCCATACATACAATCTAGTTTTCCCAATTTTATATAAAGATTACAAAGTTTAGATCACAGGGATCATAAAACTGAGAGCTTAAAAGGGCCTTGAAATTGTCTATTTCAACCTTCTCATTTTACAGATAAGAAAAAATGAGGCCCAAAGAGGTAAAATAACTTACTCTATATCTAACCTAGCAAGGGAACTATATTCAAGGCCTTTCTAGGAATATCAAGGGAAGGGTCATGGATATAACAAATGTATATAGTTCAAATTCACTGTATACTTTATATCTCACTCCAAATCAGTAAAAACACTGTAAACTTAGCACTGAATTTCCTCTTCATGTGGACCTTCCATTTCTTGAACACCAAGGTGTCCTTAAAATCCAATCTCTCAAGAGCCACCAAAAGATGACATTGATCAGGCAAATCTTGAACTGCTAAGCTACAGAGAACCTGCCAGTTACTGCCCTCTATCCTCTTACAAAGCTTCTGTGCCAGAAGCCTGAATGGTCCTGATGTTTGTTTGCAGAAAGGAATCAAGGATTTGTCCCAATCAAAGCAGAAATTCCAGGAGGGCTACAGAGGAGCAGTGGTGTGTCCTTGATGTCGTTCCCAGACCAACCATATCAATTCCAAATGGTGATATCCTCTAACATAACAGGTTTCAGCCAAACTAGCCTCTTTTACTTCTCAGTTGTGAGCTTTGACCTATCCTGTCCTCCATTTCTGGAAGACTCTCTGTTCTCATCTTGACTCTTAGAATTCTTGTTATTCTTCAAGGCCATCCAAAGTACCACTTTCTCCATGAAACCCCCCATCTCCCCAATTTTAATTTCTCCTTCCATAAGCTATTGCATAATCTTTTTTTTTAATCCTTACCTTCTACCTTAAAACCAATACTGTGTATTGGTATAAACGGGCGACCAGGATTGGTTCTAAGGTAGAATTGTAAGGGTAGGCAATAGGGGTTAAGTGACTTGCCCAGGGTCACACAGCTAGGAAGTTTCTGAGGCCAGATTTGAACCTAGGACCTCCCATCTCTAGGCCTGTCTCTCAATCCACTGAGCCACCCAGCTGCCCCCATGTATGCTCTTATTTAAGTATGGAGGTTGTATCCTTCCTGTAGAATGGCAGGCTCCTTGTGGGCAGGAAATTTTTCATAATTGTTTCTGCCTTCCCAGTAGTGTGTAAATTGTAGACAGCTAATAAAATTTTACTGAATTGAAAATACTCTTTTGATTAAAGGCTTTAATTTTCTGAAAGGTACAAGCCTCCAATTTTGCTCACAGGATGATTCTTTGTTAAGCACAACTGAACATTTTCTACCCTTAATCTTAGCTCATGAGCCTGTGAGGCTGATGAGTCAATGACCAGAATAGGTTCTGCTCTAATTCCTTTTCTTTTCAACAATTTCTGCTACTTCTCCTTCAAAGTGTGGTCTGACATACCAGGGGTTGGTTTTCTTCTTGGGTGCACATAATCTGCAGGCATCTATATCACATAGTACACAGGCATCCATATTACTTCCAATGAAACATGATTTGTAAACCTTGAGACACTTCCAGTGGCTGTATTCTTTGACCCATGAGTTTAAAACTACTCAATTATTTCAGAATTGGAAAATTGAACAGCAACCTGGATCATAATCTTCAAAGCTTAAACTTGCTCAGTCACCTTCTACTTCAAAAAAGACTGTTATTGCCTGAGTTGGGAGCACAAGGATCTATACAGCTAAAATTAATTTCTTCCTGCAATTCTCTTTCATGGATTGCTTTTCTTCTTCCTTGATTAATTTGAAAGAATTGTTATTCATTTTAAATAGTTAATTATTGCTCCAAAAACATTTCATTATCTTTATTCAGAGCTTTTGCTACCAGCTCTTGTGCCTAGAACAAGAAGCACAAGATATAGTCAGGATAAATCTTCAAAGGGTTCTTAGGAAGGCCATGAAGGGGAAAAGCCAATGGAAGAACTCACCTGGAATGAAATAGATGAAGAAAGAAGCCTTCACATTTGGTAGCTTTTAATTTTAAATATAATTATTACTAACAATGTGTTATGCTCAGTTGTTGCTAAAGGATTATAATTCTCTCAATGCCCTATAAATTTTGGCACCTCAGACCAAGCCCCATTCACTATGAGGACTTTGTCTACTCTGAGAGCTTGGGTAAACCTTAGCTTGGTTGGCTGGCCTTAAATAACAACTCCATAGCATTGTTTATTGTTGTTGAGGAGAAAGGGGTGCAGGATAAAATATAATTTGGAACAGGAAAGGAAAAACTTTGACAGATACTCTTGGAAATGTTAGAGAAGCTCTCTGAAGAGAGATCTTGTAGAGATAGTATAAATGAGGGACCAGTATTTTACAGAACCTGGTCAGACAGGATAGTCTCTCCAAGGCTAGAGAGGAAAAATGGCTGCCCTCTCTGTCTCAAGCCAGTGAGTAATCAATCTGACTGCTTCTCTGAGATAACACAGTTTAATAATGTTGATAACTGGGTATGCAATGAGGGAAGTGAGATGAGGATTATTCCCTATAGCTAATAAAACCTAACTTATTTTCCCACCAACTAACTTCGAAGTCTCTTCAGTCCTCAACCAAAGTTGAGGCTATGCTGACTAGTCTCTCTGCCTGATAAATTCCTTCTCTTCTTAACTAAACCTAGGTTAAATCCATTTAGGAACAAGTCTCTAGAGTCTAGATTGTATATTGAATAGAAATGGAGACAGGCTACAGGAGTGATCAAGTGGGGATCTGGGAATCCCCTCTGGGGATGACCCCCAAAGGCAAACTGAGGAGTCCTATCAGCTCCCTCTCATATCTTCTTTACAGTCACAGGACAGTTATAAGTCTCAGTGGGTCTCAGTCTCTTGTTAAATTCTCCTACAGGAATGGTTTCCACTTTCCAAAGGATTGGAGCAGGGGTATGGGAGTTGGTTGTCCTTCCAGAGTCAAGGAACCACTCCCCTGCCTGGCCATTGGAATCCCAGCATCCCTCCTTCCTTTCAAGATTCAATCTTGCTTCACAGCACTCTATGATACTCTCCTTGTAATCATGTTGCCTTCCTAAAAATCTCCTCTTTCAGAAAGTAGAATGTGTCATGGAAAATTTAGGGGAAGTGACACGAGAAAAAGGTCTTTAAAAATGCAAACAGAGACACACTCAGATACACTTTGTAAAAAGGGAGATTTTGAACCCTAGACTTCAATCTCCAGAAGTCCTTGGTATTTCCCAGAATTCCCTATAGTCTCACCTGAGTCTTCAGGTTGTCGAGATCACAATTGGTATTTAACTGGCAATAATGCTTCCCACGCTCTCTTCTCTTCCATTGCAATGATGTAGCAAGTAAGCTAAGCGTGGGGATTTTGAATGGGCTAATCAGCAATGGGCATGTGTTTTTTTATTTTGGATCCTTGATTTCTAATAATCCTTAATAAACCTCATAAAATAGAATATTTTTTATTAGTAGAGATATAATTTAAATTTTACAACTTGGAGTGAAGAGAGACACTTGGAATGAAGAGGGTCACTTGGAGTGAAGAGAGACACTTGGAGTGGAGAGACTTGGAGTGAAGAGGGACACTTGGAGTTTGAAAGAGACACACAGAGTGGAGCCTGCTGGAGTTGATGGCTGATAAAGAATCTTGCTGATTGAACTGGCACACTGTGAGTATAAAGATTGACTTACTTCCTTGGCCTTCTGGAGGCATTAGCCTCTGGGAAAGGCCCATTGTCTTGAGACTCTTTTCTCCTAAATTCCTGCCAATTTTATATTTGCAATATTCTTCCTACCCATCCCCTCTTTTCTTTTTCTACTTCCAGCTTTCAGCATTCCCTTGGATGGTTGCTATTGAATCTTCTTTTTTTTCTTTGAGTTCTTTTTAAAAAAAAGGGGTTTTTTTTGTTTGTTACATTAAAGTTCCCAAGTTTTGCCTTTCCTCTCTCCCCTCCTCACACTAGAGAAGGCATCATTTGACAAAAAAAAATTGTATATTGTAAACCTTAAAATTTCTTAGACTTATAAATGTTGGAAATTTCACCATTGGGAAATTTCATACTTGAAAAATTTCCTATTGAGAATGGGAACTCTATTGGAATGTGAACCCCATTGGCATGGGAGGTTCCTCCTCCTCCCTTCTTAAGATTACTTTAGGACAGAAACCTTTTGCTGAACAATGGAAAGGGCTTTGACCTATGCTTAAGCATAGAACAGGAATTTCTTTGAGTCATGATTGATTTCTGAATTGATACAATGGAGATACTTGGAATGACAGAACTAGGTCTTGGAAATTGCAATCTCCACCCTACTCAGTCCTAACAGGATTTAGGAAGGGCTGCAGCATAGACCAAAATTTAATTATTCCAATCTCTACCCTACTCAGGGTAACAGGATTTAGGAAGGGCTGTAGCAAAAGATCAAGATTTAATTATTTGAGAATATGACCTTCAATAGACATGTGCAAAGCCACAGACCTCTGGGCGGTCCTGGGTTAAGCTAGAGCCACCATTGGCACAGGGAAAATGATGGACAGTGATTGGTAGATGTGAGAACTGAGGGGAGGGAACTTGGATGGTTTCCTTAAAGATAGAGGGGTCTGAGGACTGAGGGGTGGTTGGAGAGTTTTGGCTCTGAGTGGTTGGAGAGGTGCTCTGAGAAGCTTGCTCTGAAGGAAGCTGAAGGTGGGGGCCTCTGAGACTGTTTCTCCATTTTGGTCACGTGAGTAATAGGGACTGATCTCTTTTCTTTGCCCCAGCTATCTAAGGGCTTGGGCCTTTTGGCCCAGCCTAAACAGAAGGGGTATTTAAGCCCTATTCCCTTCTCTCCCCTTTCTCTCTCCCTCTCTCTCTCTATCTCTAATTCCTTTCTTCCTCCTGTTGGTAATTAAACTCTATAAAAGGTTGATGGCTGACTTGAGTTTTCATTTAGGAATTACATAGCTGAATTCCTTGGCGACCTTAAATTAATATATATCAGTCTTTTAAAGTGATTTCCTTGTCACAATATAAAACTATGTCTTGCTTGTGTCTATAATTTTTTCCTCTGGAAGTGGGCACATACAATTTAATCTTCAAACAGTATTTCTGTTCTATATATAATATTCTCTTAGTTCTGCTCATTCCACTCTTCATAATTTCATATAGGTCTTTCTGTTTCTAAAAAATTAACCTGTTCATCATTTCTTAAAGCACAGCAGTATTCCATCTCAACCATAAGTCACAACTTGTTTAGCCATTTCCCTATTGATGGGACATGCCTTCGTTTTCAGTTTTTTGCCAGCATAAAGAGAGCTGTTTATAGATTTTTTAAGCCCTTACCTTCCATCTTAGAATCAATACTGTGTATTGGTTCTAAGGCAGAAGAGTGGTAAGGAGTGCTAGGTTTATACCCCAAAGAGATAATAAGGAAAAAGGCTTATACCAAAATATTTATAGCTGCGCTCTTTGTGGTGGCAAAAAATTGGAAAAAGAGGGGATGCTCTTTAATTGGGGAATGGCTGAACAAATTGCGGTATCTGTTGGTGATGGAATACTATAATGAACTGGAGGAATACCATGTGAACTGGAACAGCCTCCAGGAATTGATGCAGAGTGAAAGGAGCAGAACCAAGAGAACATTGTACACAGAGACTGAAACACTGTGGCACAATTGAATGTAATGGACTTCTCTACTAGCAGCAATGCAATGATCCAGGACAATTCTGAGGGACTTGTGAGAAAGAACTGTGGGAACAGAAATGTAGAAGAAAAACATATGATTGATCACATGGTTCAATGGGGATATGATTGGAGATGTAGACTCTAAATGATCACCCTAGTGAAAATACTAGTAGTAGTAGTAGTCTCTCAGTGATTGAGAATGACAATTGTCTTTGTGCATTATCATCTATTGATGTACCCTCATGTGGCTTTGGAGTCCAAAGGCTGAAGCGCAGAGTTTGTGGCACATGGGGCCTGGGACGCCAGTTGTTACGGGAGGTGCGGTTGTGGCCTGGTGTCGGTGTTCACGTGCAGCAGCAAGACGTCGACGTCTCTCATCTTCAAAGGTGGTGGCGGCATGGTGAATGTGGGTTCACCAGCTGCTTCTGTCAGAGGCAGCGAGTTCTAGTTGCTTTGGTGTAATGCCAGCCTACTTCAAGTTGGACTTTAGCTGATCCTTGAATCTTTTCTTTGGTTGGCCTTGTTTCCTGAGTCCAGCTGACAGTTCACCATAGAATACCTGTCTTGGTATTTGCTGTGGGTCCATGCGAATGACATGTCCAGACCATCGTAGCTGGGTTTTGAGGACCATGACTTCGATGCTGGTGGAGTTGGCTCTCTCGAGGACTTCCTGATTGGTGATTCGGTCCTGCCATCGGATCCTCATGATTGACCGGAGGGAGCGTTGGTGGAATTGCTCCAGCTGTTTCATGTGCTTCTGGTACAGTGTCCATGTCTCACAACCGTACAGGAGCGAGCTGAGGACCACTGCGTTGTACACTTTGAGCTTCGTCGCAGTGCTTACACCGCTGTGTTGGAGGACTTTGCAGCACAGCCGCCTGAGTGCCTGGCTGGCCTTTTGGATCCTGGCATTAATCTCGTGGTCTAGGGACTCGTCGTTGGCGATGGTGCTGCCCAGGTACTTGAAAGTGTTGACGTTAGAAAGCTGCGTGCTGTCGATTGTAATGCATGGCTGGTTCGTTGGTCTCCCTGGTGCAGGTTGGAACAGCACCTCTGTTTTGCTGAGGCTGATCATCAGGCCAAACAGTTTTGTTGCGGTGGAGAACCTGTCCACAATGGTTTGGAGATGATTTTCTTGGTCGGCCATGAGAGCACAGTCATCTGCAAAGAGAGCTTCCAGGATGAGTCTCTCTGTTGTCTTTGTTTTTGCAGTCAGGCGGCGAAGGTCAAATAGTGAGCCATCCATTCGGTATTTGATGTAGACGCCCAGGTCTATATCCATCACAGCATGTCGTAATACCTGGGTGAAAAATAGGTTGAATAGTACTGGAGCGAGGACACAGCCTTGTTTCATGCCATTGGAGATGTTGAAGCAATCTGAAGTCTCTCCACCAGATAGGACTTCCCCTGTCATGTCGACATGAAAGAGCTGGACCAGTTTGACGAATTTTGCTGGGCAACCGAGCTTACTGAGGATCAACCACAATACGTCCCTGTTCACTGTGTCGAATGCCCTTGTCAGGTCTATGAAGACAATGTAGAGACTCAGGTTCTGCTCAAGGCATTTTTCCTGCATTTGCCTCACCGTGAAGACCATGTTGATGGTACTGCGATCTGGTCGGAAGCCACATTGTGATTCAGGCAGGTTCTGCTCTTAAACAGATGATAGGAGTCTGTTGAGTATAACACAGGGGAGGATCTTTCTGGCAGTGGAGAGTAGTGAGATGCCTCTGTAATTGTCACAGGTTGCTCGTGAGCCTTTGTTTTTGTATAGGGCTGCGATGGAGGCATCTCTGAGTTCTGGGGGCATGTGTTCCTCTTCCCATATGCTGGTCAGTACTATGTGGAATGCCTGGAGCGCCTTTCCATTTAAGGCCTTGTACACCTCGTTTGGGATCCTGTCTTTACCGGGTGCCTTGCCTGCACTCATTTGTTTAATGGCTTTTTGGACTTCCTCTATTGAAGGAGGGACATCAAGTTGTTCAATGGAGCGGTTTTGGGGGATCTGGTCAAGGGCGCTTTGGTTGACTGAAGAGGGTTGGTTGAGAAGCTGACTGAAGTGATCTTTCCACCTGTTGCTGATGACTTTTTTATCTTTTATGAGGGTGTCACCGTCAGAGGATAGCAAGGGAGTGGTGGTGGGTTTTGATGGCCCATAGACAGTCTTGAGGGCACTGAAAAATTGTTTGTAGTTTTTCATATCAGCAAACCACTGTATTTCTTCTGCCTTTTTTCCCACCATCGGTCTTGCATCTTCCTGATCTCAAGCTGTGCTATGGCTTGGAGAGACTTGAATCTGTCCTTTTTAGGAGCAGAGTTTGGTTTATTTTGCCACTCCATAAAGGCTTTGTTCTTCTTGCTCAATAGGTCTTCAATAGCAGTGTTGTTCTCATCGAACCAGTCCTGGTGGTTGCGTTGTTTTGGGCCTAGGACTGCCTTTGATATTTCCTTCACTGCGTCTCTAAACTGGTTCCATTTCTCAGTTGGGCTTCCAGTGAGTGGTCCCTTGGCAGACAGCTTGTTGTCCAGGCAGGACTGGAAAGTTTGCAAATAAGATGGATCTCTAAGACGACTCACGTTGTAAAATGTGTTAACTGTCTGGGCGCGTTTTGGATGGTGAAGCGCAATGCGCATTTGAAGAGTCGCTCTAACCAATCGGTGGTCTGTCCAGCATTCAGCTCCTCTCATGGCTCTGGTGATCTTTACATCATGCATGTCTCGCCGGCGTAGAATGATGTAGTCAATGAGATGCCACTGTTTTGATCTTGGGTGCATCCACATTGTTTTATATTTGTTCGCCATTCTGAACACAGTGTTCGTGATGGTGAGTTTGAACTCTGAGCATTTGCTGAGTAGCAGTAGGCCGTTGTTGTTCATTTTGCCCACGCCGTGTTTGCCGAGCACTCCTTCCCATCTTTCATGGTCCTGGCCAACATGGGCGTTGAAGTCTCCCAGTAGTATCAGCTTGTCATTTGTGGACACTGAGTGCAGGATGGCACTCAGGTCAGAGTAGAACTGCTTGATGGTCTCCTCTGTGCTGGTCAGTGTTGGAGCATATGCGCTGATGATTGTGGCATACCGGTCTTTGCTGAGAGGCAAACGGATCTTCATGAGCCTCTCGCTGATGCCCACAGACAAGTCTGGCAGCTGTTTGAGCAAACTGGTCTTGATGGCCAGGCCAACACCGTGGATTCTGTCTTCATTTGAGGCTCTACCTCAAATTGGGGTGTATGGGGTGCTTAGGGAGGGGTAGTATCTCTGGTATGTAGGGCTTGTCGTGCCCTCCTAGGGCAGCTCTCCAGCCTCTGACCCCCACCTGATACCCAGCTCTCACTTGTGGCTCCCAGTAGCTGCTAGCATGTGGCAGCGGCCACACCCCGGACAACGGCTTCGACAGGCCGGCCAAACCTTGTGAGGGTAGCCATCGGGTCGTTGACCCCTGATGAACCAGGGCTTTGCTCACCCAGCATGTGAAGACTGCTTCGGCTGAACAGACGGAAGAAACCAACAAGAAGTTTCAATGGCTGAGAGGGCGACGCAGCAAAGCACTGTGGAGTGCTTAGGGCATGCTGGAGCACAAAGGACAACACGGCCATCCAATGCAGCTGAGGAAGTCTCCAGACGTAACAATTTTTTGTGCCACTGGACTCAGGCTTCCAACGCCGAGAGAGTGGGACTGTCTCTGTGCATCAGCTTTTCCACTTAAATCTCTTTCACACACAAGTATCTTTGTGCACACTCATCTATCCTAATCCCGTCCACCCTCTTCAAGACCTGCGGCGATGGGGGAGTGGCGACGCAACAGGTGGAGGTGACCACTGGCAGTTGTAGTCACGATCCTGCACGTAGGAGGCCCACGGACCAGTGGTCGCTCGGCCCTGTGGGCAGCAGGGACGTTCAGCAGCATCCTGGGCGACTGAGCAGCCCTCTCTAGGACAGCACTGCTCACCCTAATCAAGCGAGGGGACTAGAAAAGGTGTCCCAAACATTGCCTGCCCTACAAAAACCCGGTCAGCACACCACAGCTGGTGGGTCATCCCCTTTAAGCGATCAAAATCAAAATCAAAATACAAAGAAACTCCTACTAGGAGCATTACTTGATAGAGAGAATACCCCAAGACCTGAGAGAAGAACAGCTCTAATCGGTAAAGAACTGGTGCCATATAACATCGACATCGCAGCCTTAAGCGAAACACGCTTACCAGAAGAAGGATCACTCAGTGAACGCACCACTGGATACACCTTCTTCTGGAAAGGTAGAACCTCAAATGAAGACAGAATCCATAGTGCAAATACTAGTAATATGGAAATAGGTCTTGATCAATGATACATGTAAAACCCAGTGGAATGGCTTGTTGGCTATGGGAGAGGGGTAGGAGGAGGGGAGGGAAAGACTATGATTCATGTAAATATGGAAAAATATTCTAAATTAATTAATTAAATAAATAAACTTAAAAAAAAAAGAAGAGTGATAAGAACTAGACAATGGGGGTTAAGTGACTTGCCCAGGGTCACACAGCTAGGAAGTATCTGAGGCTAAATTTGAACCCAGGACCTTCTGTCTCTGGGCCTGACTCTCAATCCACTGTGCCACCTAGCTGCCCCCTATAGATGTTTTAAAGCATATGGGTTCTTATATTTTTTCCCTGACCACCTTAGGAAAAAACTTAATAATAATATTGCTAAATCAAAGGATTATTCACAGTTTCATAATTCTTTTGAGCATAATCCCAGATTGCTCTCCAAAATGGTTGGATCAATTCACAGTTCAACCAACAGTATATTAGTGTCCCCATTTTTCTACATCCCCTCCAACATTTGTCATTTTGCCCTTTTATCATTTTAGACAATCTGATAAGTGTGAGATGACATCTTAGAGTTGTTTTAATTTGCATTTCTCTAATCAGTAATGATTTGGAGCATTTTCATATGCTTATATATATAGCTTTGATTTTTTCATCTTCATATCTTTTGTCCATTAATCAATTAAGGAATGGTTCATATATTTTACAAATTTGACAAAATTCTTTTTATATTTCAGATATGAGACCTATATCCTAGAAACTGTCAAAAAATCCTCCCCCCAATTTTCTGCTTTCCTTTTAATCTGTCTATGTTAATTTTATTTGTGCAGAAATCTTTTTAATTTAATGTAATTAAAATTATCCATTTTATATGTCACAATTTCTATTTCTTATATATTCATAAATTCTTCCCTGTTCTTCTAATTTGCTTATGTATCTCATGTTATGTCTAGATCATGAATCCATTTTGAATAGGATGTTGGTCTAAACCTAGGTTCTGCCAGACTGCTTTCCAGTACTTCCCAGTTTTTCTAACAATTTTTACTAAATAGTGAGTCCTTATCCCCAAAGCTTGCACCTTTACTTTTGTCAAATACCAGATTACTATAATCCTTTCACAACTTTTTTTTCGTGCCCTTTCTGTTCCACTGATCTACTTTTCTATTTGTTAGCCGGCACCAGATAGTTTTCATAATTACAGTTTGATAAATACAGTTAAAAATCTGGTACTGCTTTACATCCTTCCTTTATTTTTTCATTAATTCCTTTGATATTCTTGACCTTTTGTTCTTCCAAATGAATTTTGTTACTATTTTTTCTAGTTCAGTAAAATAATTTTGGTAACTTAATTGCAATGGCATTGAATAAGTAGATTAGTTTAGGTAGGATTGTCATTGCTTCTTAAAAGGCCACCTACCACCATTGTCTCTCCCCTTTGATCTTTTACACTGTGCAGCACCTTCTCTAACTCTTCTACACAACTGAAACCTTTCAACCCCTTCTTGAACTGTAGCTGGGACCTTGATATGGTGATTTTCATCATTCTCTATACTCCAAAGTGATTAGTCATTAGGTCTCAAGCTTTGTAAGCAAAGTATGGCTTTCATTATTAACATATATAGCCTATGAAATGCTGAGCCTCTGAGACTCTCTAGTAATCATTTTAACTTTTCTCTGACACCTATGACTCTTGTGGTAGCTCAGTAGCATATGTCAACCAAGGCTCAAATCTCTCTTTTACTCCTAGTAGGACAATCTGAATCACAACTAGAGCACTTGTGTATGCTCATGCTGTAGTCAGAGCTATGGCAACAGCATTCTGTGATGGAATGCCTGGGAAGTAGATGGGAAGTCCTTTCACTAATATAGACTTATACTATTCTGTCAATTAGTAAATAATTCCTAGCCATTGTGTGTGGCATTGTGAGATTGGGATTTGCCCAGGATCACATGTCTGCTAAGTGTTGGAGCTGGATTCCAGATGTTCCTGACTCCAAGACCAGCACTCTATTTACTATCTCATGCTGACTCATCAATAGTACCTTCTGATAATGGCAATTTCTTATGGGGATCTGCTTGGGGGAAGTCATAATATCTATCTCAGAATTTGTCACAGGAGCTGTGCCAATATTTATAGTGATGTGGCCATGTTCTTGCAGCTGGCAAGGTAGTCTACTCCTTTCCTAATTTCACTATATCTGACATGGTTACTCCTTTCCTTAAAAAATGTAATCAATCCCTTCAAAGCATTCATTGTTTGAATGAATGGAGTTAGGGGTTTTAATTTTTCACATGTCTTCTCTAGATATTCCTCTTAGAAATTTTGGCAACTTTACTGATGCTGAAAACAGACTCAGTGAAGCATTTGTATTATCTTCTCTCCTGGGCATTTATTCAATATCCTATACCCCTACACTTCTCTAGAAGCTCCAAAGAAGTCCTTCCATGGTGTCATCATCAATGTTATTTATGAAACCAACAGGAATTTGCATGGGTCTGTATTTATCCAAGGCCATCAACACTTTTAACAAACGGAATCTTTAGGGCATTCTTTTTTGTTTGTTTGTTTGTTTATTTAGCTAATTAATTAATTTAGAATATTTTCCCATGGTTCCATGATTCATGTTTTTTCCCTCTCCTCCTCTTGCCCCCCCTCCTGTAACCAATGAGCAATTCCACTGGGGGTTAGATGCATCACTGATCAAGACCTTGATCCTTTGTTCTTCCAAATGAACTTTGTTATGTTTTTTTTCTAATTCAGTAAAAAAATTTTTTTTGGAAGTTCAATGGGTATGGCACTAAAGAGATAAATAAGTTTAGGTAGGATGTTCATTTTTATTATATTGGCTCGTCCTACCCATGAGCAGTTAATGTTTTTCCAATTGCTCAAGTCTATTTTTAGTTGTGTGGAGAGTGTTTTGTAGTTGTGTTCATATAGTTCCTGTGTTTGTCTTGGCAGATAGATTCCTAAGCATTTTATTTTGTCTAAGGTGATTTTGAATGGGATTTCTCTTTCTAATTCTTGCTGCTGAGATGTGTTGGAAATATATAGGAATGCTGATGACTTATGTGGGTTTATTTTGTATCCTGCAACTTTGCTAAAGTTGTTGATTATTTCAATTAGCTTTTTTGTTGTTTCTCTAGGATTCTTTAAGTAGACCATCATATCATCCACAAAGAGTGATAACTTGGTCTCCTTCTTGCCTATTTTAATGCCTTCAATTTATTTTTCTTCTCTGATTGCTACTGCTAGTGTTTCTAGTACAATGTTATATAATAGAGGTGATAATGGGCATCCTTGTTTCGCTCCTGATCTTATTGGGAATGCATCTAGTTCATTCCCATTGCAGATGATGTTAGCTGATGGTTTTAGATATATACTGTTTATTATTTTTAGGAAAGACCCTTCTATTCCTATACTTTCTAGTGTTATTAATAGTAATGGGTGTTGTATTTTATCAAAGGCTTTTTCTGCATCTATTAAAATAATCATGTGTTTTTTATTAGTTTGCTTGTTGATATGGTCAATTATGTGGATGGTTTTCCTAATATTGAATCATCCCTGTATTCCTGGTATGAATCCTATTTGATCATAGTGAATGACCCTCCTGATCACTTGCTGAAGTCTTTTTGCTAGTATTCTGTTTAAGATTTTTGCATCTATGTTCATTAGGGAGATTGGTTTGTAGTTTTCTTTCTCCGTTTTTGATCTACCTGGCTTTGGAATCAGTACAATATTTGTGTCATAAAAGGAGTTTGGTAGCACTCCCTCTTTGCTTATTATGTCAAATAGTTTGTATAGTATTGGGGTTAGCTATTCTTTGAATGTTTGATAGAATTTACTAGTGAATTCATCAGGCCCTGGGGATTTTTTCTTAGGGAGTTCTTTGATGGACTGTTGGATTTCTTTTTCTGATATGGGATTATTTAAGAATTCTATTTCTTCTTCTGTTAGTCTAGGTGATTTATATTTTTATAAATATTCATCCATATCGCCTAGATTGGCATATTTATTGCCATATAATTGGGCAAAGAAGTTTTTAATGATTGCCTTAATTTCCTCTTCATTGGAGGTAAGGTCCCCCTTTTCATCTATGATACTGTTAATTTGCTTTTCTTCTTTCCTTTTTTTAATTAGGTTGACCAGTACCTTGTCTATTTTGCTTGTTTCTTCAAAGTACCAGATTCTTGTCTTATTTATTAGTTCAATAGTTCTATCACTTTCAATTTTATTAATTTCTCCCTTAATTTTTAGGATTTCTAATTTGGTTTTCTTCTGGGGGTTTTTAATTTGTTCACTTTTGAGTTTTTTGATTTGCACACCCAATTCATTGATCTCTGCCCTCCCTAATTTGTTAATATATGCACTCAGGGATATGAATTTTCCTCTGAGCACTGCTTTGGCTGCATCCCATAAGGTTTGAAAGGATGTCTCACTATTGTCATTTTCTTCAATGAAATTATTAATTATTTCTATTTGTTCTCTAACTAACTGATTTTGGAGCATCATATCATTTAATTTCCAATTGATTTTTGATTTTGCTCTCCATGTACCCTTACTGATCATTATTTTTATTGCCTTATAATCTGAAAAGGTTGCATTAATTATTTCTTCTTTTCTACATTTGTATGCCATGTTTTTATGACCTAGTGTATGGTCAATCTTTGTAAGTGTGCCATGTGCTGCTGAAAAGAAGGTGTATTCCTTTTTGTCCCTATTTATTTTTCTCCATATACCTATCAACTCTAATTTTTCTAAGATTTCATTTACCTCTTTTTATTTATTTTTTGATTTGATTTATCTATATTTGATAGTGGTTGGTTCAGATCTACCACTAGTATAGTTTTATTATATATTTCCTCCTTCAATTCTCCTAGTTTTTCCATTAGAAATTTGGGTGCTATACCATTTGGTGCATACATGTTGATTAGTGATATTTCCTCGTTGTCTATACTCCCTTTTATCAGGATGTATTTACCTTCCCTATCCTTTTTAATTGGGTCTATTTTTGCTTTGGCTTTGTCAGATATCATGACTGTTACTCCTGCCTTCTTTCTGTCAGTTGAGGCCCAATAGGTCTTACTCCATCCTTTAATTCTGACCTTGTGAGTTTCTACCCATCTCATGTGTGTTTCCTGAAGACAACATATGGTAGGGTTTTGGATTCTAATCCATTCTGCTATTTGTCCACGTTTCATGGGTGAGTTCATCCCATTCACATTCAATGTTATGATTGTCATTTGTGAGCTCCCCAGCGTTTTGATATCCTCCCCTAATTCTGACCTTTCTTCTTTTGCTATTACCTTTTAAACCCGTGGTTTATTTTAAATCAGTCCCCCTAGTCCCCTCCCTTGTTATGCTTCCCTTTCAAGCCCCTCCCTTTTTGTTCCCTTCCCCTCCCCTCCTCTCCTTCCCTCCCTTTTTGTGTTCCCTCCCCTCCTACCCCCCTTGGTTTGGATGTCAAACTTTCCACTGAGTTCTGGTATTTTCTTTATGAATATTTGGCAATCTTCTCTTTTGTCGAATGCCCATACCTTCCCCTGGAAGTATATAGTCAGTTTTGATGGGTAGCTGATCCTTGGTTGAAGACCCAGTTCTCTTGCCTTTCTGAATATTGTGTTCCAGGCTTTACAGTCTCTTAGCATGTTCTCTGGTAGGTCATGTGTGATCCTTATTGACGCACCTCTGTATCTGAAGTTTCTCTTCCTAGCTTCTTGTAATATTTTCTCCTTACCTTGGAAGCTCTTGAATTTGGCGATTACATTCCTGGGGGTTGTCTTTTGGGGATTTGGTATAGAGGGTGTTCTATGAACTCTTTTGATTTCTATTTTGCCCCCTTGTTTGAGAACATCAGGGCAATTCTCTTCAATGATTTCTTGTAGTATGGCATCGAGGTTTTTGTTTATCTCTGATTTTTCAGGCAGACCAATGATTCTCAAATTGTCTCTCCTTCCTCTGTTTTCCTGGTCTGTCACCTTGTCAGTGAGATATTTTATGTTTTCTTCTAATTCATTAATTTTTTAACTTTGCTTTATTAATCTTTGCTGTTTTGCAAGATCACTGTCTTCCAGTTGCTTAATTCTGGTCTTTAAGGTTTGGTTTTGCTTTTCAGTTTGGTCTGCCCTTCTGTTTGAGGCTTCCAGCTCTTTCTCCAATTGTGAGATTTTGTCTGTCATGCTGAAGACCTTTTTCTGAATTTGTTCCCATTTTTCTAGCCAGAAGATTTCCATCTTTTGGATAAGCTCCATTTTGAATTTTTCCAGAGCTTGTGGATAATTTCCACTTTTGGGGGGGTGTTTGATTTCGTTTGCATTTTATCATCTTTTTCTTTTGTAGCCTGTGTTTTCCCTCCATAAAAGTTTTCAATAGTCACTTTTTTTCCCTTTGTTCTTGGAGGGTTGATCTTGGGCACTCTGAAGCACCCCTTTGGTGGTTTTCCCTTTCCTTTTCAGTCAGAAATCCGAGTGAAATGGGCGGATTTTGATGTTTTTGCCTCAGGCTGATTCCCAGCCTCCAAAGTTTGTTAGCGCGCCTGCCCATGTTGTCTGTGGTCTCTTATCTCCCATGCGTGCAGGCTTCCCCTATAAAACTGCTCCACTGGGTAGTTCCCTGGTAGTCCTTGTCCATTCCCAAGGGACCCTGGCGTGCCTCTACCCCCACTACAGTGAAGAGCAGAGGAGATTTTGCCTCAGGCCGTTTCTAGAGCCTCCACAGTGGTCACAGTTTGCAGGAGCCCTCCGCGGTCTGTGCACACTCTAATGAAACTGCTCTAAGGGGTAGTTCCCTGGGAGTTCTTGTTAGATCCCAAGGACCCTGGAGTGCTCCCCACTCACTGCAGAGACATTCTTCACTCACTCCCTGTCTCCAGTGAGTGTGCTGGGGTGGGGGAGGGCAGCTGAACTCAGCTCACGCTTGACAGCGAGCTTTCTCTCCCTCTTATAGTGTGGAAGTGTTCAAACCCCACATACCTTCATTGCAGTGGGCTGCTAGAGAGTCCCTCCAATCTTCCAAAGATGATTTTTATGCTCTTTTGACGTAGTCTATTTCGTTTGGTATGGGGGAGAGGAAGCAATTCGGGTCTAGATTGCTGCCATGTTTACCCAGAACAGAAGTCATTCTTAAATTATAATATACCATAATAAATGTGTTCTAAATACAAAGCCTGTCTTAGAAATTGTAAGGAGTTCTAGCTAAACTTAGTTATTTCAAAGGCAGAAGGTATGTACTTCATCAGCTAATCAGAAATTAAGCTCCCAAAATGTAACTCTTATGTCAAAGACTGTCAGGACCCAAAGGTCTTGAGTTCACCTTATAGGATTTTCTTAGTCTCTTGGCTCATTTCACTATTAAGGTCTGTTGTTAGGATTTAAGGGCTTTGCAGAAGAATAAGACTGTCTGTTCAATACAGGAAGAAATAAGTGCTTTTTTGTTGTTTTTTTTAAAAAGACATTTAATTTCAGACCCTTGAGAGAGCAGAGAATAGTAGAAAGGTACAACAGAGAATCTGGAACTGATACTTCCAATCTAGGCTATCCCATGGACCATTGGGGTCAGGACTGAAGCTCTCAAACTAAGGTAGTGGGGCATACACTTTCCACTGTCAGGTCGGAGACTGAGACCACAAAATGGAGTTATGTGGACAGAGACTGTTACCAGGGAATTTTCGGTAAAATACTTTTTTTTTCTTTTATTTAACTTATTTTTTAAAAATGAACTTAAAGATATCAACAAACTTGAAAATTTCCACATACAAAGAAGAACAGAAAGAGAGAATGGCATATGAAACTATAAATCTCAATTTCATTCAGCTTGGTGTTTTTAAAGTATATATTACATTTTATATAATAATACCAACACTGTCTTGCTGTACTGTATCTCTTGAACTTTATTATTTTCTGCATATTTTTCCACTAAGACAACAAAACAAAGATGACTAAAACACCAATGGGTTTTCCAAACCATAACAAATTCCTACCAATAAATCTGGGGAAAAAAACCTTCCCTGCCCACCACATACTGAGTCTGACCTCCATCCAGAAGCAGGTAGTTCATACAGTGTTACAGAAGGATGTTAACAAGACCTTAAACAAGCAATGTTTAGTTCCAAACATTCATAAATCCTCACAAGAGAATAGATTTAGACCTAGAATCTTAGATATCACTTAGACCAATCTTCTCATTTCACGTCTTGAAGACATTAGGGTCAAATAGCATAAGTGACTTGCTCAGGGTCACACAAGTAAGTGTTGTTGGTGTATGGCTTTCATTTTTGAGGAGGAGCAGTGGCTTTGGAGAGTACTGTCTTGACTTGCAGGCGAATTGGATTCAAGTGAGAGAGTGTTGCCTTACTTAAATTTGTGACTACTCACAAAGTTGTCAGCTTTGTTTTATCTTCCAGAGTCATTGAAGTCCAGTGGCAAGACAAAAGTCAAGAAGACTAATGATGGCCCAGGATGCAGTGGATGTCTTCAATGTCTGACCAAGCTCTGAGTATTCCATGACACCTGCTTCAGCTCCCTTCATGACCATTAGAACAAATTGTTCTCATGCTCCCATTCTGCTGGGGGAAGTCTTCATACACCTAGAGTAGACACTCTAATTCACTGTTGGATTTGAGATCTGCTGCTTACCTTAACCTATTTTAGCCCATGTGCTGTGATGATTTTACCACGGTGTGAGCACTTCACATCCTATAACTTCTTGGAGCTGAAGATGGAGAGTTGAGTGCTCTGTGGATACCAAAGGTGGATGAGCAGCCCTGAAAAGGGTTCAGCAAGCCCTTTCAGCAGAGGTGCTAGTCTTCACTAAATGCCCCATCTATCCCAAATACTACGCTAGGTAGTATTTGAACTCAGATCTGCCTGATTCCCAGGTCAGCATTCTATACCACATTGCTGCTTCTTATATAGAGACTTCTGTAGTGCAAGATTCACTCCATCAGCCTTTAAATCCTCCTCCAAAATCCTATCCTGCCTAGGCCCACTGCTTACTTTAAGCTAATAATAGCTGATATTTATATGGTACTTTTAAAGCTTACTAAACGGACAAAAAGGGAGCATATGAGACTTGAGGCAGTATAGCAGAGCTCAAAGGCAAGCAAATGAGGAATTATTAAGTGAGTTAACCCATTTCAAAGATTCCCATTTGGTCAGGTGAACATCCGATCAGAAGGTAAACAGGGGTTAAATTGCTCAGTGGATGGAGAGCCAGGCCTGAAGATGGGAGGTGCTGAGTTCAAATGTGACCTCAGACACTTCCTAGCTGTGTGATTGTGGACAAGTCACTTACCCCCCATTGCCTAGCCCTTACCATCCTTCTATTTTGGAAATGATACTCAATATTGATTCTAAGATGGAAAGTAAGGGTTTAAAAAAAAGGCAAACAGCTTGAAGAACAAGAATGAAGAATTATCGAGAAGCAGAGACTGAATTTGGGGCAGAAATCCACTGAAGGAGATGCAAGAGCATATTCATTCCAAAGAACAGTAACTATCGGAGGTCACTGGGGCTAATTCAGTGTTTCTCCTTATTCTGGTAGGACATGTGATTCTCCTTGATGCTGTATGGTTGGGGGCTGCTAGGAGTGCTGAAGGAAGAAAAACCAAAGCTTGAAGCTGGGTGACTAGATGTGTACTAGTCCCATGGACAGAAATAGGGTTTGGAAGGCGTTAGTAGTTTGGGGGCGGGGAAGATATAAAAATAACTGCTTCAGTGTTGAATATTTGTTAGCACAGCAGGGAAAGCAAGGCAGCATAAATGAAGGGGTGGGAAGGGAGCAGGTATGGCCATGTCCTTTGCAGAGTACTCTGCTATTCATATTCCCACACAAGCTGCTTGAAAGCAATGAATTCGAAGCTTCCATTATACTATTCGTCTAGCACAAAGCACTCAGGGTGAGGAGAGGAAACAGTGAGATAGTTCTTGATGCAATAAGACAAAGTGGTTGGGACCATTTGGGGTCCCAGTGGTCTTCCCATCCCGGAGTCCCACTGCTCTGCTGCTGTTACTATCTTTAGGAAATGGCAATTAGGAGAATGAGAGGTGTTTACTTTCTTCTCGTTGGGTGTCTTGTCTGCTTGTGGTCAGGTTGGCATGCTTCCCCAAAGGATGGGCGCAGGTGGTACTCTTAGATTAGGTAGACCTTTTGTTAAGCCATATCTGAGATAACTCCTGGGACTACTGGATGTCTGGTGGAAGTGAAGAGGCTGATGGTTTTTTACTAGTAGCATGGGAGTAGCATTCTCTGCCGCCTCCGAGGGGCTGACTTAGGAAGCAGCTGTGGGAACCATAGGGGGTGAAAGATTCTCTTGTGGTAGCTGAGGGGCCATCTGGGCCCACCATCTTCTCTTGGTTCATGTTCTAGGGATGAGGAATTGATTGCTCCCTCCCCTGCCCCCCTTCCTGGACCAGTGATAATTGGCTTTTAAAACCCCAACCACCAGAGACAGTGTGTTGCAGTAGGCAGTATGCTGGATTGAGAGTTGGGAGCCCTGGAGTTGAATCCCAGCAGGGACACTTACTACCTTTGTGACCTTAAGCAAGTCATTTACCCTCCTTAATCCTCAAGGCTCAGAACAGTTGGCCTCAAAGGTCCCTTCTAGTTCTAAAGCTCTAAGTTTCTGCCTCCCAGCAGGCAAGGCTTGCCCTTTTCATCAAAAAATTGTGATTGGCTGCTTAAGAGGGGTGTCCCTCCAATGGAAAAAGGGAGCCCCCTGCTGGACAGCTATCAGAAGCTTATGGCCAAATCTGAGTTGAAAGACAGCATGATGCTTTGGGATAGAGGCCGACCTCAGGCAGGAGGGACTGGGTTCAACTCCTGTCACTAACGCCTATTGGCTATGCGTCCCTCAGTACTTTATTTAATAACCTCCTACTTCCCCAGTGGAACTCTCTAAGACTCGAAATTGCTAAACAATTGCTAATTGCATTGGTAAAGGAAGATCCTCCCCCAGAGAAATCAAAGGACCAAAAAAAGCTACTCCGTTTTTCATGACAGGAAGGATATGGTGACTGGCCCGTTGGATACAGGTCAGAGGAACTGAGCACTCTTTACTAAAATATACCAAATGAGTCTAGCAAATAGGGGCCATCTTGATCTGGGAAGATGTAACGTTGTTGGGAATATTAATAGACCATTAGATGAGAAAATCCCAAACCAATACTTCTGTCTAGGTAGGTAACCAAGTAGACCTGATGAACATGCTGATATAGATGAACAGAGGACAGGAGAAGGGACCAGATTTATTGATGAGAAAATGAGAAGAAACCACTGGAAAGAGACCAAAGCCCCTGGCTAGTAAAGCTAGGGGTCAGCTAGAGAAGGCATCAGGTTTTTAGGATATGGCAATACTAAACTCATAGCATTCTAGATAACCTGGCCCACAAGTATGGCAGAGAATAAGCCAGCAATAAATGAATGGAGGTTTGTTAACTATTTTCTATGTTCTGGACACTGGGTTAAATGCTAGGGATAGCTTAAATGCTAATAGTGAGAGAGAATGAACATAGGGGAGCTAAGGTGGCACAGAAGGTAGAGTGCCAGGCCTCAAATCAGGAAGACTCTGGTCTCAGACACTTACTAGCTGGGTGACCATGGGTGAGTTATGTAGCCATATATGCCTCAGTTTCCTCATCTGTAAAATGAGCTGGAGAAGAAAAGCCAAACCACTGTAGTATCTCTGCCAAGAAAACCCTAAATGGGGTCACAAAGAATCAGACGCAACTGAAAAACACCTGAACAACAATGATGAATGTAGGGGAGTAGTAATGAGGGAAGGGTAAAATCACAGGGATGGTGAATGGAGCCATAGGGTAATTAAATCGTGTGCTCTTTCTAAGAGCCAAGACAAGAATGATATAATTATTATTCAAAGAACAAGAGGTTCTTGTGGAGGATCCTCAATTAAGTGGCTGAGGTGAATTAGATATAGTAAATATATGTTAGATATAACATAAACACATATCTAACATATATATCTAATATCTGATATATTAGTATAAAGTACATATATATATATTAGATATAGTGATTTTATGTGTATAATCAGTAGAACCCCAAATCAGGAGCTAGATATCTTTTGGTAAAGTTGCACAAAAGTAATCAGGAGCATCATGGCAAGAAGGCAGCATGGTGAAGTAATGGACCAGATGGACAGAGTGAGTTCTTTCGCCTGTTAGCAGTAAGAAAATGGAACCAGTAGAGAGGAAGTCTCCAGGGTCTGCAATTAATGGTGAATTGAGATCTCAGTCTCTCAGGGAATATTGATACTAGACATACTATGGCAGCTGTGGGGAGCATAGATTACAATGGGGAGATACTAGTGGCCAGGTGATGAGTCAGGAGGTTGTTGCAATAATATCGACAAGAAGGGGGCAGCTAGGTGGCTAAGTGGATTGAGAGTCAGGCCCAGAGACAGGTCTTCGATTCAAATCTGGCCTAAGACACTTCCTAGCTGTGTGACCCTGGGCAAGTCACTTAACCACCGTTGCCTGGCCCTTACTGTTCTGCTTTGGAACCAGTACTCAGTATTGATTCTAAGATGGAAGGTAAGGGTTTATAAAAAAAATCTACACAAGTAATGAAGACCTGAACTAAAGTGGTAGCTGTGTGAATAGAAAGGGATATGATGTGAAGGATTCTTGGAAGGTAGAAAGAGTAAGATTTAGCAACCGGTTGGATCATTTCCAGGGTGAGATATACTGAAAAGTCCAGAATAATGCTGACATTACGAACCTGGTAGATTAGACTAATGACCTTGGCAGAAATAGGGAAATCTGGAAGGGAGTAGGGTTGGGAGGAAGAAAGTAGGAACTATTTTAGATATATTGAATTTGAGTTCCCACATATTCAGTTTGTAATGTCCAATGGTCAAATGATGATCCAGGCTGATGTTGGATACTCAGGGGTAGATATATAGGTCTTTGTCATCTTTATAGAGATGATAATTAATCTGATGGGACCTGATGAGGTCACTGAGAGAGTGGAGTGAGTATAGAGGGAGATGAGAAGAGGGTGCAAAATAGAGCGCTGAGGAACACCTGCAGGGTTTTCTAAAGTCAGTACATGGGAGCAAATACCTGGTCCCACATGCCCTCGTTACTGTTTTGGATTGTGTAAATGGTGACCTACTCTGCTCATAGGTAAGGCTGGTCCTAAAGCTGAGGATTATGTATGAAAACCAAAATTCACCATCATTTCTCCCAGAAGCAACCAGTGTCCCAATGAGGGCCATATTGCTCCTCTTTCTCTCTGATAACTCTCCACGAATGCCCAGGCATATGGTCTTTTCAACCCACAGGTCCAAAAGATGAAAAAAAGTCTAAACATCAGTCTGGTAGGAGGAAGTTAGAGTATAAATATTAGAAACAGAAGTGTTTCCCCAGGATTGCTGTGATATTTTATTTTTTTAAAGTCCCATCCCAACAAGCACTGTGACCTTGAATATGTCCATTTCCCTTCTCCAGTATGCAGGTCTTTTCTTCACACAGTGAATAAATTCTACCTAAGGATTCCTGGGGTTCCTTATAGCTCTGAAGTTTTATGGCTCTATGACTGTGATTCAGAGTCCCCCAGTAATGTGGCATAGAGGTGACCTTGGGTTTTCAAAGGCCATGACAGTAGAACATGAGCTCTGGGAGACCCTAGCAATTGGGAAAGGCTTTGATCACAGATCTGATGATGTTATGCCAGTAAATCCTTAACAGATGTTTGTTGATTACCTTACTGTCTGATTCTACATCTGTCTGAGGAGTACTCCAACTAAGTTGAAAGAGGCATATCACCAGAAGTTGTCTACCAGATAATGGACTGATTGATTGATGTGTTCAATCATTCATCCATCTCCCACCCCCTTTTAGGCATAGCAAGGCAATACTGACCTATAAAAGGGATATTCTCTGCAATGTATGTTCAGTGAAGGGAAGTATCCACATAACTGAAATCAAGGGTTCTTGAGGTATTAAAAATCTGAGTCTTTGAAAAAGGATAATGGACTGAGACATTCATTTTTTCTTACACATAAAACAAGGAGAAGGAGGTGTAAATGTGGGGGAGAGAAGGGAAGGCAGAGCAGGAAGAATGGAATAAGAGGAGGAGGAGAATGATGGGCAAAACAGAAGAAAGAGAGGGGGGAGTGGGTGGTGCAAGAATCTCTGAGCACTCTCCTTTTGTGAACTTGATGATTTTCCCAGGAAAGTCAGCCTGGAGTCCTAGAAAGGGCATGAAATGAGAAGTGGGAAGACCTTAGTCTTAGTGCTGCCTCCCCCACTGACAAGCTATGATACCTTAGGCAAGTCATTTCTCCCTTTGGTACTCATTTACCTCTTCTGTAAAATGAGAAGTTTGGACTAGATGATCTCACAGGTCTAAATGTATAAAATTTGCTGCTATTCAAGCTAAAAAATAATATCTAGTGATGCTAAGGATTTCATCAGGCAGTTTTTGAAATCAAAAACAAATCACCTCCCTGAAAACCTCAGAGATGCAGAGTATGGCAACTCCCAGAAGTTCTTCCCCACCATCTGCCCAGTTTCAACTTACTCCTCACCAGCTATTTGCACAACCAAGCAATTATAGGGTTCCATACCTACAATCTCTAGACAGGAGGATAATAAATCTTTGTCACTGACGAAATCATCTATCTTTCAAAGAGTCAAAGTATCTTATTTTTAAGTTTCTAGGAGTTCAGATTTCATTATTGTACATCCTTGATTCTTTAACACAGATGAAAGTCCTTCTGTGTTTTAGGAGAAAGATTCTTATCCTGGAGTCTATGAACTTGGGTTTTTAACATTTTTGTAACTATTTTAATATAATTGGTTTCATTTGTAATTCCATGTATTTTATTTTATCCATTTAAAAACATGATTTTAAGAAGAGGCCCATAGGCTTCACCAGACTGTCATTAAGAGACTGGCTTCATGAGTCCCCTTCAAATTCATTAACTGGTGAATAGCCCTTTGGCAATGCATCTCTGAACTCAACCAGGCAGCTCCCTGACCCAATTCTGAAACCTTCCCAGTTTGGTCAAAATGATTATAGCTTTTGTTGTACCTGTGAGGTCTTCCAAAACTGAAAGTCACTGTTGCAACACAGTGGATATAAAGATTAATGGAGAGCCATGAAAGCTGTTCCCAGAGGACATGACCTAGGTCTGTCTTCCAAGTACTCCATCCCTAATCTAAGGCAAAAAATTACAAACTTCACTATCACATATGGCAATGTAACCCCAGTATCTAATAGCTAATGTTATACTTTCATACTCTAAATGGCTCTTTAAAAATCTTTTCTTTATGTTCTTTCTTTATATGTGTATATTATGTATATGCTCTTTTAAATATGTAATATCTACCTATCTATCTATCTATCTATCTATCTATCTAAAACTATTACTTCTCAGTGACTCCCCCCCTTCCCTAGAGAATCCTCCTTTATAACAAAGAAGTACAGTACAGTCAAGCAAACTAAACCGTCACATTGGCCATGGCTGAAAATGTCTACTTCTTTCCAAACCTCAAGTCCATCTTCTGAGTCTGCCTAGTTCTGTCTACTGAGAAGAAAGAGGTCTTGAAAAGTCATAAATGACCTCTGCATTGATCAGAGTTCTGAAGACTATCAAAGATATTTTCCTTTATATTATCATATTATTTTTCCTTCATATTATTGTGGACACTGTTTAAATTGTTCTTGTTCTCCATCAGTTCATACAGATCTTCCCCAGATTTCTCTGATTTCTTCCTATTCATTTTCAAAGACTCAATAATATTCTGTTACATTCCTACATCAATATTGGTCTTTGGGGTAACTAAGTGGCACTGTGGATAGAATGTCAGACCTGGAGGTGAGAGGACCTGCATTCAAATCTGACCTCAGACACTTCCTAGCTGTGTGACTCTGGGTGAATCACTTAACCCTATCTGCCAACTCTTGCCCTTTTGTCTTCGACTTATTGTTAAGATAGAAAGTCAGGGTTTAAAATATATGTTTTGGTTCAGATTGTACCCAATCAATAGACACTCTCCTGTTTTTGCTATTATATAAATGGCTATTATAACTTTTTTGTGTGTGCATATGGGGCCTTTTCTTGTATCTCTGAATCCTTAGAGCATATATGCCTAGCAGTAATCTCTAGATCAAAAAGAACTCATGCTTCTTTAAGTACTAGTTCTTTTCTGTTCTTGTTAATCAGCTTAATTGCCTGAATGTGCTAAATAATTTTCATTATCTGTCTAACTCTTGGTTATACAATAAACATTTATCATTTAAAATTTTACTTCACATTCCCAGAATCTAGGATTGGGCAGAGAGGGAAATAAGACAGGTCAAGTTAATTACTAAAATTGGCCTTTTATCATTTTTCGTTTTTTCCCTCTTCGGGCTTGATTGTCACAGATCAGTATGATCCATCTGATTAAATGAACTTGGAATTGTGAGTTGCTACTAGACCTGGAGCAGGAGCTCTGCCCATATGTAATTCAACTCAACATTTGCAAAACTAAATGAGCAGGAGAACGGGATCCCTCAAGCCTCATTAAAAATACTTCCAAGAAGGTTCTAGGCAGCTTCATCAATCATAGGTTTTGAGCTGGAAGGGACCTCAGAGGTCATCTAATCCAGACTCCTTATTTGAAAGATGAAGGAATTGAGGCCCAGAGATATTAAGGGACCTTTCAATGGCCACAGAGGTAGTATCTAAAACCCACATCCTTTGACTCAAGAGCTAATTCTTTCCATAGTGCTGAGATGCCTTCCTTCATGTCCCAGCTAAAACCCTACCTTTCCAGGAAGGCTTTTATCTTAATCCCTCTTAATTTTAGTGCCTTCCCTCCACTGATCATTTCCAATTTATCTTGCATATACCTTGTTTGTATCCAGTTATTTATATGTTGTTTCCCTTATTAAATTGTGAGTTCTCTCCTCGAGAGCTGGACCTGTCTTTTGCATTTTGCATCCCTAGCACTTTGCACAGTGGTTGGCACATAATAGATGCTTAATAAATGTTTATGGTTTGACTAACAAATTACCTTCTATGTGTGTGTGTGTGTGTGTGTGTGTGTGTGTGTGTGTGTGTGTGTGTGTAAGTCTGGAGTCATCACACTGACCTGAAAGAAACATCTCTGCAGTGACTTTCTGAAACTACAAATATAGAAATGGGTGGGATGGCTCTGGAGAGGCTCCAATAACAGCCATGCTCCAGAGAGGTTACTTCTGATCTGGGCCAGGCAACACTAGCCAAGAATTATTCTGAATACTAATGGATAGAAAGCCTCGGTTCTGTTTGGTTGGCAGAAAGCCAGATGGACCTCTGAACGTGACTTACATATCCTTCCTCAGGCCTTATGCCATCACGCCAGACTCCATGCTCAGTAGGGAAGAGGACTGAACAGAAAGAAGAATATTAAGCTCACACTGCAGTAAAATGGCATTGAAAAGAAAAATGGAGCCACTGACATTTCTTCCCAGTTTAAAAAACATAAAATGGTAGGAGGTGACAACAGACAAGTAGATTCTCTGTTCAAATGTCAGCTCCTTGAGATCAGAGACTGCTGTTTTCTTTGTATAAGTCTCTGTGGCTAGCACGGTGCCTGGCACATTGAAGGCGCTTAGGAAAATGTGAATTTATTGACTGATTCGATTCTATTGAATTCAATACGATCATATTTAGTTCTAGATTGTAAGCTACTTTATGGCAGGACTGTTCCTTTTTTGGTTTTGTAACCTTACTGTCTAGCATGGCTCCTTGCATGTGGTTGGTACTCAATAACTTTGTTGATTGTGTTACATTCAACACTTTGAAAATCACGGGACCCAAGTTCAAATCCAAGCTCTGCTGTTTGTTACTTGTATAAACTTGAGCAAGTTACTTAATTTCCCTTAATGTCAGCTTCTCATCTGTAAAATGAGTGGGCTGTACTAGATGACCTCTGAGTTCCCTTCCACCCTAAGTCTATAGATCTATGGAGGAATATGAACACTGATAAACTATTTTGTGATCATTTACCTTGTACAAGGCAAAATGGCATCAGGACCTGGCTGGGTCTTAGAAGAGATTGTGGTCATTTTAAATTTAGCATAGACTATAGTCAAAGTAGAGCTGATCACTTCCCTGCCCAGGACTCTCAATAGTCGTATTGAAAAAAATGTTCTAAATCATTGACTGATTAGAGAAATGCAAATTAAAACAACTCTAAGATATTACCACTCCCATCAGATTGATTAACCTGATAGAAAAGAGTAATGACAGATTAGAAGGGGATGTGGAAATATTGGGACACTAATGCACTGTTGGTGCACTTGAGAACCATTCTGGAGAACAATTTGGAATTAGGTCCAAAGGACTATAAAACTATGCATACCCTTTGACCCAGCAATATCACTACTAGGTCGAGAAAAGTAACAGATTTATACACAAATATTGATAGCAATTCTTCTTGTGATGGCAAAGAATTGGAAATTGAGGGGATGCTCATCAGTTGGGGAAGGGCTAAACAAGTTGTGGTATAGTATTTTAATGGAATACTATTGTGCTATAAGAAATGAAGAGCAGGATGGTTTCAGAAACAAACAAACAAACAAACCCCGGGAAGACTCATAGGACTAAAAAACAAGAACAAACAAAAAAGACTTCTATGAATTAAGGCAAGGTAAAGTGAATAGAACCAGGAGAACATTGTATATAGTGACAGCAATATTATCAATATGATCAATTGTGAAAGACTTAGCTACTCTGATCAAGACAGTGATCCAAGATAATTTCAAAGGACCCATGTTGAAAGATACTATCCATGCTCAGAGAGAGAATTGATGAATACCAAATGCACACAGAAGCATTTTTTCTTTTTTTCATAACATTTCTAATAGTGAAATATGTTTTACCTGACCTCACATATATAATTGAAACGAAATTGCCATCTCAGGGATGAGGTAGGAGAAGGAGGAGAGGAAAAATTTTGGAACCCAAATAAAAAAAATGACTGTTGAAATTTTTTTTCATGTAGTTGACAAATAATGAAATAAGATAATTTTTTAAAAAATGTGACTCTAAATTAAATATTGCCTTATATGGTCCTCTAACTTTCAATATGTGCCTTGTGTCCCCCAGCCACATTATGAACTCCCCACATGTACATGCAGGTAAGTTGCCCCACTTTTCTAGGCCTCAGTTTGCTCATCTATAGGATTTGGTGAATTCTAAGCTCCCTTTCAGGACGAAGCCTATAATCTTTGTCATCTCCCTTTGGTCTCCCTGGTCACCCCTGCCACAGTAGTGACACAGCATGGGACTAGGTACATAGTAAGACTCAGTAAAGATCCTATGAGGGGACGGCTGGGTGTCTTGGTGGACTGAGAGCCAGGCCTAGAGGTGGGAGGTCCTGGGTTCAAATCTAATCTGAGATACTTTCCAGCTGTGTGACTCTTGGCAAGTCACTTAACTTTCATTGCCCTTACCTACTGCTTTTTTTGCCTTAGAGCCTTGATTCTAAGACAGAAGGTAAGGTTTTTTAGTTTTTTTTTTTAATCTTAAGGATTTAATTATTTTACTGTAAATTAATAGGTTGGTCATCTCAGTACCCTCAGTGCCATCCCCAGTTTTTGAGAATATTTAGTAGTTCTTAACATTTTTTGTAGCATGGTCACTTTTGGCAGGCAGGTGAAGCCTATGGAATCCTTCTTGGAATCATGTCTTTAAGCACATAAAATAAAATACATTAGACTATAAAAGAAGCCAATTATTTGGAAATGTAGACATGAGAATATTTTTAAAAAACATGTTCATGGACTCTAGGTAAAGAATTCCTGATCTAATTCAAATCCTGTTTTTAGAGTAAAGCCTAGGATACTTTAGGTTTTTTTTTAAATTTGTATTTTACATTAATGATTCACATTGAATATGAGAAATAATTGATTTTTTGATCTATGACATATCCCTAGTTTATTTCCAATCAGTATTATCTAGTTTAATGTGATTTCATAAGGGAATTGACTAAACTTCCATCAATATTTAGTCATCTATTTAGTCGGGTATGTTACATTTAAAATGATCAAGTTAGATTAACGACCTTCTTTCTTATATTAGACATATAAAATACATTTTGTTTAAGCATAAACCTGCTGACTAGAGGATCTCTACCATTTAAGTACTGCATGATGAGGATGTTCTAATAGGGTGAAAAGTCTCGATGGAAAATGCCCTAATTATTTTAGGAGTCATTGGCCTTTTGTTATTTCCCTCCATTGCCCAGCTTTGGGTGATGTTCCACCCTCCTGATTGATTACCCCAAATGGTATGCCCATTACTCAGCCTTGGAGACCTAGTCACTCATTACTCTGTAATCACAGTGTGACTCTGGGACCACCTATGAGATTTGTTATTTTGTCCTGTATTGTCTGTGAAATTTGGGTTATAAAAATTTTGGATTATAAAAAAAAATCTATGCTCTCTTAACAATTTTTCACTTTGGTTTATTTGGGTTTTTTGTTTTATATGAGAATTCTCTTATGAAAATGAACATTGTAAAAATGTTTTTGTATGATAAAACATGTATAACCCATAAAATAAAATAAAAAAATTAAAAATACACTCTAGAAGGAAGAGATATCTCAGATAGTGAGACAGATCTATGGTCCTATTAATTAAAGAGGGACAGGTCTCTTTAAGAAAGACCTTTTAGGGGGCAGCTGGGTGGCTCAGAGGATTGTGAGCCAGTTCAAATCTGGCCTTAGACACTTCCTAGCTGTGTGACCCTGGGCAAGTCACTTGACCCCCATTGCCTAGCCCTTACCACTCTCCTGCCTTGGAACCAATAAACAGTATTGACTCTAAAACAGAAGGTAAGGGTTAAAAAAAAGAGAGAGCTTTTGGCTTGGAGATCTGCCTCAGTTGTTTTTACTGTAGATTGGATAGATTTTTTTGCATGAACATGAACTTGTAGGGCATTAAAACCCCCAGATCTCTGCTAGTGAGTCAATTGATAAATAGCTAATAAATAAATAAATAAACAAGCAAACACACACACACACACACACTCACACACACACACACACACACACAAACTAAATAGGGTATAGGAGTTGTTTAGGAAAGATATTCTGTTGTTCAGTACCTCTGGTATGCAGACTTACCAAGACCTTTTCAAGGCTGCTTATCCTTCTCTGGCATTTATTTGCCCCCCAGCACTCATTTGTGACTCCAAAGAGCTGTAAGGTGTGCAGGGGCCACACACTGTTAAACTATCTGGGCAGGTGGGCTACGGTGAAGATAAATGACAGATCTCAAACCTATTGGTGAGTTAGTGGGGTGTTTACTCCAGGCATTTGAAGGCTTCACATATTTTACAAATTAACAAAAGTCCTTCCAAATAACATAGTCTTTTACTGCACACAAGACCTTCTTTTCATCAGAATCCTATGACAGAGGAGGCATATTTATTATTGTTCTCATTTTCCCTAGAAGAAAAGAAAAACGAGAGCAGCTAGGCAGCTCATTAGAGATGTCAGGAAGACTTGAGTTAAAATCTAGCCCCAGATTTTATACATACTAGCTGTATGACCTTGGGCATGTCAATTACTCTCTGCGTGCCTCAGTTTCCTCACTTGAGGAATTGCATATCACAATAATATTTATCTTCCACAGTGATTGTGAGGATCGATTGAGTTAATATTTGTAAAGCACTTAGCATAACACCTGGCACAGAGTTGAAACTTTAGAAATTCTACCATTACTATTAAATTCAGTAACTTGCCTATGGTCATATGACTTGTAAGTGGCAGAACCAGGATCCTGATGTAGCAGACTTGGAATCAGGGTACCCAAGATGGAGCCCTTTGGGTGGTATTTACTACCTATGCTGTTGTCATTTGAGTCATGCCCTACTCTTCATGACCTCATCATTTGAGGTTTTCTTGTCAAAGATACCAGAATGGTTTGACATTTCCTTCTCTAGCTTATTTTACAGATGAGGAAACTGAGGCAAACACAGCTAAGTGACTTGCCCAGGGTCACACAGCTGGTAAGTTGTCTAAAGCTGAATTTGAACTCGTGAAGATGAGTCTTCCTGATTCCTAGCCCAGTGCTCTAGCCACTGCACCACCTAGCTGCCCCCTATTCCCTGTGTAACACTGGTTAAGTCACTGGATATCTGGGGACTTTGGTTTCCTCATTGGTAAAATGAGGTGGTTGGACTGTCTGCTGGATGGTTCCCCCCAGCTCTTTGTCTGGACTCTCATGACTCATCCTCAGGTCTTCTGACTTGGAGACCTCAGCATTTCCCACTGCATCCTGTAGACTCTGCCAGTCATTCTCCCTGTTTTTCCTCTTCTGGGAATGTTTAGCTTTGGGGCTGAAGTAAGTCTGCAGATGAAGTGGGAGAAAACGATTGCTGTGGTTCCCACAAGGTTTTATGGGGGGGGGTTGAGATTTTTCAAGCAACCAGTATTGGGTTGGGGTGGGGGGAGTAGAGTCATTCCAGTCCCTCAAGCCTCCCAGGGTGATGCCAGGCCTGACCACCCAGTCTTGGGAACCCTCATTTCTGAGATTCTCAGCCACAAGGAGGCAAAGAGAGAATAAGGATAATTGATTTAGAATTTAGGAATGACCTAATCCATCATTGTCATTCTTAAGGAGAGGAAATGGAGACCTAGAGAGAGGAATGACACATGGAAGAAAGGTTAGATATTACAGGATCTTACATTTAGAAGTCATCCAATATAACACCTCATTTTAATGATGAAGAAACCGAGGCAGCAACCTGCCCAAAGTCACACAAATAACAAGAAGGATGTGGGATTTGAACCCACATCCTTGGACTCCAAACCTAGCATTTTCTGCCCACACTGCATTACACTGACTTCCCAGTGACTTTTCCCTTGATCACTAGGGTGTGATCCAGCTGGAGTTAAGTTACAAAATCCATATCCTGACTCCAACAGGATAGGAAGCATTGATCTCAGATTGAGGAAGACCTGCGTTTAAATCCCACCTTAAATACTTAACCAGCTTTGTGACCTTGGGCAAGTCATTCACCTCTATGTTTTCCAATTCTCTCATCTGCAAAATAAAAGTACCTTCCTCCCAGCATTTTGCCCAGTGCCCAGAATATAGTCGGTGCTTAATAAATGCTTATTCTATTCCCTTCCCTTCTCTTTGATACAAAGATAAAATGAGGTAATACTTCTAAAGTTCTCTGCAAACTTTAAAGTACTCTCTACATAGATACTGGCTATTATTCTTATACCAAATGAGTTTTGGAACTGGGTCTCCTAGTTCTAAATCCCTCTGCACTTTGTACCTTCCTTATCAGAGAACTTCTGAGGGTGACATATCCAAAAAGAACTCTGGCACCTGCCATTCCCTCTATTGTTTTGGTTCCCCATGACAGCATCTGGCAGCTTGGAGTTTCTGCCCCAGTGGCTAATGGTGCTGCAGTGGTGGTGAGTATTTCTGTGCAGATGAAGAAGTGGTGGTGGTGGGTGGGGTGGGCAGGAGGAAACCAAAGGGAAACACCAACTCAGTGGAAATTGTTCTGTGGCCAGCACTGCTGCCCATCAGCCCTGTGTATTTATAGACAAGTCCACCCCACACCCAATCTCTCCTTGTCTTAGGAACCTTCCTTATGGCAAGTTTGTGTGGTGGAAGGCCTCTGGTGTGACCGACAGGAGATGGAGGGCCAGGTTCCAGCTCTGTTATAGTCTGATTTTGACCCTCTGGGGAAGTTCCCTTCTCCCCTTTCTGGAATTCAGATTTCCCACCTGTAAAAAAAAGAGGGGAGCCCTGAACTAGAAGATATCTAGAACCCTTTCTATGATGGGAGCAAGAGCCTTTCTCCCCATTATACTGAAGGGCAAACTGAGGCAAAGATAGCTTTTGGGAATTAGCCTTGAGAAATCAGGGACACGTCAGGATGAGGGGCCAAGAAGAGTGGGAAGAGCAATGGTCTTGGAGTGGAATCTAAATTCTGGTATTAATAGAGTGATTTTGCCCTCTCTTTCTTCATCTGTAAAATAAGGATAACATAATAGTTGTCCAAGCTATCTCATATGGCTATTGTGAGACCAGCACTTTGCAAACCTTTAGCACTATATAAACATGAGCTATTATTATTAATTGTTGGTATTATTGTTAGCCCAGTGCCTGGCACACAATTAGTGCTAAATAAATACTGGTTACCTTTCTTGTTGCTTTGAAGAAAATCAATCAACAAACGTTTATAAGAGTCAACTATGTGTCAGAAAATGTAAATAAATGAGAAAATGAAAAAAATATTAGAAGCTTACTATGTGCTTAAAAGGAAGCTAGCCCTAGCTCTCAAGGAGCGTACACTGTATTAGCACAAACAACAAATATGGGGGTGACACTTAGCTGCAAAAGACTTGGGGGTCCTTAGCTTTATAGCGTTAGAGCCACAGATGAAGCCCCCATGCTGGCTAGGCACTCTGGGGCTACCAAAGCAAAAAAAGAAACAGTTCCTGCCCTTGAAGAACTTAACCTTTATGGGGAAACAATGTCTATGCAAATAAACATTTATACAAATGAAATCCACACAAAATAAAAATGACATGAATTCAGGCTAGTTGATGGGAAGAGGCAACAACTTCTGACAGGGCAGGGATCAATCAGGTAAGAGTCAGGGTTTGAGCTGGGCTTTGAAGGAAAAGAGACTCTAAAAGCTGGAGTCAAGGATAATATGGAAAAAGGAAAAGACGGCTTTTGTCCTATAATTTGCTGATGATTTTCTATAGTCTTTCACATCTTCGTGGTCACACAGATGACTAAAAGAACAGAAGAATAATATGGAGAGGGGCAGTAGTAGATAGAGAGCCAGGCTTAGAGATAAGAGGTCTTGGATTCAGATCTAATCTCTGATACTTCCTTTGTGACTTTGAATAAGTCACTTCCCTTCCATTTGGGACCATTTCCTTATCTTTAAAATGAGCGCTGTTGGACCAGATGGCCTTTGAGAACCCTTCCATCTCTAGATCTGTAGAAGGACTAAGTTCTCCTGACATGTTAATGACTTATCTGGTCTAAGGGGGAGGGTCAGTGTGGCTGGTGGTTAGACCGCTGGCCTTGGAGTCCTAATGGAGTGAGAAGATGTGGATTCTTATTGTGGCTTAGACATTTACTTGCTTTGTGATCAAATCACAAACATAAAATATAGATAAATAATGAGATAATACTCCTTGAGGTGTGGTGAGCAAAGTGATACATACTTGGGGTTATTATTTGAGCGTTGTCTTTTGCAGTAGGGGTTGCATTTTGAAAATTTTATTTAATTAGTCAGTTTAGAACATTTTTCCTTGGTTACAAGAATCATATTCTTTCCCTCCCCTCCCACCACCCCTCCCCATAGTCAATGCACAATTCCACTGGGTTTTACATGTATCCTTGATCAGAACCTATTTCCATTTTGTTGGTGTTTGCACTAGGATGTTCATTTAGAGTCTACATCCCCAGCCATATCTCTATCAACCCATGTAATCAAGCAGTTGTTGTTCTTCTGTGTTTCTACTCCCACAGTTTTTCCTCTGAATGTGGATACTGTTCTTTCTCATGAATCCCTCCCAGTTGTTCTGGACCATTGCATTGCTACTCATGGAGAAGTCTGTTACATTCGATTGTACCACAGTGTATCCATCTCTGTGTACATTGTTCTCCTGGTTCTGCTCCTTTCATTCTACATCAGTTTCTAGAGGTTGTTCCAGTCTCCATGGAATTCCTCCACTTAATTATTCCTTTGAGCACAATAGTATTCCATCACCAACATATACCACAATTTGTTCAGCCATTCCCCAATTGAAGGGCATCCCCTCATTTTCCAGTTTTTTGCCACCACAAAGAGCACAGCTATGAATATTCATGTACAAGTCTTTTTCCGCATTATCTCTTTGGGGTATAAACCCAGCAATGGTATAGCTGGGACAAAGGGGCAGGCATTTTTTTAAAGCCCTCTAGGCATATTTTGTCCTCCAAATTTGTCCAAATTGTCCTTCAGAATTGTCGGACCAATTCACAACTCCACCAGGAGTATATTAGTGTTCCAATTTTGCCACATCCCCTCCAATATTCATCACTTTCCTTTGCTGTCATATTGGCCACTCTGTTGGGTGTAAGGTGGTAACTCAGGGTTGTTTTAATTTGCATTTCTCTAATCAGAAGGGATTTATAACAATTTTTCATGTGATTATTAATAGTTCTGACTTCATCATGTGAAAACTGCCTATTCATGCCCTTAAATGAGTTGTTGATTGGGGAATGGCTTGAATTTTTGTAAATATAACTTAGTTCCTTATATATTTGGGAAATTAAAGCTTTGTCAGAGAGTTTTGTAATAAAAATGTTCTCCCAATTTGTTGCTTTCCTTCTAATTTTGTTTGCATTGGTTTTGTTTGTACAAACCCTTTTTAATTTGATATGTCATTCATTTTACATTTTGCAATGCCATTCCATCTCTCTTGAGACTGACTGTCTTCATATGTAAGATGGGTTTAACAATATCCAAGCCACATACTGGACAGGGTTGTTGTGAGGAAAGCCAAGCTTTTGCTATCAAAATGGCAGTGTTATTAAAATATCTGTAACCCTGTGGCCTGATACCTAAGAGGAATTATGCTGAAGGGAATCAGAGGGTTTAGTGAACTTAACAGTTCACCTATAATGTAAGCTCTCTTTTTATAGATGAGTTATTGGCTCTGGCCTGGCCTCTTTCCTTTTCTTTCTCTATAACAGGAGTTCTTAAGTTGGGGTCAGTGACCTTTGTTTTTTAAAAAATAGATCAATAAATATATTGAAATATAATTGGTTTTCTTTGTAATCATATGTTTTATACATTTAAAAATGTTATTTTGACAAAGGGCCTATAGATTTCACTAGACACTGATAAAGGGATCTTTGACACAAACAACATAAGAACCTTTGCTCTATACCAACTTTCTTATTGTTTTTATCAGCTTCCATGGTTTCAACTATCCTCTCTCTACTGGTGAATCCCAGACCTGTTTTTCTAGTTCCAGACTCTCTCCTGAACTACTTTCTGCATTACCAACTGATTAATGGACATATGCAACTGGATGTCTTTCCAGTATATCAAACTCAATATGGCCCAAATAGAACTTATTATCTTCCCAACTAAACCCTTTCTTCTTCCTAACTCTTTTTTTTTTTAAACCCTTACCTTCCATCTTGGAGTCAATACTGCATATTGGCTCCAAGGCAGAAGAGTGGTAAGGGCTAGGCAACAGGGGTGAAGTGACTTGCGTAGGGTCACACAGCTAGGAAGTGTCTGAGGTCAGATTTGAACCTACAACCTCCAGTCTCTAGGCCTGGCTCTCAATCCACTGAGTCACCTTTTCTTAAATTTCTGATGTCTATTAAAGACACCAGATATTCTTCTACTCATCCAGGTTTACCACCTTAGAGTCATCCCAATTCTTTCCTCTCCTTCATCTTTCATATTTAATCAGTTGTTAAATCTTATCAAACTTATCTCCATAATATCTCCAATACCTACCACTTCTCCATTCATACAACTACCACCTTGGTTCAGTCCCTCCTCATCTTTCATTTGGACTTTTACTTAGCCTCCCTGAATTAAAGTGCTCTCTACATAGGTACCAATTAATATTCCTAAAGCAGAGGGGTCACTCTCCTGCCTGAGAAGTTCTAATAACTCCCTTTTTTATTTAGGAACAAAATTCAAATTCTTCTGAGTTTAAAAGGTCTATACCAACTAACAACATGGCAATGGGTTCGAATCAAGAACACATGTGATACCCAGTGGAATCACGTGTCAGCTATGGGGGGTGGGGGGAGGAAAAGAAAATGATCTTTGTCTTTAATGAATAATGCTTGGAAATGATCAAATAAAATATTATTTAAAGAAAAGAAAAGAAAAGAAAAAATATTTAAAAAAATCTCTCTGATCCTCAGTTTCTCTAAAATGAGAAAGTTGAATTGGGGAATGGCTGAATGAATTGTGGTATATGATGGTGATGGAATACTATTATAGTATAAGCAATGATAAGCAGGATGACTTCAGAAAAAGCTGGAAAGACCTATGAACTGATGCAGAGTGAAATAAGCAGAACCAGGAGAACATTGTATACAGGAACATACAATGATCAACTGTGATAGACTCAGTTACTCTCAGCAATAAAATGATCCAGGACAATTCAGAGGACTTATGGTAGAGAATGCTATCCACCTCCAGAGAAAGAACTGTTGGAGTGGAATGCAAATCAAAGCATACAATTTTTCACTTTAGTTTATGTTGGTTTTTTGGGGGGTGGGGGTGGTTTTATGTGAGTATTCTCTTACAATAAAGAACAATATGGAAATAAGTTTTGTATGATACTACATGTATAACCCAGATCAAATTGCTACCATCTCTGGGAAGGGGGAGGGAAGGGAGGGAGACATTTTGGATCTTATAACTTCAGAAAACATGTAGAAAATTTTTATTACATGTAACTGGTAAAATAAAATATCTTAAAAAAAAAGGTCTATACCACCTGGCATCAACATTCCTATCCAGACTCAGTACCCATTATTCTCCTTCAAGTATATCTGGACAGTGTCTACCAGTGTTATGTCAGGAAACCAATTTGCTTCCATTTGAATTGTCTAAGAAAGATTCTGAAGATCACCTGGCAAGATAAGATATTGGACACTGAGGTCCATTTCTGTTCTTTATCTGAACTGTCAAGCATTCAGACTCTATTGCAGAGAACACAACTCCCAGTGGACTTGCCACATTGTTCAAAGGCCAAACACACATTTGCCTAAAAGACCATTTTATGGAGAACTCCAACAAGGCAAGTACTCATGCCGAGGTCCAAATTAGTGGTACAAAAGACACTTCAGGGTCTCTGAAGAACTTTGATATTGATTTTGAGACATGAAAGACCCTGTCACAGAACCATCCAGCAGGGCATGCCCAAATCAAAGAAGGTGCAGAATTGTAGTAGCTCAAAAAACCAAAACCAAAACCATGAGATGGAGTCTGGAGGACCTGGGTTTAAATCTGACCTCAGACATTTCCTAGCTGTGCGACTCTGAGTAAGTGACTTAACTCATTTGCCTAGCCTTGCCCTTTTGACTTAGAGGTAAGGATTTTTTAAAAATGAAAAAACAAAGAAAGTGAAATGTTCAAATTCAGATATCTCCAGCCTAAGTGTTCACATGAGCTATTTGTGTCCCAACTATGGTAGAACTTTCCAAGTTTGTATTGGTCTGATCATCCCTAGATGGACACATTGTACATTGACCCCAACATAGTGATGTGATTTTGGTCCTCTTTGAGTATGAAGAACACCAACCAGTCAACCTTCAAGTATGCACTTTGCTTCCTAGCCAAAATGGTCTACTTTGCCACACAGACACTTTACCCTATCTCTGTGTTTTTGGATAGCATTCCCTATTCCCCTTCCACTCTCTCCCATCCTTCAAGGCTCAGTTCAGCACCATCTTCTGTAAGCCAATACTGATATCACCCAGAAGTTATTTCATATCTATGTGTTTCTATCCATCCATCCATCCATCCATCCATCCATCCATCCATCCATCCATCCATCCATCCATCCATCTATCTATCTATCTATCTATCTATCTATCTATCTATCTATCTATCTATCTATCTATCTATCTATCTATCTATCTATCTATCTATCTATCTATCTATCTTCTTGTGTTTTTCCCTAATAGAATTCAAACTCCTTGAAGGAAGTCTGCTTCCTTTTTTGTCTTATGGGGTGCCTGGTGCAATGCCTGGTGCTTAATAAATGGTTATTGAATGAATGAGGAAACTGAGGACCAGGGCAAGGAAATGACTTTCCAAGTCACACAGGTTGTACTTGTCAGGGGTTGGGGTTCAAACCCAGGTTCTTTGCCTCCAAACCCTTAGTTCTTTCCATGGTGCCACTCCTAAATTATCTGGTACAAACTTTCATTTCACAGATGACAAAATTGAGACCTAGAGGGAGTAAAATTGCTCTGAATATAGACTGTCTCCTTCCCCTCACCCCCTCGAGATACTGAATGGGGGAAAATAGATTCGTGCTTAAAAATAACCTTGATTATAGGCTGGCCAGTCAGGTTTGATACAAACCAGATGGGGAAGGTGGGGTGGGGACGGGGTGTGTCAGATCTATTTCTGCTCCCCGGGAGGAGTACAAGAGTGGAGGGCTCTCCATGGGTAGGGGGAGGAAGATCAGCTGAGGTCGTGCCTGCTGGTGGGTTGAGATGAGCCCCATCCCTTCAGGTAGGCACTGTCTAATCTGGGGAAGGGGCTGAGGCTGAGACGGAGGGTGCCAGCCTTCACACTCCCATTCCAAGCACAGCGGAGATGCCTGTTTCAGGAGTCTGACTAGACCCTAAGGTTGGGGCGGCTGTGGTCAGGTTTTCAGGCTTTTCCCAAGGGACATCGCTCTTAGCCCATCTCCTCCCCCAGCCAGGGAGTGTCCAGGCGTGGGAGCTCCAGTCCGGGGCGAGAATCCAGCCTCCAAGGCACTAGGATTCTGGGCCTCCGGGGCCTGACGATGACATCATTCCCAGCTGGCTTTCCGAGTTGTGGATACAGTATTGATCCTACTAGAGGCCCCTCTGAAAAATAGGATTTCTTTGAAAGGAAAAAAAACCCACAACACCCCACATGATTTTATAATGAAAACCACGCCTGTTAGAGAAAGTGTTCAACTTTATACCAGGCGGCTTTGGGGGGGCCAGTGAAGTGAGGGCGAGGATGGGGGGAGAGAAAAGAGGGCCCCATACTCTGACTAATATGGTACTTCCCCCCTAGCCGAGGCTGCAGCCCCGGCCCCCCACCCCTTCCAGTCCCCCAGCTCTCCCCGCCCTCCCAGGGAGAGCCTGCCGGAGAGCTCCAGGCGCCCAGCTTCCTGGGTCAGCACTAGTCTGGCCCGGCCCAGCACTCTCCGCCTCGCTCCTTCCATTCATGTCCTGACCGCGGCTGGCCGGCAGCGGCCCTCCACTTCCAGGACTCGGCTGGGCAGCCGAAGATGCCGGCGGCTTTCCTAGCCCCAGCTCCCTTTTCCGACTCCCCATAGAGGAGGGAGTCGGCCCCAGTGGGGGCTGAGCGGAGCTGAGCTGGGCTGAGCCTGGCCCCCCTCGGGGATCTTTCGGGAAGCAGCTTGGGGCTGCTGCTGAGGAGCAGGGAGGAGGAGGAGGAAGAGAGGCTGGGTAAGTGCTCTCCGAGTTTTTGTTGGCTCTGGCCAGCTCTGAAGGGGAGGAGGCGGGAGCCCGGAGCGGGTCTAGTTCTGGGGGAAGGGGATGGCCCCGAAGGGAGCAGGTTCCGTGGAGGTGGGTGGGAGACGGCGGCTTTGTTCCCAGATGTGCCCTGGCTTGGGAGCCCGCCCTCTTGCCTGGCAAGGTACGGGAGTTGACCCCAGGCGAGAAGCTGGCAGCCGTCGCTTTTGTTCTAGGCTAGGAGAAGGGTGGAGAGTTGGCCTGGGGCTCCCATCTTACTCTACATTCCCACTTCCTTTCCCGACCCACATGCACTCAGACTGGCGGGGACCGAGGAACACAGATGGCCAGACAGATGGACACTGGCACACATAGGCACACACACACACACACACACACACACACACACACACACACACACACACACACACACACACGTCTACATGCTCACAGGTCCACGGTATACTGGCCCGAGTTTAAAGTCATGCACACTCCGTAAATACAGGTTCTTACTTCCAGTTAGAGGACTGTTGATTACATGGTAGGCAGATTATAAGGACATTCTGACTGAGTCATCGCTACTTTGCGACTTTCCCCTAATGAATGTGTCTCCGCAGTCAAATTCGGGCTCTGTTTAGCTCCCTCGCCTCTCGTTTCCATTCCCACTTTCTACCCCAACCCAAAGGGCCCTCAGCCCCCGGAGCCTAAATCTTAGCTTTTCTCCTAGACCCCTAAGCTCAGGAATTCCGTTTCAGATGTGTTGAGTAAATAGTTTATACGGTTCCGATTCTGGGTGCGCCAGGAGTTGGGAGGCAGGAGAAGTGATCCGTATGAACTCTGGGGACTGGAGCTCCCTTCGAAAGGATGGAAGGCATTTGACTAGGGGCCCCTTTCTGAGTCATTCTGGGCAACTGGATGTGTGGGCATGCCAGGCAACTTGAGCTGAGGCATAGAAAACGGAAATCAGCATCGTATGTCCAAGGAAACAATGAGAAGAATGGCCGTGGAGAAGGACTTGTATGGGGAGAAGCAGATAATTGTGGATGGAGAGGAAACAAAGACTATAGTCAGAAGCTAAATGCAGGGGGGAGGGGAAAGGGACAGAGATGGGCACAAACAATTGGCAGTTCTGGGTTTGAAAGTTGTAATGACTTTGAGTTTAGATGAGGAAGTAAGTGATGAGTTGGCTGGTGTTGGGGACAGGAGACACAATGGAAATGACCACAGTTTCCTGAATCACTCTAACTGGAACTTTAAACCACACTTAAATTTAAAGTTTATTAATTATTTGTTATTAAATCCTTACTTTATGTTGTAGTAACAACTCTAAGACCAAGGGGCAGGGTTTAGGCAAATGGAGTCAAGTGACTTGCCCAGGGTCAAACAGCTAGGAAGTATCTGAGCCCTCCTGACTCGAGCAGAGTTAATGAAAAAAAAAATCACTGCCTTCTGTCTTAGAATCAATGGATTCTAAGGTGAAAGAGCAGTAAGGAGTTGTGAGGCAATTGGAGTTAGAATTTAGAGCTGGGACAAGTCTTAGAAGTCATCTAGAGGGGGCAGCTGGGTAGTTCAGTGGATGAGAGCCAGGCTTAGAGATGGGAGATCCTAGGTTCAAATCTGGCCTCAGAGGCTTCCCAGCTGTGTGACCCTGGGCAAGTCACTTGACCCCCATTGCCCAGCCCTTACTGCTCTTCTGCCTTGGAGCCAATACACAGTATTGACCCCAAGATGGAAGGTAAGGGTTTAAAAAAAAAAGAAAAGAAGTCATCTAGACCAAATTCCCTTATATTCCAGGTATACAAATAGAAATTCAGGAAGATTTTAAGTCCAAGATCACACCAGAAATAAATGATAGATGGAGGACTTCACCTCTGGTCCTGTGACTCTCAAGTTCAGCACTCTTTACACCCCACTCCAGGGGCTCCTGGAAGCTCTGAGGGTTGGAAGAGATGTAAGTTGTCATCTAGAAAATCTAGACAGACTAGGTGACAGGCCAAAGTCACACAGGCAATAAGGTAAAGAACTGAGATTTGAATTGAAATCCTAGAACTTCCCAATCTGTCTTCAAGAGAGTAAGCTGTTCCAGGGTGAAAAGTCTAAACTCTTTCAGCTACCATTTGAGCTCTATTGGTACAGTGGATAGAATGCTAGGTTTGGAATCAGGAAGACCTGAGTTCAAATGTGGGCTCAGACACTTTACTAGCTGAGTGACCTTGGGAAAGTCATTTAACTGTTTGCCTTAGATTCCTCATATGTCAAATGAGCCAGAGAAAGAAATGACAAAACTACTCTGGTATCTTTGCCAAGAAAACCCTAAAAGGAGTCACATAGAATCAGACACAACTGCAAAATGACTAAACAACAACAGCTTTAGATACTTGGATAAAAGACCTTTCTTTCCCTCTCCTGTCAAGATTGCTGAGGAATTCACTTGATTTACCTGAATAGTTGAAAGACAGATGATTTAGTCAGTGTAAGTCTTCCCTCCAATTCAGGTTGTGAGCTTTTAAACACAATATAAAAGATTGAGGGGCAGCTAGGTAGTACAGTGGATAGAGTCAGGTCTGGAGACTTGCTGCACATTTTGACCTTTTTTATTGTGGTTTATACTCCTAGCTATCTGGTATTTTTTGGTACAATGATATCACCAGTATTGGCCTTCTTTAGAACTTTTAAAAAGTGACTTTGCTCTAAAACTCTATAGGGGATGCCTTTTACCAGACCCTCACCAGAAGTTTCTCTGTCCCCTTTACCCTAATGATCTTTGTTTGTTTTGTGAACAATAAAATTGCATTTGGTAATTCTTAAAAAATAAAAAAAGGTCCTGGGTTCAAATTTGGTCTCAGACACTTCCTAGCTGTGTGACCTTGGGCAAGTCACCTAATCCCAATTGCCTAGCCCTGACACACTATCCATTCTAAAACAAAAGATAAGAGTTTAAAAAAAAAAAAAGATTAGACTTGTTTCTGATGTTGGGAGGGAAAAAAAAAAGTCATCTTATTGCAGTCATTCTAATGCTAAACTTCCCTGAATTTAGCTAGGCTGGTTCTTGGATGAGAGAGGCCCTCACTGCTCTCCGGGGACCTGGCCCAGGCATGCACACCCCACACCCCATGAGAGTATTTATGATATGGGAAGCTAGCAGAGAAGGACTTGAATGGAGGTTGAAAAACCTACTTTTTGGAGACCTGGCTTATTAACTGGTTGAATTCAGACAGGTGCTGGTGAACGCCAATGAATTCCCTATTCTCATTCTATCAGGGTCCTGGGACTTCTTCTTGAACCCCTTCTTTAGCAGTTAGCTACTTCAAAGTAGTAAAACTGCATTTCTGTAAAGCAAGGCTTTACTTACATAATAAAGGCTTGTCAGTACTTCCTCATGCCATGGTCTGGCTCACTCTGGGAGGAGGTCTGTTGCCTGTGCCCAGGGATATGTAAAAAGATGATTCAATGGCTGTATGATTAATGTTGGCATTTAAACTTCCCTCTGGACTGGGCTAGGTTGATTTCTGAGTGATGGCCTGAGAAAAATGTCTATTTTCTGTAAAAATACATCCTTATATGAAATGCCTGCTTATTAATTTAAATACATATTTATGAATGTGTTTATATATATATTTAACTATCTTTATTCTCCCCACAAATACTTATATCTAACTAAAGAAGTGCTTCGCTTTCATCAAGGTCCAACTCTAATGTCAGGAAGTCTTTTTTGACTTTCTTGTAGAATTCTTTACCTTCAACTCCCTCTCCCCACCCCTCCCCAGTAAAAATGACCTCTTTTCCCTCCAATTTCTCATCACTCTGCCTGGACTTTTTCTTTGCTTATGCTATATCTGCTTTGTATTTTACTGATGTGTGTATGTGTCTTATCTCCCAGTTCGATTGTAAACTCCTTGAGAGAAACATTTATGTCACAGGATCATAGATTTAGAGCTAGAAGTGACTAGTCCATCAGTTCTATTTCCCTCATTTTGTAGGTGAGAACACTACAGTACAGAGAGGTTAAGCTATATAGTTATTGTCATTTAACTAAGAAGTATCTGAGGTGAGATTTGAACCCATCTTTCTGATCTGAGTCCAGTGTTCTACCCACTGAGGCTAGATTTGAACTCAGTATGACTCATCTTCCTGAGTGGATGGAGTGCTGGGCCTCGGGCAGGAAGACCCAGTACTCTATCCACTGAGCTACTTAGCTGTCCTAACAAGAATAGCAGAGAGGCCAAGTAGGGTAACTATTTGTATCATGCCAAGTTTCTCCTCAAAATAAAGTCCCACTTTTAAAACATTTTCTTCTTGTGTTGTTGAATGGCCTGAGACATAGCAGACCAAGAGTTGCTGAAAGATTGATATCAAGAGTCACCCAAAGGGCAATGGAGAAGAGCATGGTGGGCTGGAGTGGCCCAGAACACAATGTACATGAGGAGTTAGTCAGGAGAAGTGAAGTAAAGGATGTCATCAGAGAAATATATGATTAGAAAAAACATGGACCAGTTCATTGCTGGGATGTGGGATAACTGATGGAGAACACCCAATTTCTATTGGTCCACCAATATCAAGAGATCTAGAGGAAAACTTTTCTCTTGGTTTTCCCCCAAGGATCAATAAGATGTTAGAGATGGAAGGGTCCCTAGATATCATCTAGCTCAACCACCTCATTTTATATTGGAGGAACTAGAGGTTCCTCAAAAGTCAAGAGATGGGTCACATATGTACTGAGGGTTCTAGCTGGGATTTGAACCCAAGTTTTCTGATTTTAGCCTCCATGCCCATTCCACCACTCCAGTTGCCTCTTGGAGTAAAAGTTGCTGCAACTTCCCCTTCCCATTCCACACAACACCCCTTCCACTTCCATTTTCATCAATTGGTCTATTCTCTCTCCATCTCTTCCAGGTCCTTGTGGTTTAGGCTCTTGGCTAGTTCCCAGGTTGGTGCACAGAGGCCTTATTCATCATCCTTTTCTCAGGTGCTAATAACTTTTGCCTTTGGGGTCCCTTTAGCAAAGGGAAATAGCATGAAGAGGGAAAACTACTCATTTTCCTTTTGGAAGAGGCAATATGGAGTCATGCAAAAGCCCTTGCATTTTGGGTCAGAGCCCTTGCTTCAGATTCCATTTCTGCTATTTATTAGTTGTCTGACTTTGGGCAAATTCTACTCTCTGGGCATCACTTCCTACATCTGTAAAATAGAAATTGGATTAGGTGATCTCTAAAGTGTCTCCTTTCAGCTCCAAGTTCAGTGATCCTGGAACATCAAACTGTGGAGGGGAAGGGAAAGGGAGATATCACCTCACAAGGAAACTAGTATCTGGAATCGATCAGAATCCATTGAATGAGTTCATAATTTCTTGAGTTTGTCTATGTTTGGGAATAGGCATGGTACTCCCACTAGTTCCTTTGATGGGGAAGTGAGTGGCTGGGGCCCCTTGAGTTCTTGGACTTAGCCTAAAAGTCCAAGGGACAGATGGCCTGAGGATGTATCTGATTGCATTTGAGCACTGCCTTCAGGGTGGGGTGGGAAGGGAGGGACAAACAGGGAATTCTGGCCTGTGTCCAGTGGGGATTAGTCAGATCATATGATGGGAATGAAGTTTTCTCCAGTCAGACCATGTGATGGCCCTATGTCTTCCCCCAAGTTTGGGTTCATATCCAGGGAGAGCTACATCGCATCAGCTTTGGGTTCAGACCAGCCTAATGCTTCAGGTCTTTTACCTTACCTGCCTGAATTTTTTGCTATAGGGAGGTGAAGAGCCCATCTGGGGCTCTTTATTGGGAGTGGGGCACTTGGTATACACATGGCATGTCAATGGAGGACTTCTCTTAACCTTTAACAACAGGCACCCATCATGAAGATTTTAGGTACCTTCAGCTCCTTTTTCTGGGAAAAGGTCTCATGAGGGTAAAATCCCCTTAAGAAACATAACCAAAATTCCTTTTGGTGAGCATTTTAGGATAAAATTGACCAATATACCCTCTTCTGAAATGTAGTATGGTACAATGCAAAAGAACAATTGATTTGGAGCCAGAGAACCTGGGTTCAAATTCTGCCTTTTTAATTTACTACTTGTTTATCCTTGGGCAAATTCCTTAACTGTTCTGGGTATTGGTTTCCTCATCTGGAAAACAAGGTTGGATGAAATAGTCCTGGGCTTACATTCTGCCTCTTTTACTTACTACTTATATATCCTTGGATAACCCCTCCAGGTTTTGGTTTCCAGATGATCTGGAAAATAAGAAGGCGGTCCCTTTCAGATAGAAATCTATGTATCTATGATTGTCCTTCCTCTACTTTCCAGTATGACCCTACTCCATGCCATCTTACCTGCTGGGCACAGCATTTATTTGTGAAAGATCCACATCTATCCAACATAAACAATTCTTTCTCTGGAGGTGGGTGAGGCTCCAAATTCAAATCTAGGTTTTATTACTCTTTGATCTTGGGAGAGTTTCTTCTCCTCAATTTCCTCCTTTTAAAAAGTTGAGCAAAGGGCAGCTAGGTGGTACAGTGGGTACAGTATCTGATCTGAAGTGAGGAAAGACTGATTCATTTCATAAGTTCAAATCTGGTCTCGGACACTTCCTAGCTGTGTGACCCTGGGCAAGTCACTTAACCCTCATTGCCCAGCCCTTAGCACTTCTCTGCTTTGGAACTGTTGTTTATTATCAGTTATAAGATGAAAGGTAAGAAATTTAAAAAAAAAGTCTGGTGGGTAAGTAATTTCCAAGGTCCCTTTCAACTCTCATTTTCTGTGCATCATAGCTTATGCTCATAGCTTTAGAGCTGGGGAAGACTTTAGAGTCCATCTAATCCAATATTCTGATTTTTATAGATAAAGAACCCAGAGTTAGGACAAATGAACTGACATGATCACCCAGGTAGTAAGGGGGCAGAGGCAGGATTTGAATTCAAGTCTTTCAGAGATGTGACATGATGGATAGGTCTTCAGGAAGACCTGGGTTCAAATCCAGCCTCAAAGATTTACTATCTTTGAATCTCAGATAAACCATAACTTTTCTTTGCCTCAGTTTCCTTCTCTATAAAATGTGAGTTGGATTAGATACTCTGTAAGCTTCCTTTAAGCTTTAAGCCTATGATTCTATGGTCCTATGATCCCACAGGCAGCAAAGCCATAAAGGCAAGCCTGGTTAGCGTGTGTGTGTGTGTGTGTGTGTGTGTGTGTGTGTGTGTGTGTGTGTGTGTGTGTGTGTGTTCCCAAGTGTGTACGTGGAGGGGGATAAGAGCAACAGATCAGGTCTTTCTCTGTCTCCAGAGGGTGTTGTCATGTAGTCAAGATAACAATGGATGGACTAAAGAAGAACGTTAGCCCAAAATGGATCAAGGAAGTGCTAACCAATGGTTGGAAAGGATTCAGTGGCTTGTGTACTTAATTGGGCAGATGTGGTTAAGGAAAGTTATCATAGATTTTCTTTTAAAAACAAAAACTCCTACCTTGTATCTTAGAACCAATACTGTGCATTGGTTCCAAGGCAGAAAAGCAGTAAGGGCTAGGCAATGGGAGTGAAGAGACTTGTCCAGGGTCACGGATTTAGGAAGTATCTCAGGTCAAGTTTGAACCCCCAAACCGCTCATCTCTAGCCCTGGGACTCTATCCATTCAGCCATCTGGGCCGCCCCTATCATAGATTTTCAAGATTCTTTAGGCTTCAGAAGTCATCTGGTCAGCTCACTCATGAACAGGAATCCCTTTGACAACAAATGGCCAGCCAGCAAGACCTAAATGAGGTGGAACCTGTTACCTCTAAAGATATCTTCCTCTTTTTACAAATTAAATTTTATTTTTCAGCTAACAAAAATCTGTTGCACTCTCTTCTGCCATCCCGCCTCTGTTGGGAAAAACAAAGCCCTTCTGACAAATATATATATTCAAGCAAAGTAGATTCCCACATGGGCATGTATAAAAATACATGTCTCAGTTTGCACATTGCCTATCACCTTTATCTGGAGGGAGGGAGCATGTTTCATCATGTGTACCTTTGGAATTTTAGATGGGTCATTATGCTGATCAGAATTCTGAAATCTTTCCAAGTTGTTTGTCTTTATAGTGTTGCTGTTGTATAAATTGTTATTTTGGTTCTGTTCACTTTCTTCTTCATCATTTCTTATAGTAAAAAAATATTCCATGACATTTTTATATCCTATTTTGTTCCTTTTCCAATTGACAGACATCTTTTAGTTAGCTACTTGTACATGTGGGTCCCTTTCCTTTTAAAAAAAAATCTTTGGGGCACAGACTTTATAGTGATCTTGCTGGATCAAAGGGTTTACTAACTCTTAGTTTAATAACTCTTTGGGTATAGTTCCAAATTACTTTCCAGAATGGTTGGACCAATTGACATCTCTACTGACAATGCTTTCATGTACCTCTTTTCCCATGGCCCCTTCAGCATTTACTATTTTTGTTTTTTAGACAAAACAGGAACCTCAGGGCTTCTTTATTTGCATTATCTAATTATTAGTTTCTGAGCATCTTTCATATATATATATATATAATTTGAATATCTTCTTCTGAAAATTGTTTACATCCTTAGCCCATGTTACTTTTGCACTTTTATTTTAAACCCTTACCTTCTGACTTAGAATTGATACAGACCTGGTATTCTATCTACTGATCCATGTAGCTGTCCTACTGCCCTAATTATTAGAGAGATTTTCCTTCTATTGAATTGAAATCTCCCTTTCTAGAAGTTCTCCCATTGCCCCTAGATCTGCCTCATAGAGCCAAACAGAATGAATCAATTCCCTCTTTCATAGGATGCTTTTCACATACTTATAGACAGCTGTCATCTTTAAGTCATTTTCAGGCTAATGATCTCTAATTCTTCAGCTGACCCTTATATGGCATGAACTCTATTCTCTTCACCATCTTCTGGATATTTTCCTGTTTACCAATACCCTTCTAGCATTCTGTACAGGACACAACTCCAGACGTGATGGGAATATCTATCGAGCCTAGTAGAAGTCTAATCAGAAGTCTAAGCTTCAAAAAAGAACCCAATCCACCTCCAGAGAAAGAATTGTTGGAGTAGGAACGTAGATGAAAACATATGATTTATGACTGTTTATTTGGGTATATTTTAGGGGTTTCAGTTTTATAAGATTAATCACTTACAAAAAAATGAATAATATAGGAATATGTTATGTGTAAAATTACATGTATAACATGTATCAATAACAGATTGAATTGCCTGTCAGCTCTGGGAGACAATATGGATCATATAACTTTGGAAAGTTTATGGGTAAATTTGTTATTAAAGTAAAAATCCAATAAGTAAAGAGGAAAGATGACCAAAAAAAAGAAGTCTATTTCAGATACTGACTCACTGTGTGACCCTGGTGAAGTCACATACCCCAATATAAGTTTCCTCATCAGTAAAATGGGGGCAATAATAAGACCTACTTCCCAGGGTTATTGTGAGGATCAACATATGATATCATCATTGTAAAGCACATAGCACAGTGCTGGGCACAGAGTAAGTACTATATAAATTTAATGATATATTATATGTGTAATTATAAATTATAGAGCTAGCTATTACAATTATTTTTAATCCCTTTCATGTGGTTGAGCATATGGTAGTATAGTGGCCAGACCTGGAGTCAGGGAGATTTGAGTTCAAATGTGACCTCAGATACTTCCTAGTTCTGTGATCCTGGGTAAGTTACTTAACCCCATCTGTCTCAGTTTCCTCATCTGTAAAATGAGTTGGAGAGGAAAAATGGCAAACCACTCTAGTATCTTTGCCAAGAAAACTACAAATGAAGACTTGGCCACAAATGAAATGACTCAACAACAAAACTTACCACATCCCAGTAAGTCTTCCCTTCTCCCGGTTAAGCATCCTCAAGTCCTTCAATTGATTCTTGAATGGTACCATTTTGATTTCTCCCACCATCCTGATTGCCCTCATCTTGACTATTTCCCATTTTTCAATATTCTTCCTACAAAGTGTCAACCAACATTGGTCACAGTACCCAAGGGGTATTCTTATTAGGGAGAAGTACAACAGGTCTATCTTGGATTCTTCCAGACACGTTTTCTATGATGGCAGCCAAGGATCTCATTTGCTCCTGGGTCATTCTGTGGACTTGTTTTGGACTTAAAGTTCAGTAACATTATTTCTGCCACATCTGTCCCATTCAGTACTTGGGCAGTTGATTTTTGAAATACAAATACAGGACTTTTCATTTATCCCTATTAAATTTCAACTGACTAGTTTGGCCCTTGGTTCCAACCCACTGATTCTAGTAGATTCTATTATTCACTGTGTTAGCAATCCTCCACACCATCACTTAAGATTCTATAAACTTAATAAGTATGCAATCTAATCTTGCTAGTAGTTAATAAAAACGTTCAACAGAAAATGGCCTTGTTTTACTCTACCAGAGACATCCCTGCAGGTGGATATCCATCTATTAATCACCACTGTTTGGACATTGCTGCTCAACACATTTTAAATTCACCAAACTATACTCTTATCCAAGCCATAAAGATCTAGTGAAAAAGACTCATCAGATGAATTGCGGAAACCAGGCCCACAGTGTCGATGAAATTACCCTGATCAATTTAACAACCCTGTCAAGAAAGGAAATGAGATTAGTGTGGCATGGCTTGTTCTTGATGGATCCATGCTGGGTTCTATTGATCCCTGGCTCCCCTTCTAACCACTTACAAACCATCACTTGAAGAATGGCTCCTAGAGTTCTGCCAAGAATCAAGATTAAGTCCACTAGCCTATAGTTTGGAGAATTAACCTTCTGATTTTTGAAAATCAGGGCAAGATTTGCCTTTCTGTTGTCCTACGATCACTTGCCCATTCTCCCTGATTCTTCAAGGATCAAAGACATTGGCTCAGCAATTCCATATTCTAGTTGTTTCCTTCCCAATATCTGGATTCCATTCAAGTTGCCCTCAAGAAATTTAAAGTTTAATAATAACTTACAGTTATTATATATATATGTACATATGTGTGTGTATATATATATTTGTAACTTAATGTTTATTGGGAGCAAATATTCAGATGAGAAATAGCATATATAATGGAAAACATGCTGGACAAGGAGTCAGCTATGGGATCATAGCTAAGTTATTTCAACTTTCTGATCATCAGTTCCCTCATCTGTAAAATGGGAATGATGTTAGTCACCCCAAAGATTACTGTTAGACTATGCTAGATAAGGATCAGATGGGATTGTAACTTGTGGCTCAGTGCCCCCAATCTCTGGGGGCCCATTCTTGGAGGCCATCCCCAAATGAATATATTTTTGACTTGTTATGCCCTGTCCTATGGTTTAGTCTAGGATGGTTCAGTATATAGTTTGTTCTTAGATTTCTACAGATGTAGGAACCAGGGTCGCCAGTTCCTACAAAGGCAGCAAGATAATTTCATCTAATAATAGATGACACAAAGAGGACAAGAGTATAAACAACTACTGACAGCACATAAAAGGACTCAGGATGTCACCTAACAGTGACATGGCTCTTCTTCCTTGCTGATTAGTCTTCCTAATGTGCCCTAGACTCCACGCTACCCTTGGTCCTGGACTACCTAGAAAAGAAATGCACTTGGGGCTGCTAGATGGGCAACGCCCCAACATTCAAGTGAGTTCCTCTTTCAGCCAACACGTGTGCTTTCCCCTGGAGAATTCCATTGGGTCCACTTCCAGAGCCCTTCAGAGGCTAACAGACATTCAGTTTTTTGATACTGCTGAAGGCTTTCCTCCTTACCATTGGAGTCACAACCAACAATTCACTATAATAGAGTTCAAAGTCCAGACTCCTTGCTCTTCCACATGGATGATATATGTTAACATATTTGCCTTTGCTGAAAGGATCTTAGGGGTGGGGACCCTGGCCTTTTCTGCTTCCCACTGGCTGTACTCTTAGGGTATTTCCAGATGAAAGAGGAAAAGGGGGGAAAACCCAACTGGTTCCTCCCACGGTCATTCAAGCTTACTAGTATATCTTGAGGGCAGCTCCTATCAGAGAAACTATCCCCCAGGAGATACCAAGGGAGATTATCCATATTCTCTCTAGGAATATACAATGAGAAAGCACACATAAAACTCAGCAGGTAAGCTTATCAAATTAGTTTGGGAACTACTGATTAGTTCTCCAGAATGATACATAAATGTTACATAATGTCATAATAAAAATGATAAAATATTTTACATCAAAATAATAAAAGATTATTATTTTATTTCATAAAAGCTGTATAAATGTCAGCTATTTCATTTTGCCTCCAGTATAGTCAAATCCCCATTATCTGAGTATGAATTAGATCCCTTGTAGAATTCTCCATCCTGTCCAACATGCCAGTTATTATTATGTTTTCACAAATTACAAACTTGTTTCTCAGTCTTTCATTGAAACATAATTGGAGAGAAAGATCAGCTTCTGCAGCAAAAATGAGCTAATCCATCCCAGAGCCAGCTAGCTATGACCTTGACATTTTCCACTGTTTTGTTACATCTATCACGCTGGGCTGCATCACTTGGGTGTGGGTAATTGAGGATTGCTTATAGATGGATGTGAGGAGGTGGGTGGAGTGAGTGAGCCACCATCTTTCCCTCCTCTCCACCCAGCTTGGCTTTTCCAAGGATTAAGGAGGGAAGCCTGCCCTAGATGCCGGGAAAATCTTGGCTTCACTCTGGCCTTTTTAGAGTCTTAGGGGAAGATAATGCTCTCAGCCTGACTCATCCGGAAAGCATTTGGGGAAGAGAGAATGGGCTTCTTTTATGAGGTGGGACCCCAGAGCTTGAAATCACATTTGGGAATATGGCCCTGGAAACCCAAGGGTCAAAGCTGATTCATCCTTGGAGAAGACAGGCAACAAGAGTGGTTCCCCCAGGAGATCCCAGTGGGCCTACAGCCAGAATTTCTAGAATGGAATTCCCCTAAGAAATGGAAACTTGGAATTTGATCCTGACTTGGCAACCAAAAGACCATTTCATTTTATTATTATTTTTATTAGTGATAATAATACCTAGATTTTTACATAGTGCTGTAAGATTTGTAAGGCAAGTTATAGTCATCTCTTTTGATCCTTACAACAAGCCTGTGAGATTGATGCTATCATTATCTCTTTTATGCAGTTGAGAAAATTGAGGCAAACAAGTTGCGACTTTCCCAGGGTCAAATAGCTAGTGTCTGAGGAAGAATTTAAACTTAGATCTTCCTAACTTCAGGTCTAGAACACTATCCAAAAAACATTCTTCCCCTCTGCCTTGGAATTAATACTCGGGGCCACACAGGTAGGAAGGAAAAATCCATTTTCTTTGGAAGTATGTCTCCCCCCTGTTGCACAAAACTCTTGATCCCCTGAGACCTTGGAGGAGACAGCGATCCCCAAGAAGTCTCCCCAGCTTGTGCCAATGGATCACAGAACTTCCCAGTTGGAAGAGAGCTCAGAGGCCATCTCCTTCAACATGTAGCTAAACAAGAACACTCTCTTCATCATACCCAGTGAATGATCATTCAGACTTACTGTGGAGACCTCCAGGGACGCAGAACCTATTATTTCCCATTTCATTTTAGTCTGGCTGTACCCAGAAATATGTTGGTAAATGTTTAACAACCGGCTCTCCAGGAAACATTGTACTCATGACACACTTTTAAGTTCAATCTGAATGAATATTTTCTTCATCTCTTTATTAAATCTAGATAATCAACAAAGCAACTAAGCCCTGATTTGTGGCATTTAATGATTTCTGGGGTGGAAATACAATGAAAATTGAACAGTTGGTTCTGAGCTAGTGAGAGCTGCCTATTATTATCAGGCAGCTTTGTGTCATTCAGTCATGTCTGATTCTATAGGATGGGTCTATGGAATTTTCTTGGCAAAACTGGAGTGATTTGCCATTCCTTTTTCCATTTTGTCCCCATTTTACAGATGAGAAACTGAGGAAAATAGGGGCTAAATGACTTCCCCAGGATTACACAGCCAGTAAGTGTCCGAGGCTGGATTTTAACTCAGACAAGCCCAATGCTTTAACCACTGCACACACACCTAGCTGCCCTTATACCAGGCTTAAATCTTCCTTTGTGCAAGCCTCCTAGCACCAAAGACAGCAACCACAATCCCTCTCTACATGATGGCTTTACCACCTTTCTAGCTTCCTGGGAGTTCCCTAGTACCTATGTAAGAGTCACATCATTGACACCAGCCTACAGTGGCCAGGGATGTGGGGCTGGGATATGGAGAGGGGATACTGGTGAGTGAAAATGGAAGGAAAATGCCCAGGGGAGAGAATTTCCTCTAGTTCCCAGATTGCAGCAGCTGTGGGAAGCCTGGCTCTGTGGGAGACAGACACAGCTCCCTTCTCAGAAGCCCTAGTTTGATAGAGGAGGCTAAGTCCTTGATCTCAGATACATTTAAATGGAAGAGAAAGGACATATATAGGTACATGGAGAGCATAGCCAGTAAGTGTAATTTGTATTCTTTTTGCCCAAGCTTGGGGCACCCCAGGATATATGCTGCACCTCTAAAATGAGATTCTTTTGAAAGAAAAAAAATACATGCAAGCACACACTGAAAGATAATTCCAAAAATAGGCTGCACTTGGGTTTTATATAAGCCATATTTGGGGAGAAAAAGCATGGCCTATTTTCAGACCATTAGAGAACTAATTTCAGCTCTGTGGAACGAGCTACATTCTAGCAGAGAGGGAATAGAAGTGGAGATGCTGAAAGGACCAGAGTGGCCAGAGCTAGGTGGGATTAAGCTGGGAAGCCTTCCTGTCCGGTGTTTGGGGTCAGGGGCTTTGAGGATTTTATTTTCATTATCTCTGACTTGATTTTGCTAATCATCAGGCAATTCTAGGTCCAGATGGTCTCTGAACCCTTGGAGGAAGTTAACTAATGGGGAGAGCACTGCTGGTCAGCAAGGTCTGTTGCCTCTGACAAAGGCCCAAGTCAGATGAGAGGGGATTTCCAAGAGAATGGATGCCCCCTTCCTCTATCCATTATGTGTAAAGCACTTTGCACAGTGCCCGGACCCCTCTGGAGATTGCGTGCTCCATGTTGCTCTTGGTAGCCTAATTGGCATTTGGGGGCTACCTGGGGCCCATTCCGGCTGTTGATTTAGGATCCCTCTCTTCTCCACGATTGAATCTTTCCCTTCTCTATGTCTATATCTTTCTCTAGTGATCCATGGCCTCTGCCAAAACTTTTACACTCCTGGTTTACATGCCATTGGCAGAAGTATGCTATAATTTAATTATGCCAACCAGGCTTCTTTCTAGGGACCTTGAGGTCAACTGGGCAATGGATTGCAATGGTCAGTTATTCTGAGACTCTGCTGCCCTGGGATTCAGAGCTATATGACCTCACCAGGAGAATATGAGTAATTTTTTTTAAACACATGGTTTTGTATTAAAGAGCGCCTTGGAATTTCTGCAAGTTCTGCTCAGTTTTCTAAATGCAATGCTGTTCTCTTTCTGCTTAATTCTGGATCTAGCTCACTTACCATCTGCCTGTCTGTCCAATATGTATCCTGATGGCCGAATTCAATGGGCTTCCTGTCTAATTACAAGTCATATTTCTAAACAACGTACATTCTTCATCTATTTGTCTTTTTTTCCCCCCAATATGAAATGGCAGGCCAGATCTCTTCTGAGTAACTGTAGATGTCAATGATGAGGCTCTGTAGTGTCCTGAGGCTTGATGGGGAAAGCAAAATGCCATCTGAAAACAGGGGCACTTAGAGAACAGAACTGTATGTTATTAGGAAGATTAATGTGACAGCATGTGTAGGATGACTCAGAGTTAGGGAGAATCTGGAGGCAGTAAGCCAGGCTGACATGATGCAGGAGGGCTTCTAGTAGGGGGATAACTGGGAATGGATGGATGGATGGATGAATGGAGAGATGGATGGGTGGATGGATGGATGATGATGATGATAATAATAATAATGATGATGATAATATTAATACAGAGGCACCATAGTATAGTGGATAGAGAACCAGTTTCAAAGTAAAAAAACCTGAGTTCAAGACCTGCCTCTGCCACGTGCTGTTTTTATTGATCAATTGCTTAATTTCTCAGTTCCCTCAGCAACCCGAAGGTTATAGGTGGCAGAGAAGGTCCTTTACTGTATTGAGAAAAGGAGCTTCTTCAATTGAGTCCTCCAGACCAATGAAATCACAGGTCTAGTGTCTATTCCTTAATAATAACAATAATAGAACTTGACATTTAGATAGCACTTTAAGATTTGAAAATTGCTTTGCTGACCAATATGAAAGTGTGTTATGCATGATAACACATGTGTGGCTCAGATCAAATTACTTACCATCTTGGAGTGGGGGGGAGGGAAGGAAAGGAAGGAGATGGTTTGGGTGTTATAATTTGGAAAATGTATGTTAAAAATTATCATTACATATAAATGGGGAAATGAAATATCTTTGAACTAAAAAAAATAATAAAATAGAAAATTGCTTTGCTGAATTATATATATTAGGGATTCTTAACTTTTTTGTGTTAAGAGCCTCTTTGATTGTTTGGTGAAACCATGGATCCTTTTTCAGAATAATGTTTTTAAATGAATAAAATAACATATAGGATTACAAAGGAAATATATTTTGTCAAAATAATGCTAATCAAAATATAAAAAGAAAAAGATTAAGTTCACAGACCACAAGTTAAGGACTCCCAATTTGTATGCATGTCTGGTACCTAGTAAATGTTTAATACATTATCCAATAAATCTGTCTATATTTCTCTCTGTTTCTATTTATAACCGATATCTGTCTGTGTCTATATCTCTGAATCTATATATCTTATCTATCTGTATCTATCTTTCTATTTGTTTCTATCTGTATCTGTCTATATCCATCTATTTTTCTGTTTCTATTTGTCTATCTGTCTCTTTTTTGCTTGTCTATCTCTCAGATCTTTCTCTTTCTTTCTTTCTTCCTTTCTTTCTTTCTTTCTTTCTTTCTTTCTTTCTTTCTTTCTTTCTTTCTTTCTTTCTTTCTTTCTTTCTTTCTTTCTTTCTTTCTTTCTTTCTTTCTTTCTTTCTTTCTTTCTTTCTTTCTTTCTTTCTTTCTTTCTTTCTTTCTTCCTTTCTTCCTTTCTTCCTTTCTTCCTTCCTTCCTTTCCTTCCTTCCTTCCTTCCTTCCTTCCTTCCTTCCTTCCTTCCTTCCTTCCTTCCTTCCTTCCTTCCTTCCTTCCTTCCTTCCTTCCTTCCTTCCTTCCTTCCTTCCTTCCTTCCTTCCTTCCTTCCTTCCTTCCTTCCTTCCTTCCTTCCTTCCTTCCTTCCTCTCTGTCTATCTCTCTATACATCTATCCATTTGTCTCTCTGTATCTCTGTCTATCTATCTATTTCTATTTGCCTGTCTGTATCTGTCCTTATTACTATCTGTCTCTGTCTGTCTATATCTGTGTGTCTGTGTGTCTGTATATCTTTCTGTCTCTGTATGTCTACATCTATCTGTATCTATCAGTCTGCCTGTCCTCTCAATCTTTACAACAATCGTGATGGGTGAAGGACAGTAAACATTATCTTTTCCATCTTATATCTGAGAAATGTGAGGCTGGGAAAGGTTGTGCCTGATCACACAGCCAATAAGTTATGGGGACCAGATTTCACTTGTGTCCCTCCTCGCCCCCAGCCTCCCCCACACTGCCCCTCTGGATCTGGGTGATGGGTGTGAAAGAAATTCTAGAGCAAGATGGGGCTAGGATTGGTGACTGGATGGAAGGCAGGAAGAAGTAGGAGAAGGTGGAAGGGAGAGAAGAACCAGAGAGATGTCTGAGACTCTTAATGTTGGTTGATCTGATAGAAACTAGGTTGTTCCCATGTCTAATCCTCAGGGCGGATCTAGGGAAGCCTGAGGGGAATCCTAGAGGAAACAGCATCTTTTCCTCTCCTCTGTGGTCCCTTGTGAGGCAGGATGTGGTGTCAGCCAGGGAAATATCCATGAATGGAGAGGGAGAAACTGCTGAGTTGAATGGTTCTGCAGCATCCGGCTTTTGAACAGGAGGTGTCTGGGGAGGAAGTGGGCTAGTGATTAGACCTTTCCTGCCTTGGACAGGGCAGAAAACCGGGCCCTCAAACCCCCAAGTTGATCACAGCTGACTCAGCCACTTGGGCTACCCTCCTGACTGCTGGGGCCTCGGGGTCCTTCCCTCTGTGATTCCTCTTGATGGGTATTGATCAGGATTGATCTCTGTTGGATTTGTACCATTCCCTAGTGGTTTGGTTTAATCAGCAAAGGGATATCTTCACCTAGCAGGAGAGCCCCTCCTGTCTGTTGTCATTTCATCTCTGATCTGGGGAATTGAGCGGTCCTCAGATCCAGGACATCTCTAGCTAGGAGGCAGCTAGACGGGTGCAGTGGCTTAAGAGCTGGACCAGGAGTTAGGCTCGATCAGAGTTCAAATCCAGCTTCTGACCCATATTAGCATGTATGACCCTAGGCAAGTTGCTTAACCTTGCCTCCGTTTTTTTATCTGTAAAATGAAGGTAGAACCTACCTCCCAAGGTTGTTGAGAAAATAAAACTAGGATAGTATTTGTAAAATGCTTCAAAAACCTTAAAGTGCTATATAAATGGTCCTTATTATTATTAATCATCTAAACACACAGGAAACAGAAATGAAGGGCTCAGAGCTAGGATGCTGTGTTCCTTTCCCAACTATATCCTTGCCATGAACAAATATACTTACTCAGACACTTTTTAGCCCGGTGACCCTGGGCAAGTCACTTAATCCCAATTGCCTCGCCTTTTCCACTCTTCTGCCTTGGAACCAGTACTTCGTGTTGATTTCAAGATAAGAAAGTAAGGATTAAAAAAAAAAAGATCTTTACTCCCTCCCTATCTCTATGCTCCTTGGGGCGGTGGGATGTGAAGGTAGTAGAAGAGAGGGTATAGTTTCCATCTTCAGCCCCTGGGCTGGAAGTTCAGGTCACAGCAGCTAGAGCCCAGAGCCTTCTGGAGGCAAATTCCATTGAGTCTTAGAATGGTTGGTCCCTGATCCCATTCATTCATCACAACTGATTCTGGACCAGGTTTCAGGGAAGTAGCCTTTGATATTCTTCTATTATTTCCCTTCTGGAGGGAGGGCCGGATGTCATTAAAGCAGGGGAAGTCCGTAGCTTCTTTTCCATCCTGCTCCATTGGATGGCTTTGGGGCTAAGGGATCCAGGCATTGGTCAGCTGGAATAGGAATCTTTTCCTTCCTCCTTCTTCCTCCACCCCTAAGGCTCTCCTCAAAGCTGCTCTGTGTGTGTCTGTATTTTATTTGCTTCTGTTTGAGACTTGTTTGGGGAGGGGGTGCTCTTGTCTTTTCCTTGTTAAATCATGCACAGTTCACTCTGAATATTTTAAATCTCAGGCTTATAAACCAGATTAAAAGCCCCACTTTGGGGTTTCTTCCAAGTCTACTAAGCTAACTGGAAAGATGCTAAACCCTGGAGCTCACAGGACCTTCTTCTCCTGCCCTGTGACTCAGATCCTCTAGAGGCTGCTTGGGAAGAAGCTACACCAAACTGGTTCAGCAAACCTTTGTTAAGCACTATCCTAGGGCAACTAAATAGTCCAGTGGAGAAATCACTGGGCCTGGAGTCAGGAAGACCTGAGTTCAAATCTGACCTCAGATACTTCTTAGCTGTGTTGGCCAGGGCAAGCCACTTAACCTGTTTGCTTCAGTTCCTTACCTGTAAAATGAACTGGAAAAGGAAATGTCGAACCATTCCAGGATCTTTTCCAAGAAAACTCCAAGTGGGGTCTGAAGAGTTGGACACGGACACAGCTCACCACCACCAACATGAAATGTGGTAGGGCTTAGCACAGAGTTAGAATTGGCTTTGGAGTTAAGAAGATTTGGGTGCCTATTGGCTATATGACCTTGGATTAGTCATTTAACTTCTCAGTGTTCTAGGCATCTCTAAGATGATATCATCGCAGATGGAGGACTGTAAGAGACCTCACAGATCAGTGAGTCTAATCTTGCAGTCGAGGAACCTGAGCCCAGGGAAATTGTTTAGTAAGGTCACTTGGTTAGAAGGAATCAGAGGCAGGAGCAGTTGCTGATCTGCACTAGAAGAAGGAATTTTCTTACTGGGAATTCCTTTGGATCAATAAAATCTCAAGTCAACTTCCCCCCCAAAATGTGCAAGTCACTATCTTGGCCCTGCGGATACAAAGATCAGAATGACCCAATCCTTGCCCTTTTGGAGTGCTATCTTCTACTCTGGGATGGGTTTGTGGAATTTACAGAGGGAAGATTAATTTTCCACAAGGATACAGGATAGGTTATGAGGGGGAAAGAGGAGAAATGCAGGCTTCTCTCTCTCTCTCTCTCCCTCCTCTCTCTCTCTCTCTCTCTCTCTCTCTCTCTCTCTCTCTCTCTCTCTCTCTCTCTCTCTCACACACACACACACACCTTTTCTCTCTCTCTGTCTCTCTCTCTTTCTCTGTCTCTCTCCCTTTCTCTCTCCCTCTCTCTGTCTCTGTCTCTCTCCCTCTCCCCTCTTTCCCTCCCTCCCTCCTTCTGTCTCTGTCTGTCTGTCTGTCTCTTCCTCCCTCCACCCCTCCCTATATCTTCCATGTTAGAATCAATAGCGTATTGATTCCAAGGCAGAAGAGTTAGAGTAAGGGCTAGGCAATTGGGGTGAAGTGACTTGCTTAAGATCATACAGCTAGGAAGTGTCCGAGGTCAGATTTGACCACAGGACTTCCTTTCTCCAGATCTGGCTCGATATCCACTTTGCTACCTAGCTGCCCCTGGAAAGGTTGAGTGATCTGTCTAAGGTCATGCAGCCTGAAAGCTCTGAGATTGAAATTGAACTCAGGGGCTTTTCTGACTCTGGTGCTCTGTCATCTCTACCATCTACCTGCCTCAGATAAGGTAGATCCCATAGCCAACCTTGGCAGGCAAGGCAACAATGTGCTAAGGATGCTGATGTTTCTAATTTCATAATATTTACACCCATTTCTGTAGCAATTTAAGGTTTGTGTCAGTACAAATATCATTATTATTCCCATTTTACAGATGAGAGATTTGAGGTAAAGTGATTTGCCTAAGATTACATAGCTAGGAAGTTTTAGTAGTGGGATTAGAAGCCAGGTCTACCAGCTCCGAGTTCCGCCATCTTGCTACTCTAGTGTCCTCTATCCAATCAGGGTGCTTGGAGACCCTTAGGGCAGAGATCACCAAGAAGGGAGATTGGACCCTTTCTGGGAAGGGGGAAGACATCCCCTAGATTCTGGCCCATCCAAGTGATGCTCCCTTGTTGTAGGATACACCTGTACTTTCCCTGCTATGGTTACCCCTCTGCAGAGGGCTAAATTCTGGTCAGGCAGCTCTGAGCAGGCTCCTCCATAGATGGGTCTAACCATCTCCTCTCTACTGCTGGGGTTGGGGATGAGGTGGCAAACCACTGATGAAGCAGGAAAAGAAAACTGGGGGCTTTCATGGGGAATGAGGGGGCAGGAGTGACATGACTTCATGGATGAAATAAAGCATGACTCGTCATCCAGGATGACATTGTTGAGCCTGCAATCATGGCTCCATCCTGGTAGATGGATGAATGAGTAACCCGGAGAAGGGAAGAGTCAAGGGAGATGTGAAAGCCGTATTTGAGTGACTAATGGACTGATGTGGACAGCAGTTAGATTTGCGTGGCCCCAGAGGGCAGCCTAGGAACCGGGGTGAGGAGTGGGAAGTAGAAGTTGCTAAGATACCAGTTTCAGACTCAAGGTTAGGCACAAGTTCCTAACGATCTCACCTTGTCCAAGGACAGAATGGGCTGCTCTGAGACTCCTCTTTTACTCACGCAGAGGCTGGATGACGACTTGATTTATTGTGGATGGTAGGGTGGCATGAGGGATTCCTTTTCCTAGTTGGCTTGGTCCAGATGACCTCATTTAGAATTGAAAGTGATTTGAGAAATGATCTAGTCCCATCCCCTCATCTAAACAATACTTTATAAATTTTTGAAGTAAAAAAAACACATTTTCTATTCACGAGCTTTTATTTTCTTCTTCATATGGAGTCTGTCATCTCTCTGACAGGAGGTATAAGTTATTCATTTTACAGATGAGGAAACTTTGGCCCTAGTTGAGCAGTGTCTTCCCTAAAGTGACACATTTAGTAAGTGGTAGATTTGGAGGCACTCTAACCCCAAACCTCTCCTCCTGTCCCCACATATTTGAAGCGTAATCCCTATAGTAGTTATTTTTTTTAACCCTTACTTTCCATCCTAGAATCAATACTGAGTATCAGTTCCAAGGCAGAAGAGTGGTAAATGACTTGCCTAGGGTCATACAACTAGGAAGGGTTTTAAGGTCTGATTTGAACCCAAGACCTTCTATCTCTAGGCTTGACTCTCAATCCACTGAGCTCTTATAGGCACTTGAACTATTTCTGCCTCTGTCTCTCTCTCCACCCTCTCACTGACTGTTTCTGTCTCTTTTTCTTTTTTTTGTCTCTGCCTTTCTCTTTCCTTCTCTTCTGCCTCTATTTCCCTGTATTCCTCTTTCCTCTTCTTCCTCCCTTCCCTCTCTATCTCTCCTCATCTCCCTTACTCTCTTTCTCCCCCTCCTCCTCTGTCTCTCCTCCTCCTCTCTCCTTCTCTCTGTTTCTCTGTCTCCGTCCCTCCCTTCCTCTTTTTCCTCCCTTCCCTCTCTATCTCTCCCCATCTCCCCTCCTCTCTTTCTCCCCCTCCTCCTCTGTCTCTCCTCCTCTCTCCTCCTCTCTGTTTCTCTGTCTCCGTCCCTCCCTTCCCCTTTTTCCTCCCTTCCCTCTCTATCTCTCCCCATCTCCCCTCCTCTCTTTCTCCCCCTCCTCCTCTGTCTCTCCTCCTCTCTCCTCCTCTCTGTTTCTCTGTCTCCGTCCCTCCCTTCCTCTTTTTCCTCCCTTTCCTCTCTATATCTCTCCCCATCTCCCCTCCTCTCTTTCTCCCCCTCCTCCTCTGTCTCTCCTCCTCTCTCCTTCTCTCTGTTTCTCTGTCTCCATCCCTCCCTTCCTCTTTTTCCTCCCTTCCCTTTCTATCTCTCCCCATCTCCCCTCCTCTCTTTCTCCCCCTCCTCCTCTGTCTCTCCTCCTCTCTCCTTCTCTCTGTTTCTCTTGTCTCCGTCCCTCCCTTCCTCTTTTTCCTCCCTTCCCTCTCTATCTCTCCCCATCTCCCCTCCTCTCTTTCTCCCCCTCCTCCTCTGTCTCTCCTCCTCCTCTCTGTTTCTCTGCCTCTGTCCCTCCCTTCCTCTTCTTCCTCACTTCCCTTTTTCCTTTCTATCTCTCTCTCTTCCCTCCCTCTTTCCCTCGAGCTCTCTCTCTTTCTTTCCTTCCTCCCTCCCCTCTTCCTGTGATTCTAAACGTTGCTTCTGGTCTGGGGGCCCTGGAGGGCTGGATGGAGAGCGAAGTTGGGGCAGCGGTAGAGGGGGCAGATCTTTGCCCTCACTCCAGACCCCCTTCCTGGGTTTGCTCAGATTAGTGCCCGTAAGGAAGCTTTCTTCCCTGTGGTGCCCCTGCCCTCGCACTGTCCTTAGGGTGGCCCATTGAAAGTGGGTCTCCATCCAAGTCAGACTGCTCCAAATGAGGCTTGCGTTACCTGGGTCCTTCTGTGTCACTCGAGCCGGCAACAGGAGGAGGTGGAGAGTGATGGCTCCTGGGGAGTGTGCCAGCAACATTCAGGCTGCCTGCCTCCCCAGCAGAAGGTGCCAAGGCCTGCATCCTCCTCCTCCTCCCTCCCTCCCTCCCACCCCTCTCTCCCAGGAGGAGAGATGCCTCCCTGTCAGAATTCTGCATCTGCTCTGGCTCCTGGACCTGGGGGATGGGCTTCTGACAGGCCCCACTTGGCATCTCTCCCAGGCTCAGGGCCAGGGCATCTAGGGACTCAGCACGCCTTGTTCCCAGGGGTGGCATGGCTTCGGGGAGGGAGCTACCTGCCTGCAAACGGAGAGGTTTCCCCCAGAGTTCAGCCGGGGATCCTTGCGTGTTTTAGACTCATGATTCCATTAATGTATGAAATACCCGGCGACGAAGCCCTTCTGCGGGGCAGAGTGGCACCCCCTTGGCAAGGCAGAGCCCTAAGATAATAGGAGCAGAGATTCGGCGCTGGGAGGGACTTCGAGCCCTCTCTTAGGATTTTACAGATGAGAAAAAGGAGGCCCAAAGCCATTGGCAGTTGCCTGGGGAACGGAGAGGTTAATACTAATAATAGCCAGCATTTTTACAGCACTTTCAACCTTGTAAAATGCTTTACATAGAGGATCTCATTTGATCCCCAAACGGGGAGGCAGGTGCTATTCTTGTCCCCCTTTCTGTGGATGAGCAAACTGATGCAGAGTCCCTTGTCTGGTTAGCCAATGAGCCGTCAGGACCCCATCCAACCCCAGACCCTGGGCAAGTGCCTTCACTCCTGTCAGCCTCAGTCTCCTCCTCTATCAAATGGGGATAATAGATCTTCAGTGCCTCCTACAGACTATCCTCGAGGACCAGCGGATCCCGGAGCACATTTCTGTCCCTTTAACCTGATGTCTGTTTCTTGGGTGCCGGAGGGGCCCCCCTAGATCTTGATCCATGACTTTGCGTAGCATCTTCTGGGGCTTCCCAGGTAGCGCGCCTGGAGGGGCCAGTGAAGCTGTGGGCCGGTCCTGGGAGGAACATTTGGGTCCTTGGCTCTGGGGAAGGTGGGAGTGTGGACAGTGACGGGGTGCCGGCGTGTGCTGGGGAGAGGGACTTCCATGGGGAAGTTCCAAGTCCCCCGAAGCCTCTCATTGCTCTTTTTCTTCTTCTCAGTCCCGGGTAGCCTGTAGGGCTGTGGATCCTGGCCCAGCCCAAGCCGCGCCTGGCCCAGAAGATGCTGTGGCCATCTGTGCCGGGCCCCGGATTTGGAGTCTTGCTGCTCCTTGGCATCACAGGTACGGCCCACGTGGGGAGTGAAGAGGGAGAGGAGCGCCCTGGAGCGTCGGAGGGACAGGGCGAGAGCAAGAGAGAATTCCTCTTGGGCCGGGGGCGGCGGCTTAGGTCCCCTCCAATCCCCAGATACTAATCTTGAACACAGCAGGTGAAGTGCTGACTTAGCGTGGTGGGAGTGTTGGACTTGGAGTCCAGGAGACCCGAGTTCAAATCCTTCCCTACTTATTAGGTGCATGGCATTTCGCTTCCCTTCTCTGTAGCTAAGACAGAGATAATTAAACCCAATAATCACCGACTAAGGTTTTTCTGAGGATTAAACAAGATGATACTTATAAAGGATTGTTGCAAATTTCATTGTTCTTATTGTAAATTGTCTTAGTGGTGTGAAGCTAGGTGGCAGAGTAGATAGAGCATCAAGCCTGGAGACAGGAAGACCTGAGTTCAAATCCAACCTAAGATACTCTCTGTGTGACCCTGGGCAAGCCACTTATCCCGGTTAGCCTCAGTTTCCTCACCTGTAAAATGAACTAGAGGAGGAAATGCCAAACCACTCCAGGATCTGGCTGTGTGACCTTGGGCAAGTCACTTCACCCTATTTGCCTCTGTTTCCTCATCTGTAAGAAGGAAATGGCAAACCCCTCCAGCATCTTTACCAAGAGAACCTCCAGTGGGGTCACGAAAAGGGAAGATTTGGACACAACTAAACAACAAAAGGGATAGAGAGAGGCCAGGGAGAGCTGCTCCGAGGCTCGTGGGGGATTGGGACCAGGCTCTGGCATCTCTCCCAGTACGAGACACAGTCCTGAACGGCGCTGGTAGAAGGCGTGTCCTCCCTGGGAAGATCCCTGCCCCTGACACCCATCATCAGTGCCCCCAGGGCGTGCACGGCTCCCCCAGCCCCTTCCCCAGCTCGGATGGCTTCATCGCACAGCTAGGCTCATGGGCTTCCCTAAGCCTTTGTCGCCCCCTGGCGGCCCGAGACAGAAATGGTCCCACGGTTTTCCCAGGCAAGGTCTAATGATGCTGCTGAGAGGTGGCAGGAGCTGCTGGGGAGCCTGTCTGCTTCCACACAGGACAGTCCTGAAGAGTGTTGGTTCAGTGTTCCTCTGTGTTGGGGGGAGGCTCTGCCACTCTTTCCCCCTGAAAAGGGCAAGTGCAGAAGAGCAGGGCATGGAGATGTGGGACACGGGAAAACCTTGAGCTGCCCACACTTCTTTCCCTATCTTCTGCTACCCTTCCTTCTCCCTCGATTCTCACCAGCCAGGCCCCAGGTAATAGAGCTCTTTCTCCATTTGTGGAACAGCAGAGAGGGCACCAAAGTGGTGGATCTGAGCTTCTTTCCCTTCCCTCCCTCCCTCCCTCCCTCCCTCCCTCCCTCCCTCCCTCCCTCCCTCCCTCCCCCCCCCCCTCCTCCTTCCTTCCTTCCTTCCTTCCTTCCTTCCTTCCTTCCTTCCTTCCTTCCTTCCTTCCTTCCTTCCTTCCTTCCTTCCTTCCTTCCTTCCTTCCTTCCTTCCTTCCTTCCTTCCTTCCTTCCTTCCTTCCTTCCTTCCTTCCTTCCTTCCTTCCTTCCTTCCTTCCTTCCTTCCTTCCTTCCTTCCTTCCTTCCTTCCTTCCTTCCTTCCTTCCTTCCTTCCTTCCTTCCTTCCTTCCTTCCTTCCTTCCTTCCTTCCTTCCTTCCTTCCTTCCTTCCTTCCTTCCTTCCTTCCTTCCTTCCTTCCTTCCTTCCTTCCTTCCTTCCTTCCTTCCTTCCTTCCTTCCTTCCTTCCTTCCTTCCTTCCTTCCTTCCTTCCTTCCTTCCTTCCTTCCTTCCTTCCTTCCTTCCTTCCTTCCTTCCTTCCGTTCTAGGGACAGGGCCTGGGCTAATGAGGTTCAGCTTCAGACTTAGGTAAGGATAGATCCCAAATATTGGAGATAAGATCATACAATTATAGATTTAAAGCTGGAAAAAACTTTAAAGATCATTTCACAGTTAAGGAAACTGAGTCTCAAAGAGGTCATGTGATTTCCCCAACTCATCAGTGACAATTTTCAGGCCATCTTTGAGTCTGTCTTCAAATCTGTTGCTTTTTCTATCACACTGTTGCCCATTAGGGAAATTCTAAGGAACTTGTGTCTGCTTTTAGAACAGCATGGAAAGGACAGAGGGAGGCAAGGAGTGACGAGCTAGCAGGAGAAGGGAGCAGTAGGAAAGGGCCATATGCAGGAAGAGACCACGTGTGGGTCCTTCCTCAGGCTCAGACGCTGGAGGAGTCCTGGGAAGGGTCTCTAGAGAGAGCTCCGGCTTCGCGGCCAGCCCTCCCACTTGCCCCTTTGCCTTGTAGGGGCGGTGGAGGTCGTGGTCCCTGATGAGCCTGTGGTGGCCCTGGTGGGCTTGGATGCCACCTTGCCTTGCTCCTTCCTTCCTGGCCCCAACTTCACCCTGGCCCAGCTCAGCCTCATCTGGCAGCTGACCGACACCAAGCGCTTGGTGCATAGCTTCACTCAGGGTCAGGACCAGCTGGCTGACCAGGGCAGCGCCTACGCCAACCGGACCACCCTCTTCTATGACCAGCTGGCTCGTGGCAACGTCTCCCTCTGGCTCCGCCGGGTGAACATCGCCGACGAGGGAAGCTTCACGTGCTTTGTGCAAATCCAGCAGTACGGCAGTGCGGCCGTCAGCCTGCAGGTGGCTGGTGAGACCAGGGGAAACACAGTAGGGGGTGGGCTCTGGGGGGGAATGGGGGGGTCCCAGTGGAAGGGACCCTCCCCCTCCCTCATCCTCGCTTCTCCACTGGGGATCTGGGAGAACCTGTAATGTTCTGACAACTCTTAATCCAATCGATGTCCTTCATAAGCACTTCAATGGATGTCCACCAGCGTTGTTAGACTGTGCAAGGAGGGTTCGGGATAAAGCATGCCGAGACTTCTCGTGTTAAAGGTTCTCCTCCCAGGCTGCACTGGGCCTTCTCGTGTTAAAGGTTCTCCTCCCAGGCTGCGCTGGGCCTTCTCGTGTTAAAGGTTCTCCTCCCAGGCTGCACTGGGCCTTCTCGTGTTAAAGGTTCTCCTCCCAGGCTGCACTGGGCCTTCTCGTGTTAAAGGTTCTCCTCCCAGGCTGCACTGGGCCTTCTCGTGTTAAAGGTTCTCCTCCCAGGCTGCACTGGGCCTTCTCGTGTTAAAGGTTCTCCTCCCAGGCTGCACTGGGCCTTCTCGTGTTAAAGGTTCTCCTCCCAGGCTGCACTGGGCTCTCCCAAGCTCCTGGCCGCGCAGCGTCAGTGTGGCCCCTTCTCTGACGCCTTCCCCATGTCCTCTGCCCTCCTCCAGCTCCCTACTCCAAGCCCAGCATGACCCTGGAGCCCAACAAAGACCTGAAGCCGGGGGATATGGTGACCATCACCTGCTCCAGTTATGGCGGCTACCCGGAGGCTGAAGTGATCTGGAAGGACGGTCTGGGGGGCGTCCTGACTGGCAACGCGACGACCTCCCATCTGGCCAACGCCGAGGGCCTTTTCGATGTGCTCAGCGTGCTGAGGGTCACGCTGGGGGCCAATGGCACTTATAACTGCCTGGTGAGGAACACGGTCCTGCAAGAAGAGGCCTCTGGCTTTGTCATCATCACAGGTCAGCGCACGGACCTTCAGGGCTTGGCCTGGGAGAGAAGGGGGGTGGGGACAGGCTCCCTCGTGCCCCTTCTGACTAGCTATCTCTAATCCTGACTCCGTGGGATGGGGGGAGAGCTAGTTTGAAGTAGTAACCCTTAAATGGGGTGGAATAGACAGAGTTCCAGTCTTGGAATCAGGAAGAATAGAGTTCAAGTCCTGCCTCAGGCCCTTAGCTGTGTGACCCTGGCTAATAATTCCCAGCCTTAGTTTCCTTTTCTTCAAAATGAGGAGAATGGACATGATGACTCCTAAAGTCAGCTCAAAATCTATGACACATTAAAAAAAAAAGACTTAAAAATAAAAAAAAATTAAATTAAAACTAAAAATATCAACAAAATGTCATTACTTCTATATGCCCAGAGCTTTGAACAGAGGCAGCCAAAGCCTGATCAGATAGAGGGATTTTTGAGGAAGACTTTAATGAGCCGATAAGATTATCTGTCCTAATAGGGCCAGGGATAGGGCGGGGGCCTGTCATTTCATTGGTAGAGGGAATTCCCAGGTGAGAAACTCCCTTTACCAATGTAGGTCACCATAGTCTCTGAACTTCCAGTCTTCTCTGAGACAAGGCAGCTCTCCTGGCATCCCTCAGCTAGAATGTGTCAGAGGCGGTCCTTGAGCTCAGATCTTCCTGGCATCGAGGTCAGTCCTGTAACCCTTAAAGTATAAAGGAATTCTAGTGGCTTTCAGGCTTGAGTCTGGGCTGGTATAGAATGTCTGCCTGCCTTTTTCGGACATTGGCAGGGCGCAGATTTGGTGAGGTGCATCGTCAGAGGGGTGATGGGAAATTCTGACTCCATCGACTAACCAAGTCATATCTGTATTCCCAGGTTCCTTTTGCATAATGCTCTTACTTTCCTGGCACTCTCACATCCATGATCTCATTTACAAATAGAACATGAAGTGCATTTAGAAATAGGTGCTTTAAAATAGGTACTTAAAAATGAATTGACCTGCAGAGTAGGTTAAACATTCCCCTGCCCCACCCTCAAAACAAATTTCATTGGCATTGTTTATTGACTGAGTGAACCCTTTTTTCTCAGAGAAAAAAAAAAAGGTAAATTTCAGCCTACTTTTCAGGTTAAAATTGTCTCAAATCCCAGACCAGTCATTTGGAACTCTAACCCTGCTTTTGTTTTCTGTTATCCCATTGTGATGAAACATTACATTCATGAGGACCTTTTTTGTTGTCATTTAAACATTTTTATAAGATAAATCTATTCCTCTACCACTTATCTGGGGTGGGGGTGGGGAGAGAGAGAAAGAGAGACAGAGACAGAGACAGAGAGAGACAGAGAGACAGAGAGAGAGACAGAGAGAGACAGAGAGACAGAGAGAGAGAGACAGAGAGAGACAGAGAGAGACAGAGAGACAGAGAGAGACAGAGACAGAGAGAGAGACTGAGAGAGAGAGAGATGAACAGAGACAAAGAGGGAGAGAGGAGGGAGAGAAAGGAGAGACAGAAAAAGAGAAAGAAAGACACACAGAGAGACAAAAAGACAGACTGAGAGAAGGAGAGCAGAGTGAAAGAAAGAACACAGAGAGAAAAAGACACACAGAAATAGTCACAAAGAGAGAAAGAGAGAAATGAGGCAGAAAAAAAGGGAAAAAGACAGACAGAGAGAGAGACTGAGAGAGACACAGAGAGACAGAGAGAGAGAGAGAGACAGAGACAGAGAGAGAGACTGAGAGAGAGAGAGATGAACAGAGACAAAGAGGGAGAGAGGAGGGAGAGAAAGGAGAGACAGAAAAAGAGAAAGAAAGACACACAGAGAGAAAAAGACACAGAAATAGTCACAAAGAGAGAAAGAGAGAAATGAGGCAGAAAAAAAGAGAAAAAGACAGACAGAGAGAGACTGAGAGAGAGAGAGAGAGAGAGAGAGAGAGAGAGAGAGACAGAGACAGAGACAGAGAGAGACAGAGTTTCCTTCGAGTTTTCTTCCTTTCTTCCATCAGCCCAGGTCAAAGATTCCCTTAAGCTCTTCTGGCCCCCAAGGAAGTGGGTGTAGGGGCCGGGTTTGTCTGTCTGGTGCTTAGCTTCCTGGCTGCCGAAGCCTGGCTTAGCCTGTCTCAGACTCTAAGCTCCAGTTTTATACTTGTCTCTTGACTTGTGCAGAAGTCTTAATGATGCTCTGATTTACTTGTGTCTTCTCCTTTTCTTTGTCGTTTTCATCTCTCTCCCATCTCGAGTGCCTGGATCCTACTTGGCCCCTCATCTCTTCTTCAGCTTGAATTAAGTGCCTTTCCTGCTCACCAGTTCAATGGTTCTCTTATGTGGAGTGGGTAGTGCCTCCTCCTTCCTCTTTGGGGCTATTCTGGTTTTAGTGCTCAGACTGATTTTTGTCTCCTTCCTGGAGGACAAGGTCTGGGAAAGGAGGGATGGTTTGAGACCCTCATCTGCAGTAGTTCTCTCTCCCTGCTCTGCCTTGAAATGCCAGCCTCAGCCAGTGCCCTGGGCTTTGCTGGTTGGGACACCCTGTACAATTAGCCCTGCACCCTTCATTTAAGCAATAGAGGGAGCCACCGAAGGCTCTTTGGTTCTTTTTAGCACATCAGATCTCCTATGTACCAGCTGTCCTCTGCAGGACCGTGCTTGGGTTTGAGGGTGGGAAGAGTCATTGTGGTGGGGATTGGACCTGGCTACTGTGAATTCCCTGCCCCAGAAGCGGCTTCAGTTCCCCTTCATCCCCTCGTGGAAGTGGGTGCTGTCTGCTCTTAAACAACCTCTGTGGGTGTGTGGGAGGGCTTGACTTCTGAAAGGTTCCCTTCTCTGTTCCATCCTTCAATTTCCCCACAGGCCAGGTGATGACGTTCCCGCCGGAGGCTCTTTGGGTGACCGTGGGGCTTTCGGTCTGTCTCCTGGGGCTGCTGGTGGCCCTTGCCTATGTGTGCCGGAAGAAAATCAAGCAGAGCTGTGAGGAGGAGAAAGCTGGTGAGAGTTTGGGGGTGAGGGAAAAGGAGAGTGGGGCTGAGTGGGAACCTGCAAGTGTGGGGAATGTAAGTGGGAATGAGCAGATGGCTGTGTTTGAGGGTGCAAGTGGAGGCCTGGGGGTCTCGGAAGAGGGGCAGGTAGGGAGAGAGGCAGGACATCAGAGTGATTGAGGGAGGGCTTGTCTTGGAGGTGACAAGATCTCTCGAATTCTCCGAGCCACCTTCCCTTACCTGTGAAATGAGGGAAATCGAGGGCTGGATGAGATAACTCCCAAGCTCTCTTGTGCCTCCAAAGATGCTTTCTGAAATCCTTGGTCCAGTTCAACAAGCAACACACACACACACACACACACACACACACACACACACACGATTGTGTATCACTTGAAGACTTTAAGTTACAGGTAAATTGTCTGCCTTCTTCAGTGGAAGGAGTTTCCACACCAGGAATTCCCATCCATGAGGTCACAACCTTAGATCAATCATGCTGGGCTGGGAGTGGGGAAACAGAGGATAAGCTCGGGGCTCTTGGGGGTCAGAGAGTTGGGGGTGGGGAGCAAGGTTAAAGCTCGTGCCAGAAGAATGATTCCCTCTGTATGGCTGCCCTTCACTTTCAGCATCTGTTTCCATTCGCAGAAATTGGACATATGTGCAGTTTGCGGGGAGTTTCATGTACATTGACAAGTACATACGAATGGTAGGGCTCCCTAACCCAGCCATATCTCTTCATCTTAGTGGGCAACCTTCAAAAATACACACCAATGGGGCAGCTAGTTTGTTCAGTGGATGAGAGCTAGGTTCAGTGACTGGAGGTCCTGGGTTCCAATGTGACCTCAGATACGTCCCAGCTGGGTGACCCTGGGCAAGTCACTTCCCCCCATTGCCTAGTCCTTACCACTCTTCTGTCTTGGGACCAATACTTCGTATTCATTCTAAGATGGAAGGTAAGGGTTTACTTAAAAATACACACCAATCATTTGACTGGCCTTTCTTGAGGGCCCCACTTCTAGGGTGCCCAGATCTCTGCTTGCCCCCCAAAAAAGGCAAATTGGGGAAGGTAAACACATGGCTTTTGCCATCAGAAACTTAGAGTGTCTAGTGAAATGGTGTAGGCACAAAGCAGAACCGTATAGTTCAATGGTAAATCCTTTAAAGAGTGGTGCAGGCAGCAAGGTCCAGTGCCCTGGGGAGCCCCTTGTCTGGTCCAGCAGATGAGTCACACAGGGATCAATTAGCAAACAATTAAGGGCTGTAGGGTGAGACTCAAGCTCTATGTTCTGTAGGAGGATTTCAGAGTGAGGACAGGTCAATGTAGGGAGTCATCAGGGAAGCCTTCCTAGAGGAGGGGGCCCTTGAGATGAGCCCCCAAAGGACAGAGAGGATTTGATCAGGAGGAGAGCAGGAAGCACAATATTCCAGGAGAGGGGAACAGGATGAATAAAGTTCTTAAGTTTAAAGAGGGAAGAGCCCTTGGACGTCACGTAGTTTACCCTCCTTGTTTTATAGAAGAGGAATTTTAGGTCCTGAGAGAATAAACAACTTATCTAAGGTCACGTAGGTCCTAAGTAGAAGAGGAAGGAATTGAACTCTGGTCCTCTGACTCTGAAAGCTGTACTCTTTCCCAATGGATAGCGCTAATGTGGAAGCCATAATGAACATGTTTGCTCAGGAACGGTGAGAGGGCCCAAGTGCTCATCATCAGTCCTGCTCCTTCCCCATCTATTGGGTGTTTTTGCCAGGGCTGGCTGGCCTCATAATCAGAAGAGGAGCCCTTAGGTGCATCCTGAATGGCATTAAATTGGAAGGTTGTTGGTCAACAGAGTCAGAATCTAGAAAGACCTCAGAATGCTGGCTAAAAACCAGTGAGATGAATTCTAACATGAATCAAAGGATCCCTGCCCTTGGGTTCAAAAGATCAATCATCCAAATACCCAATATGGGAAAGGCACGATTCGCCCATCATCCATGGAAAAGAGATCTGCTGGTTTTAATGGATCTTAAGCTCAACATGAGACAATAGTGTCATGAGCCTTTGGTGCTTCCTGAAGGCAAGGACTATTTCTTGTTAGTAGGCAGCTAGGTGGAAGACTTGAGTTCTGTTCCTGCCTCATTTTTAGTTTTGTGACCCTCAGCAAGTCATTTTAATTTGGCCTCAGTTTTCTCATCTGTCAAATGAGGATAATACTAGTGTCTCTACCTAACAGGGATCCAAAGAGCTAATATATATAAAGCTCTTTGTAAAACTTAAAAGGATTATTATAATAAGTGCTTGTTTACTGAACGTAAAATGAAATTTAACCCTCCCTGGTTCTCTGTGTTATTTACAAGTATCCAGACTTAGTGACAGCCTCTAAGTTAGATCTTGTAGCTACTCCTTTCTTTCTGCCTCTCTGGGAAGTGTCCTCTGCATTGTTTTTCAATTTGGCTTGTAGTTCTTGCCTCCTTAGGACTCCACAAGTGAGTATGGCTATTTTCAGTCTGTTCAGCAAGATGGCAGTCAGTGGGGTGGGAGGAATATTGGTCCTGCTCAACTTTGTCCTGTTTAGACGGAAATCTGGAGTGTCATGTCAAATTCCAGGCGCCACATGTTAGGAAAGATGTTGGCAGACTAGAGCATGGGCAGACAGTTGGGATGAGCGAGGGCAGTGAGGGAACTTGAAACCATGTCAGAGGAGGATTGGCCAAAGAAAAGGGGTGTTTAATCTGGAGAAGTGAAGACTTGGGTGGGAGGGGGAGTTGTGATGACTGTCCTCAAATATAAAGGTTTGTTCTGTGGAAGAGGGATCAGGCTTATTCTGCTTGGCCCCAGAAGGGAGAAGTAGAACCCACAAAAGATGTTGTTCTGCCCGTCTCCCTCCAACCTTCTGCTAAGGTGATGGAGGTTTGTTTTCTTTTCAGTTCTTGGAGACCAACCATTACGAGAATGGGGCTCCCTTTTGATCATAGTTTCGTTGCTCTTTTTATAGTCATATATGCTATTCTTTTGTTCTACTTTATTCAGTTCATTACCCGTGGATCCAAATTTTCCCATGCTTCTTGGAATTCTTCATACATGTCATTTCCTGCTGCACAGTTTTATTACATGACACACATACCACAGTGTCTTTTAGATACTCTTCAGGGTACAGACTGTTTCCTGTTTCTTTTGCTTCTATGTATGTTTTGGTATATGTTGGACCTTTATTTATGCCTTTGACCTTCTTGAGATCTTTGCCAATAGTGAGAACAAAATGGTTTCCTTTTGTTTTAAGATTAAAGCAAGCCCAGGACACAGAGGGTGAGATTAAATGTGGACAGGGTGAAGCCCAGCCTTAAAAAAAGTCCCAAGAAGTATGGTGTATGGTTCAGAATGAATCACACCTTGTGTCCCACTCTCATCCCCCTGATGTTTGTCTAATTATAATTATAACATGATTATAACATACTTATAATGAACATATCTGGTGAACAAGCCTTGAAGGTACAAAAGAATCACAGAGGGAGAGCCTTGGCTAAGTGTATATGTTTTGGGTGGGACGATGAGACAAATGGTGACAGTATGGTTAGACCAACACATTTGCTTGGTGTAAAGATCAAAATTAATATCCAATACTCTAAGTATTATATTTAATAATATTTATCAAATATTTAACTTGAAGCAAAAGGAAGAGTAAAGCTAGGAAAAACCAAGAGAGCTTCCCCCTGCCTCCATGTGGATCCAGAGAAAGCCTGGGCGACCCCAATGGAAACTAACAACCCCAACCACATCATCATGGCACGAAAGGGAAAAGGGAATTGTGGGAAATGTAGTCTGAGGCACACATTCTAATTAATACATTGGGTTGTTGGCAGGTGATGATAGAAGGTGGCTTATGGGCTCCTTGCATCCTCATCAACCAGCTGGTAGGATGAACCTTCATCTACTAGTCAGTCAATCCATAGATCACTCAGCAAGCCTTTACTAAATATTCACCCCATGCCAGACCTCGGCTGAAGTGCTGGGATTCTGGGAAAGGCAAAACCAGCCCCTGCCCTTGAGGAGTTCACATTCTAGTGGAGGAGACAAGGTGGAGGGACATAAGTATGCATGCACCACGTCCATTGAGAGTGGATGAAAGGCATGTTAGAATGGAAGGCTCTAGCAGCTGGGAGGAGGGGCAAGCCTAGGAGATGCCTCCTGTAGAAGCTGGGGTTTGAGCTGAGTCTTGAAGGAAGCCAAGGAGTCTAAGGCAGAGGTGAGATAGGTGGGAGAACCTTTTAGGCATGGGCACAGACAGTGCAAAAGCATGGAGATGGGAAATGCCTTTCAGTCACTGTCCAGGGCCAGTATCAGAGATTCTCAGTCTTAGGTCAGTTTGTTTTGACTTAAGTGTGGCTTAAAGACACTTTGGAACCCATCTAGTGCCCTCCGGTGCCTCGTTATATTCTGGCTTATAGCTCAGCCATCAGATTAGGAGCTCCCTGAGGGCAAGGAATGTGCTTTCCCAGCAGAATATGAGAGAAAGGGGACACACACACACACACACACACTCACTCCCGTGTGCATGTGTAATATGTATGTATATATTTCAGGAAATTTTACTTTTTCTTTAATAAATTTATTGTTTATTTTTTCTTCCCTCAATCAATTTTCCCCTCTAATAAATTTGTTACTTACCTACTGTTAACATTCATCTTTCTAAAACTTTGAGTTCCAAATTCTCATCGTCCCTCTGGCCCCTTCCCCACTCACTGAGAAGGCAAGCAATGTGATATCTATCCGTTATACATGTGAAATCGTGCAAAGCATATTCTTCTGTTAGAGGCTAAATATATATCGAAGGAATGAGTAATGGATGAATAAATGAAGGCTGGGTGGATAGATGAGCAGGCAAGTGAATTAATGAATGATAGAAAGGAAAGAGAAAAGAGTGGGTAGGGTAGCTGGGTAGATGGATAATTAAATAAGAGTTTCATGGGTGGGTGAATGAATGCATGAGTGGAGTTTGAATGGCTAGATGAATAAATGAAAAGGGTGGGTAGAGAGATGACTGGGCCCATCCATGGGTCTCTGGACACTGGTGCAAGGGATAGTAGAATCATTCAAAACTCCAGTCTCTGCCTTCAAAGCTGGTGAGATGACAGACTGAAAACATATAGACCAACTCTCATGACCCTCAGCTTCCCCCTTGCCCTCATAATCGGTTTCCTGCAAACCCTGGTGGGGAAGTTCAGTGGTCAGAGAGGAGCTGAGGATGAGGAAGATCTCTGACCATTTCTGTTTTTCAGGGGCCGAGGACCAGGATGGGGATGGAGAAGGATCCAAGACAGGTAGGTCTATCCAGGCACTGTCCTTCCTGAGATTCAGAGGGGAGGGACAATGGGTGAAACAAGAATTGAGGAAAAGGAAACTTTCCAGTGTTGGATCAAAGTAGAAACCCCAGTGTTCAGGAGGAAGTCTGATTGACCCAATACCCATTTCTATCCCCCTGTCAGATGTCTGATAAGCAGTAACTTCCAGACGTTATGTCTACTGGACCATTAGGTATATATATGCTTTGGGATGGCAAATTTGTCCTGAGTTGTTGTTGGCCCAAGTCTAACCATATTTGAACAGGAATGAAGCCATGGAGAGTAGCTTGATAGACAGAGCATTGGGTGGGACAGCTAGGTGTCTCTGGATAGTGCCAGGCCTGAAGATGGGAGGTTCTGGGTTAAAATATGGCCTCACATACTTCCTAAGTGTGTGACCCTGGGCAAGTCAATTAACCTCAGTTGTCTAGCCCTTATTGTTCTTTTGTCTTATAATTGGTACTGAGATAGAAGGTAAGGTTTTAGAAAGAAAGAGAGAAATAAGGAAGGAAGGAAGAGATAGAGAAAGAAAAAAGAAAGGAAGGAAAGAAAAGGAGGAAGAGAGAGAAAAAGAGGAGTGAGAGAGGAAGAAAGAAGGAAGAGGTAGCTATTTTGCTCAGTGGATAGAGTGCCAGACCTGGAGACAGGAGGTCCTGGGTTCAAATTTGATGAGAGAGAGAGAGACAGACAGACAGACAGAGAGAGAGACAGACAGAGAGACAGACAGAGAGAGAGAGAGAGGCAGAGAGAGAGAGAGAGAGAGAGAGAGAGAGAGAGAGAGAGAGAGGGAGAGAGGAAGAAGAAAGAGGAAGAGGAGGAGGAGGAGGAAGAAGTAAAAAAGAAAAAAGGAAGGAAGGAAGAAAAAAGGAAAGAAAGAAGAGACAGCTATATAGCTCAGTGAATAGAGAGCCAGACCTGGGGTCCAAATCTGACTAGACACTCCTAGCTTGTATCCCTGGGCAAGTCAGTTAACCTCCATTGCCTAGCTCTTACTACTCTTCTGCCTTAGAACCAGGACTTAGTGTTGATTCTAAGATGGAAGGTAAGGGTTTAAAAAAGACAGACAGAAAAAGCATTGGGTTTTGGAGATAAAAGACCTGGGTGTGAATCTTGCCTTTATAGCTATTACTTGTGTGATCTTGTCCCAGTCAGATGGACCTTAGTTTGCTTATATGTAAAACGAAGGGGTTGGACTTGATGGTCTCAAGGGATCTTTTTACCTCCCTATGAGCCACTTAATCTAGATTGAACTAGCAGCACAGTTGATAGAGTGCTAAGCCCGAAGTCAGGAAGAACTGAGTTCAAATCCAGCTCTAACACTTATTAGCTGCATGACCCTATCAGCTTCATTACTTCAACTGTAAAATAACAGGTTAGATAGGATAAGCCTCTGAGAAGGTCCCTTGTACCGCAGTGTAGTGCCTGCCTTAGCTAGCCTAATAAGTAGAAAACCAGCCTTTTGTCCTGTCTTCAGTGAATATTCTGAAAGACCTTGGGAAGGTCATTTGATGCTGATGCCCCAGTTTTTCCATTGTTTAAAAGGGACCTAAAATACTTCCCTGCATGCCTCCCAGAGCTACCTTGAGGATCAAATGAGACCTCTTCTTCTAAAAGGAACAAAATATGTGGTCATACGATGAAAATAGTCATCAGGATGAAAATTTCCCGACATTTATGTGATATTTTCAAGTTTGTTGGGCACATTACATACATGTGATATTTGATCCTCCCAGTTTCCTTGGGGGAGGGCAGTAGATTATTCTCATCCCCTTTTTGCAGAGAGATGAACGAAGGAGTCACAGAGGTGGGCTTTGCACGAACGTGAATCCCCTTGAGTCCAAGAATTACTTCTCTGAAGTTTTATACAAGCCAGGCTTGGGGAGTGGGAGGCAAAGGAGGATTAACATGGCACCAATTTTAGTTTTAGGAGAGTGAAGGGAAGGGTATCAAAGGTTAAAGAAATGGCTTGATGGGAGCCGAATGGGGTTAATTTGTTTTGGTTCCTGTGGAATGGGAAAGAATTGTGGGCCATTGACCCACCTGACACCTGAACCCCACCTAGCAAAAAATGCAAACTTTTCTTTTAAAAATAAAAATAAAAAATTTATTTTTCTTAATTACATATAAAAACAGTTTTTAACATTCATTAAATATTTTTTGAATCAAAATTCTCTTCTTCGCTTCTTCCCTACTCCCTTCCCCTCCCTGAGATGTTAAACAATCTACATATGTGATCATGCCACACAAAAAATGCAAACTTTTCAATCTGGCATTTAAAGTCTTCCTCAGGGTGGCTCCAGCCAGCCCAGTTTATGTTGCTTTCCATCCTGACCTCTGCATTCCAGCCAGACTCTCCTACTCTCTGCTCCCCAGACCACCTGCCCTCTCTGGGATTGGTGCATTTGCACAAACCATCTGTGCACCATTTTCTCCTTCCTAAATTCCAGTTCTCAGGGGAGACTGTGGGGTGTAATGGAGCAGGGGCTAGATCTAAAGACAGGAAAACCTGAGTTTACATCCTGCCCATGGCATTCACTAGCTGTATAACTCTGGACAAGTGACCTAACTGCATTGTTCCTCAGTTTCCCCATCTGCAAAGTGAGAGATCAGCCTCCTTGGTTCCTTCCAATTCTAAATCTATGGCCCTATGGTCCTTCTTCTTCAGGGCTCATCGCAGGGGCTGCCTTCTAGGGCAGCTGTGGCGTGGTATAAAGAACACTGGCCTGGCAGTCTGGGGACCAATGGTCAGAGCCTATCTTTGCTGCTTACTCCCTGTATGACCTTGGTCAAGCCCCTTTGCCTCTGTGGACCTCACGTGTCAAATAAAGAGAGTTAGACTGGATTTTGTGTTAGTTACTGTCCCTCTGTGATTCTTTCAATTGGTGCTCTCTCCCCAATTTTGTTTTTGTTCAGTTTTAATTGTGTCTAGCTCTTCGTTACCCTAGTTGGAGTTTTCTTGGCAGAAACACTGGAATCATGTGCCATTTCCTTCCCCAGACCATTTGACAGATGAGGAAACTGAGGCTGCAGTGACTTACCCAGCATCACACAGCTAGTTTACCTCCTTCCTTCTCCAGATCATTTCACAGATGAGAAAACTGAGGCAAACAGTATGAAGTGACTTGCCCAGGGTCATACAGGTAGGGAGTATCTGAGGCCAGATTTGAACTTAGAAAGATGAGTCTTCCTGATTCCAAGGCCAGTGCTCTATCCACTTCACCACCTCACTGCCCCTAATTTTTCTGAGTTCATGTTACATTTGAATTGTAGATTGCAAGCTCCTTGAGGCCGAGGACTGCCCTATTTTTGTCTCTGTCCCTAATAATATTAGCTAAAATTTATAGAGCGCCTCTTATATGTCAGGCACTGTGCTAAGCACTTTATAATTATCTCATTTGATCCTTGTAACAACCCTAGGAGTTGGTGCTATTTTCCCCCCTTTTTACAGATGAGAAACCAAAGGCAAAGAGATGCCAATTGACTTTCCCAGGCTGTATGATGTCATATTTGAACTCAGGTCTTCCTGATTCCAAGCCTGGTGCTCTCTGTACTGTACCATTTAGTCCACAGTGCAGGGCCTGGCACATAGGGTGAAGGACTGGACCTGTGATTTTATTGGTTTAGAGAACTTCCAGGGAAGAAACTCCCTTTCCTATGTTGGCACATCCTTTGCAGCTCTGTCTTAGACAGTTGCCTGGCTCCCCGAGAGGCTCTTACATAGTTGGCAGCCCCCTTTCTGGCTCCAAGGCCACTTCTTAATGCTTCATGCCCTGCCTTGGAACACAGTAGGTACTTTTTGTTGGATCGAATTGAATGAATGTGAAAATCCTTTAGAAAAAACAACTCTCATTCGCAGTGCAGAGATGGGTCATTCCTGGGCAAAAATTCCTTTTCTGACAGGTCGCCCTTCGTGGCTCCCCAGGTATCTCCTGCAATCTTGCCCTTGTCTCCTGCAAAAGGGTCTCTGGCTGGTATTTTTTGACTTATTTGAGGCAGGGGAACGGCAGCAGCCTTTGGATGGCGAATGTTCCCTCCCTCATCATTCCAAAGACAGGATGGGGGAAGATTGATTTCCCAGTTCTGCTGCAAATGAGACCCATTAATTTTCTCAGGCCCTTGGCACCGGGGTGTGGCAGCTGCCAAGACAGCCCCGTTCACGGGGGAGTAGTCCTCATTTTTCATGTTGTTCAGGCAGATGTCGTGGGAGGCTCCGAAGGGCGGGAGAGAGAAGGGATGCTGAAAAGAGGGGAGAGAAGGGGTTGGGGCAAGCCCAGCTTATCTTACAGAGCTAGCCAGTTCTCAGTCATCCGTGGTCCAGAGGGAGAGATCAGATCGTCGAAATCCATCGGTGACTCCAAACTCATTCATTTGACTCTTATGCTGTATCTGAACAACACCGTGTACTTTCCATGCCCCAGAAGGTACATCTTCCGAGATAGAGAGGACAGAGGTTATTATTCGGATCCTGTGGATGGTGAAACAGTCCCAGAGCAGTGAAGTACTGCATCCAAACTTATGCAGGCAGCTAGGGACAGAGGCAGGATGGAACTCCATCTCATGGTCCTATGGATGGTGAAACAGTCCCAGAGCAGTGAAGTACTGCATCCAAACTTATGCAGGCAGCTAGGGACAGAGGCAGGATGGAACTCCATCTCATGGTCCTATGGATGGTGAAACAGTCCCAGAGCAGTGAAGTACTGCATCCAAACTTATGCAGGCAGCTAGGGACAGAGGCAGGATGGAACTCCATCTCCTGGCTGTCTTCAGAAGACCTGAGATCAAATCTATGGACTTCCCCTGGCATACTTATTTGGTCTCAGTTTCCTTGCCTGTAAAATGAAGGGTTTAGCCTATATGACCTCTATTCTTTGATTCTCAATCAAGAGTTCTGCCAACTGTCCCAGGGCACTTATATATTCTCCCAATACCTCCTTGTTCCTTCTTGCTCCATTTCCCCCTACCCAATTTCTTTTCCTTATCCCAGCCCTTTAATCACATTCTCCCTTTCTCTTCAAGTCTTCTCCTCCAGGTCCCTCTCCTGAACCCCAGCTTCCCCATCTGCAAATAGTGTGATATTGGAGAGGCAGAATGTTACCGTGGTCAGGAGATCTTGTTTTAAACCCCGACTCATACCGATCGGCTCTATAGCTATGGGCAAAATCAGAGAGAGCCTCAGTGTCTTCATCTCTAAAATTGGGATAAAAACACTTGTGCTACCACCCTTCCAAGGTGGATGTGAAAAAAGGCCCTGGAGAATCCTCAAATGCTATAGAAATATGATTGTTATTAATAAAATGAGGAAATTAGGCTAGCTAATCTCTAAGGTCTCTTCCTGCTCTGACTTCCCATTTTGTGATTCTTTTTTGCAGCTCTCCAGCCTCTGAAAAATGTTGACAATCCAGAAGGTAAAGTCATCAGGGTATTGGGACTGGGGGAAGATTTCTTTCTGGCTCACACCATTTCCAATTTCTGGGGTGCCCCTGCAATGGCAACAATGTGGCTGACCGTTGGGCACTTTTGAAGAGTGTGAGTGGGTCTGGGCAGGGGTGGGGGGAGATATGACATGAACAGGAAGCATTGAACAGATTGTTCTTTCTAGGAGTTTGACAGGAGGGAAAATATAGAAAGAGCTTGAAGGGATAGCAGGGTTGAGTATGGTCTACTGGAAAGAATGGTAGGACCCAAGTTTGCATCTTGACGGCCACTCACTTCTTGTGTGACATTGGGCAAGTAAGGTCATCTCCTAAATACATGATCCTACGATCCTGCAAACTCTGTCTTGCCCTGGTCCATTGTTCTCTATTGCTGCCTCATTCTCAAATCCTGTTTACATCTCCTTCTTTCTTTTTTACATCTTCTTCTTTTTGGGTCTGAGGCAGCCTTGCAGTGTCAGAAAAATCCATGGTTGCTCTACCCCGACTTGTCACTCATGCATCCAAGTGCCGTTTCAACTGGCCTCTTGTATAGTGATTCCCAGTCAGCTAATTTGGGCTAGAGCAAGAAGCATGTGAGCTCTCGTGATAGCTCAGTAATTAGGCCAAGCTCTGGGGCAGCTAAGTGAAACAGGGGATAGAGAACAGGACTGGAGTCAGGAAGACCCAGGCAAGTCACTTTACTCTATTTGCCTCAGTTTCCTTATCTATAAAATGAACTAGAGAAGGAAATGGTCAACCACTCTGATATTTTTGCCAAGAAAACCCCAAATAGGGTCACAAAGAGTTGGACAGGATTGAAAAATCAAAAGGCTAAGCTCTGTTGGTGAGGGGGGTAGCTGGTGGTCCAGCTCTGAGCCCTTGGGGTCCCTTCTCCAATTTGGTCCTCTTCGGCCCTTTTATTTTGCTTCTTCTTTGCTGAGAGCAAACTGGCCCTTGATGGCATTCCTCTTGGTGTGATGGGGTGATGGTGTGATGGGGTTGCTATATGGGAAATATGATGCTTTCCCCATGGTGAGCTGGGAGCCCAGAAGCTTGTGGTATTCAGCCTGTGCCCAGGCTCGTTATACTGGTCTGTTACTTTGCTGGCTCTTTGGGCAAACATTTTCTCTAGTCCTTGGCTCAGAGTATCCCTCCTCCCATCTCTCTGTCATTTCCTGATGGGCTGCTTTGCCCTGAATATCAGACTATAGACCCCTCTTTTCTGTACTAGACCTGCCACTTTGAAGTTTTAAGGAGGAGAGAGTGCAAAGGGAAGAGAGTACCTTTACTTACAAAAAAAAAAAATCAAGTTTATAATGTCCACAAGGAAGAAGAAAACCAGAGCGTGGGAAAATTACCCCATGGCTGACTTTTGTGGAGCATTATATTTGACCTTGACCCTGATTGGAACTCTGTGAGACAGGTAGTGTAGGCATTATCGTCCCCATTTTACAGAAGAAAAAACTGAGGCCCCAAGAGGCTTAGTGACTTGTCCAAAATCACAGCCAGGATTTGAAGCCAGGGCTGGTGATTCCCAGTCCAGCATCTTTTCTGGCTAACCGCGAATCTGAATCAGTGGCTGGCTATAAACATTGTGGCATTAAATGGATTTCCAGGCTATCTTGCTCTGAAAGATATTTAGATGTTTCCTGGTACGTTTGCTTAAGGCATGGCCAGCGGCAGTGTAGATCTTTGTGTTGGCTGGCATGCAAGCAGCCTTCACCACTTACTGTCTCAGAATGAGATCCTTGTTCCGGCAGGTCTCCCTCTGGGTTTCGCCCCAAACAGGCTGGTCTCTAAAACTCTTCCTTCAATGCGTCAGGGGATCCTGAAACTCTTTCAAGGATGGCAAGACACAGACCCTAAAGAGTCCACACCATTTTCACCCCTAAAGTTCACCATGAAACCCTTTTTATGAATAATAAATCACCGTTTTGTTTGTTGTTCTCTTTCCTGAGCAGATGATGGGCAAGAAATAGCCTGACGGCAAAGGATGGAGTGGATGCAGGGGAGGCACGTTGGAAGCCAGTCCTGGGCTCCTCTGGAGACTTCCTCCTGTGGACACATGCGCCACCTCTTACACTGCAGGAAGCTGGAGGTGGGACCCAGAATTATCCTCTGCCTGTGGGCTTATCTACTTCAAATCCACTCGCTGCCTTATTTATCCAACGGGTACAATACATGGTCAACCCCACTGCCTCATTTCTCCAGTGGATACAATACACAATCAACCCCGCTGCCTTATCTTTGGTAGACCGGATAAACAGACCATCTTACTACCTTATTTCTTCAGCGGAAATAATCCATAGACCATCCTGCTGCCTTATTTCTCTGGTGGACATGATAATAATATCTCCTCCTCCTTGAAATGCTTTATGGTTTACAAAGTGCTTTCCTCCCCACAAGCCTAGGAGGTTGTGCAAACATCACCCCCATTTTAAGAGATGAGTAAACTGAGGTCCAGAGATGTCATGCTCTATATTCATGTCCAGGCTCACACGATTTGCAGACCGCCTGACTGTTATTTCTCCAAGGGATCGGATACACCGTCTACCCCGTTGCCTTGATTCTGTCACTTCAAGCCTTGTTTTTTACCTCACCCACCTTCCGGATGTGGACAGAGCTTTGACAGTTGCCCTGACACATGCATGTACATACTACACACATGCATGTAGTACCCACATGCAAACATGTAGTACCCACATGCAAATATGTAACATGTGAACCCCATATACAGGCATCACACATGCATGTTGCATAAAGCACAGGAGCTATAGCACATGTGTATACATGCCAAACAGGGCACACATGTGTGTACATGTATATAGTGTGGGGAACATACACATAGAGTATACACATGTGTGTGCAGGAAAATATGAGCACACACCACACATACACACTACATGTGCTTATCCCACCATCCATCCATGTGACTGGTGTGTGTAATGTAATACACCATGCAGATATACTCATCCCACAATATACACAGTACCCATGCACATACAACACAACACAAGGCTGCACATACATAAAACACATCAGACTACAAAAAAGAACTCCCCTTCCTCCTGGATGCATGTTTTGCACCCTCCCTAATCGAGAGCTCGCACCTGGATCTCCTCTGTCTGTTCTCATAATCCTTCCCCATCTAGGGAGCTGCGTGCTGGTCATGTGGTTTCTCTAGAAGTACTAGGGGCTGGACAGTGACCCTTAGAATGGGTACAGCCCATTGGGGTGGGGGTGGGGAGTACCTCTAATGAATCAGCACCTCCATCCTTCCAGCTTGGAATAGTTGTTTACCTCCCCAAGATGGCAACCTTGGGACTTCCTTACTCCTACCCTGAGTCCTACCTATAGCTTCCCAGACCGATCTTGTACATGCCACACTTCTGGGCCCAATGGGATGACATTTTCCTAGACTCTACACTCATTCATTCTACCTGCCCCCCATCCTTGCCCTCTTTCTGCCAGGGAGGGGACCCCCCGTTTTGGGGGCCACATTTAGGGGTGGATGGGGTATGGTATCAACCCAAACTCTCCCCAGTGCCTTGGGGAACCAACTGGTCAGGATCCAAAGCCTCTACCCAAGGTGGCAGTGCCAATCTTGGGCAGCAGATGTCAGTCATGGACCCTGCATAGGCTTAGAGCAGCAACTAGAAGCCATGATTTTGGTACAGATCTGTCAGAGATATCAGCTGTAGCTGATTCTAGCTTTCCTTGAAGCTGAAGGTTAGTCCCTTATGGCCCTTGCCAGTCAGGGGAGCCCAGGAAAGTCCATTTACAGAGACCCAAACCCTTGCAGCTCTGGCATCGAGAGAGTGTGGCGGGTCTGACTCTTCACTGTTTGCCTTATGTACAATGGGGATAGGGTGGGGGTAGACACTGTCTGCAATGGTGCTGGAGGTAGGCTGGCATGGGGCATTGGGGCATTTCCTGGAGAAAGAGCCATGAATAGAAGACATGCCCTCCAGCCTCAGCCTCCCATTCTTCCTCCAAGGTTTTCCCTCTCCTGCCCATGGGTGACTAGAGACAATGGTCTGATCTCCAGCTGGGCAGGATGAACCCCTGCTTAGGCCCACCCCAGACTAGGGGAGGCAGGAGTTTTTTTCTAATTTAAATGCTGGAATCTGGGACATTTTGTACCTTGGTCATTGTTTCAGGAAAAATAAATGCTTCATGTTTTGTTGACTCTGTCTAATGAGTGTTTGGGGCAGGGTTTGGCAGTGGGGAGTCAGATTTGCAGAGGGTTTCCTTATAATATGAGTTCTTAACCTTTTTTGTGCCAAGGATACCTGTGGCAGTCTGGTGAAGTTTATGGATCCCTTCTCAGAATCAGGGTTTTAAATGATTGAAGGAAATCCTCGATTTCAGTTAGAGGTGAGTGAAAATAAAGATGGAGGTTTTTTCCATCCAAAGTCACGGACCCTCTGAAGTCTGCCCATGGTGTGTGGGTCCCAGGTTAAGAATCCCTGCCTCATATTGAGACTTTGCTCTGGAAATCAAGATCTCTGAATCCCATTCCTGACCATGGATCAGGAGAGCAGGCTCAGGCATGGAAGTGATGGTGGTGATAGTTGTCTTGAAGGGACTCACTCCAGAGGTGTAAACTTCAAAGATATCTTTAATTATGAACTGTTTCCAGGCAAACTCGACCCATCCAATCTAATTGTTCAAGGTGGCATAGTAGGCACTGGGGATCCAAAGACAAAATAAAAAAAAGTTCCTGCTCTCGAGGAACTTACATTCTATTGGGAGTTATAATATGTACATGGATAAGTGTAGACATGATTATTTAAATAGGGAGAGGGCAGCAGTAATACTGAGAAGGATCTTCTTGTAGAAGATGGCCAGGCTGATTTTTGAAGGGAACTCAGAATTCTAAGAGGTTGGGAGTGAGAAGGAAGAATATTTTGGGTAAGAGAACTTTGAAGATGCCAAGGTGAGATGGAATACCGATTTGAGGGAACCCAAATTGGCCAAATTGGCCAGAACACCAAGTATAAGAAGGGAAATTGTGAGAAATAAGCCTGGAAAGCTGAACTTGAAGCCCGAAGCTGGACTGAAAATGACTTTAAATGTTAGTTGAAGGGACATCTAGATGGCTCAGTAGATAGAGAGCCAGGGCTCGAGTCAGGAAGACCTAGATTCAAATCTGGCCTCAGACACTTTCTTGCTGTGTGACCTTGGGCAAATTACTTAACCCCATTCCCCTAGCCTTTGCCCTTATGTCTTAGAGTCATAACTAGGACAAAGTAAGGGTTATTAGAAGAAGAAAAAAGGCCTCGCTGAGATCTTTGTATTTTTGCCTGAAGAGAATGGGAAGCCACTGAAGATTCTTGAGCTGAGTGAAATGATTAGGCTTGAACTTTAGGAAGAGAATTTTCAGTTTTTTGGAGGATGGAATGGGGAGAGGAGAGACTGAAAGCCAGGAGTTCAATGCATAGGTTTGTAATTGTATTGACACTGTATTTTTTGGCTCCTATTGTTCTCATTGCTGCCCCTCTCCCTACCACTCCACCCCCATTTCTGGAATTCCTTCTCTTCCCATCTCTCTCTTCCGAATTCCCAAACCTCATTCCAGTCCCAGCTAAAATCCCACTTTCTGCAAGGAGCTTTCCCTAATCCCTTGTATTTGTTAGTCCCTTCCATCTATTAATCATCTCCAATTTGTCCAATGTATTTCTTGTTTGGGCACAATTGTTTACATGCCTTTTCCTAATTAAACTGCGAGCTCCTTGAGTTAAGGAATTGTCCTTTGATTTGCTTGGGCTTAGCACAATGCCTGGAACATAGTAGGTGACTAGTAAATGTTTATTGACTTGACATTCCAGGAGAGAGGAGATGAGGGCTTGAAGAAGAGTGGTGGCCATGTGAATAAAGAGAAGGGGACAGATTCAGGGGAAGATGAAGTAGGAAGATGAAGCTGATTAGATAGAAAGGCAAAGGAAGAGGGAAGAGTCAAGGATGACTTCCATGTTATGAATCTGAGTGACTAGGAGGCAGCTAGGTGACTCAGTGACTAGAAAGCCAAGACTTGAGTCAGGAGGACTTGGGCTCAAAATCTGGCCATAGACACTTTGGACAAATCACTTAACCCCCATTTGTCTAGCCCTTGTCCTTCTGTCTTAGAGTTACTAAGATGAAAGATAAGGGTTTAAAGGAAAAAAATCTGGAAGGAAAATGGGATGGAGGAAGAGTGGGGTAAGGAGAGAGAATGAATTCTAACCTTCCATTGATGTCATTCTTCCCACTGGAAGATGAGTAATGTTGGGCATCAGGGGAACAGAGTTCAAGGGCAAGTTCAACAGAGTGATCTTGGGCAAATCAACTCTGTGGCCTCCATTTTGAATTTTTATTTGTTTATATGCATACTTGTTTCCTCCAACAGATTGTAAGGTCCTCTGAGAGCAGTGGCTGTTTAATTTTTGTCTTAATCCTCAGTGTGTAGCATAGCATTTGACAATAAGGGATTCATAAATGCTTGTGGTAGCTAGGTAGCACAGTGTATAAAGCTTTGTGACCCTGGGCAAGTCACTTAACCCCCATTGCCTAGCCCTTATTGCTCTTCTGCCTTGGAACTCATGCTTAGTATCAATTCTAAGACAGAAGATAAAATTTCATTTAAAAAATGCTCATTAAGTTAATCAAGAGAAGAAGAAGAAGTAATATTGTGGTTGGACATGAATGAGAGGATGCCCCATAAGAATGAAGAAATGGGTGACTTCTGGGAGGGAGTTACAGATTTGATACAAAGGCAAGGTATGGTAGTGATTAATGACTGCTCATCTGGAAAGTTGCTGGAATTTACTCTTTGCCATAAAAAAACAGCCATTGAGATATTCTTGACTTGGTTTCTGGAGAATTCCATTCTTCATCATTTAAAAGTGATGTGAGGATCTGATGTATTTGATTCAAGTCTAATCAGAAGGAAAAGAGTTGGTGGACCAAGTAGTTCTGATGAGAACCTCTGGACAAAGCATCGAAACTGGCTTCAATTCTGCAATAGATAAGGGGGCAGTGCTGGGCAGTGTTTGACATGAAGCCTAGGCTTGGGGAGAATGGATCTCAGAATTCAGAGAAAGGTAAGGTAGGATCCCATGATTAAATGTTCTACAGGGAAGCCAGTCCAAAGGGGACAGAGAGGAGGCTCTCAAGAATGAAATTCTGATGGCGCCAGCACATATCATTCTGACAAGAAAGAAAATGGGTAAATGATTGAGAGATCAATGTGGATAATGCAACTATTATTGTCACTCTTTTATGGAGGAAGAAACTCAAATAACTAACAAGGAATCCTAGTTCAATCTAAGTGAAAAGATGACAAGAAAATGCCAGGCAGTCTTTAATGAGCTCAAGTCAATGGGCTCCGATTGTTTAAGTGGTTGGCCCAGGGTTGGATCTGGGGTTTAAATCCAGTTCTCATTCCAAGGCCAGGAAGATTTCCACCATACCATGATGCCTTGATAGAGACAGCCACAAAGGCAAGGAACCAGCAGAGTGGCACAGTCCTGTAAGTATAATACCAGAGGTGCCAAGGCGCCACCATGAGCCATGGTTTGTTGTGAATGGTGAGAATGACGAAAGGGGCTTTTAAAGAGCTTGGTTGGGGGCCAGAGAAAGATCAGAGGAAGGATGGGGCCATTGATCAGGGCGGGCAGAGGAAGGAGGCAGCTACTTCTTATTTGCTTATTTTTTTCTGCCAAGGAGTATAGATCTCCAGATTAGAAAAGTGAGACCCAAAGTAGTTAGCAGGGAAATAAATTTCAAGACAGGTGAGCAGATGGTAAGAATACACTTTGCTGTCCTCGAGGAGTTAAAGTCAGCAAAGCTGGATGGGTGCTCTCCCAGAGGATTCAGAGAACTTATGGATGTGGTTGCCGAGATCCCGACTGGCAAGCCTGGAAATGGCCAATATGCTAATTTACGGAGAGGAGGAGAAGGTGGGATGTTTGGCAGTTGTGGGTGTTGGGAGAGGTTCCCAGGAGTCCTGTGTGTGTGGTGGGGGTGCCCAGAAATCAAGCATATATGTGATGGGTTTGTAATTATAATTACTGGCATTAGTGCTTTAGGTTAAGGCAACATGGCAGCTGCCTATGATCATGGGGTGCCCAGCTGTGGGTGGGGCATACATATATGGTTGGGCATGTATGCTTGTTAAGGGTATAATTAAATCATATGAGTGCTAGAGGTCCTCAGAAGTATCTCTAAGTGGATATTATGTAGGTGGCATGTGTATATTAAGTTGGATATAGGTGAGGGTGCATAGTAGGTACATATATGTGTGGGGATACAAAGACATTGCATGTGGGGGTTACACAATAGTCATATGCATCAATATATGCACAGGGATAGATAGCAGGGTGTGTGTGTGTGTGTGTGTGTGTGTGTGTGTGTGTTTATTTCTACAGAACACAGAAGCTGTATATATTTGTTAGAATACGTAGGATTTGTCTGGTTGCTTATATGTATTTGGGGGGTTCAGGAGGTGGATTGTGTTGGGAGTAAGCAGCAATGGCTTGTGTTGCTATCTGTGGTAAGTGTTGGGACCCCCAACACGTGTTGGGAGTATGCAAGCAGTTGGGTGTATATGGGTTTGGGGGGGTATGCAAGAATCGTTTATAAGTGTTGGGGGGCACATGGTAGCAGTTATACGTGTGTGTGCTGTGGGCTGCCCAATCTTCGAGAAGCCAGTCCCCAGGATGGAGTGGACACTGGTAACAGGATCGCCAGGAAATCATTATGTTTCCGTCTCCTTCCTGGGCAAGGTTCCAGCTCGTGCATTTTAATAGACAAATATTTCTCAGAGTGAGATAAGCTAAAGCCTGCAGGTATCAAATCCATATTAAAGAGAGGACACAGGGTTATTTCATTTGCAGAACTTGATCTATGATGGGCATTAGACTTGGGTGCCATTTGCAAAAAGGGCCATGAAACCTCATTAATGTAATTTACCACTCAGGTGTCTGGCCCAGGGGAAGAAGCAAGATAGAGGAACCCTTCCTACAAGCCCTCCTGGAATCTGGATTTGGGGGGGAGGGAAGAGAGAAAGGTGATTTATTGAGGATGGGAGGATGGGCTCAGATGTTCGGTATCATTGTCCATGCTGCCCCTCTCCCTCCAACAATTCTTTGCCATTTCTGGCTCCTGGGACCTAATGAGGAGGTCTCCAGTTGCCCAGAGAAACATATATTTGCTTCTTTTTTTTTAAGACCTATCTTCCTTAAATTTCCTCCACGTGAAATTAGGGCTCGATTTAAATAGACCGGCCCCAGCTCTAACTTGCAATCAAAGGCTAAAGTAAAGTGTTTGCCTGTGAGGGATGCTGTAAATTCTCCTATCCTATGCTGACCTTTATGTGTTTCATTTTGTTTTTTAAAGAGAGGGAGTAGAGCATTACCATTATCTGTTAGCCTAATCGAAGAGGCCAGGCACTTGAGCTGTGGGAGCGAGAAGGCAGAGGCTACTGCCAAGAAGCCAGAGGGGGCAACTGGCCCTCCTTCTTCTAGGCTGCTTGGAGGTGTATAAAGCAGAAGGACCTTGGAATTCTGGACTAACGTCCTTAAATCAGCCCTTCTACTGGGGCTGCAGAGCTCTTAAAAAAAATCCTTATTTTCGTTCTTTGAATCAATACTGTGCATTGGTTCCAAAGCAGGACAGTGGTAAGGGCTATGCAATAGGGGTTAAGTAACTTGCCCAGGATTAAACAGCTATGAAGTGTCTGATTTGAACCCAGCACCTCCCATCTCCAGGCCTGGTTCTCTATCTACTGAGCTACTTACCTGCCCCAAGGTCATAGGGTCTTGACACAGTCATCTTCCTGATTCCAACTTTGGCACTCAATCTACTGTGCCACCTGGCTGTCCCCCCCTACTCACCCCTCTAAAAAACTTTGTCCATGGGATTTTCTTGGCAAAGATACCGAAGGGTTTGAGGTTTCATTCTCCAAAATATCCTCATTTTAATTTCTTTGCAGATTAGGAACTGAGACAAATAGGGGTAAGTGACTTGCCCAGGGTCACCCAGCTCTGAAGTGAGGCTGGACTCAGATTTTCCTGACTCCAGTTCTTGTGCTCTATCCAGGATACCACCTAGCTTCTCCTTGGCCAGTATAATTACCTCCTTTTCCTACTCCTCTTCACTTTCCAGCCTTGCTACTTCACAGGAAGGAGAACACTCTGAGGACCCTGAGCGCCCCAGCATGGGCACAGAATGTTTCTCTGAATGAAGGCCTCCAGGCAGGAGGGCCATCATTCACAACTAGCCCCGTCTGGAGAGATGCTCTGTGATGCAGAGCTGGGAGGCTGCCTCTCTCTGCCCTAGGCAGGGTTTGAAAACCAGGTCTTCTGCCATGGTTGTTCACTGGAGACTTTGAACTCTCACTGCAACAAATCCACCTTGCCAATTAAATACCCACAGGCCACAGAGAACAGACTCTTCTACCATGAAAAATATGTACATCTATAAACAAATCATGTGAGAGAGAGTCCTTTGTTGCCCACTTCTGAATCCTTAGCTTAAGGCACCTGCCTCGTTGGCCTACTCTGAGAGAGGGGGTGGAAGATGGATGGTGGAAGGCAAACTTCATGGATGGGGGGGAAGAGGGGGGCTCTGAGTCAAGGGGACAGACATAACTGGCTGTGCCACTGCAGTACTGATCTCTGCCCACCAGATGGAGGCCACTCTCTGGAAGAGGAGCGTGAATGCTCCTGCCTTCAAATCCTTGACATCTTGCTTCCCAGTATCCTAGAAATCCAGAATCATAGAATCATAGCTTTAGAACTGGAATGGAATTGAAAGGTCATCTGATGCATCTAATGCAATCTTCTCCTTTCACAGATGAGAAAATGGGCCAGGGGAGAGGCAGTGACTCAGGATCCTAAGATTATTAATTTAGAACAGGAATGGAATTTAAGAGTCATCTAATGCAACCTCCTCATTTAATAGATGAAGAAACCGAGAGCCAGAGAAGTTAAGTGACTTGTCCAAAATAACACAAGTGGCAGAGCCCACAGTGTAGTTCCCTCCCTTCTTACTATATAGATAAGGAAATTCAGTCCGAGAGAGAGAGAAAAAATTGCTTTACCCAAGAGTCCATCAGGAGTAGATGCATCTTTCTTTCTTTCTTTCTTTCTTTCTTTCTTTCTTTCTTTCTTTCTTTCTTTCTTTCTTTCTTTCTTTCTTTCTTTCTTCCTTCCTTCCTTCCTTCCTTCCTTCCTTCCTTCCTTCCTTCCTTCCTTCCTTCCTTCCTTCCTTCCTTCCTTCCTTCCTTCCTTCCTTCCTTCCTTCCTTCCTTCCTTCCTTCCTTCCTTCCTTCCTTCCTTCCTTCCTTCCTTCCTTCCTTCCTTCCTTCCTTCCTTCCTTCCTTCCTTCCTTCCTTCCTTCCTTCCTTCCTTCCTTCCTTCCTTCCTTCCTTCCTTCCTTCCTTCCTTCCTCCCTTACCTTATGTCTTAGAATTAATACTGTGTATTGGTTTTAAGGTAGAAGAGAGATAAGGACTAGGAAACAGGGGTTAAGTGACTTGCCAAGGTCACACAGATAGAAAGTGTATGAGGTCAAATAAGAACTCAGGACATCTTGGCTCTGAACCTGGGTCTCAATCCACTCAGATATCCAGCTGCCCCCTCAGATCCATGTTTCCAGTTCAAGTTCTCTGGCATTCTTTCCCGCATGCCACTGTTGGTTTTGTAACAGTTACCTCCTACCTCCCACTATGTGTTTCTCAAAGAGGTGGTGGAGGCTAGGGGCTGAGGTAGTTGATTGTTTAGACAACTATGTGGCAAAGTGGAAGAAGTCTAGGATTTGGAATATGAGCTGCAGTGTTTATATCCCAACTCTGATGCTTTCTACTCTGGTCTTGTCACATTATCTCAGTTTCCTTATCTGTAAATTGGGGTTAGGTTTGCATCACTAACCTTACAGGGTTGGTATGAAGAAACTTCTTTGTGACCCTCTTAAAGTGCTATACAATAGGTGTGAGTCTGCCATTATTATCAGTGATATTGCCTCTGTTGTGCAGGTAATTAGGCAGAAGCATCAGAGCAGAAAAGAACATTGGGTTTACAATTCAAGGACCTGAAATTGAACCTCATCTCTGCCAATTACCACCTACCACCTGTGTGATCTTGGGAAATTCACTATCCTCTCTGGTCCTCAGTTTCTGCATCTGTAAAATGATGGGATTAGCCTAGTTAGACTTTTTGGACCCTTTGAACTCTCTCACTCCATGACCTTTGGATGAGGTGGTCAAAAAAGCCCTGGATTTGGATTATGGTCCAGAGAGAGAGAGAGAGAAAGAGAGAGAGAGAGAAGAGAGAGAGAGAAAGAGAGAGAGAGAGAGAGAGAGAGAGAGAGAGAGAGAGAGAGAGAGAGAGAGAGAGAGAGAGAGAGAGAGAGAGAGAGAGAGAGAGAGAGAGAGAGAGAGAGAGTTGCCCTCTGGGACACCAGAATGAAGGACGAGAATAGGGGATCAGTGGGAGCTAAACCTAAAGATGCAAAAGGTTCTCAAATCTAGAAAGCCTTAAAAGTCAGGCTAGGAAAGCAGCAATAAAATAAAAAAAATTGATTTACAGAATCAGAGAATTGGCAGTGATGTGTGGCCATTTTCAGGAATGAAGGGATAAATTAGATGTTTGCCAGGTTGGCTGATGACATGGAGTTCAGAAGGAGAACTAAGAAGAAGAGCAAGGTGACAGCTGAGGAAACTGAGGCCCAAAGGGAAAGAAATAAATTGTTTAGTTGCACAGTGAATTTTCATCTAGTGGATGCTGAGATGTAAAATTATGTCCACAGGCTACAGAGATGGACCCAAGCAATCAATAAACACTTATTAAACACTTACTATGTACATAAAGGACAGCTAAATGGCACAGTGGATAGAGTACTATACCTGAAGTCAGGAGGACTCATCTTCCTGAGTTCAAATCTGGCCTCAGGTATTTACTAGCTGTGTGATCCTGGGGAAATGACTTAGTCCCATTTGCCTCTGTTTCCCTATCTATAAAATGAACTGGAGAAAGAGATGGCAAACTACCTCAGTATCTTTGCCAAGAAAACCCCAACAGGGGTCATGAAGAGTAGGACACAAAAAATGATTGAACAACAACATATATTGCTTTCCCACCTTTGAGGGATGCAGCTTATATCTGTCATTGGGACATGTATAAATATAGCTATATACCAAGTGGATACAAGATAATTTTTGGGGAGGGAAAGCATTAGCATTTGGGTAAATAAGAAAGTCTTCATGTAGAAGATTGGGCTTCAGCTGAGTTTTGAAGGAAACTAGGGATTCTACGAGGTGGAAGTGAGGAGAGAGGGTGCTCCAGGCATGAGGAACAGCCAATACAAAGACATAGAGATGGGAGATAGAGCATCATGCATGAGGAACTGCAAGAAAGCCAGTTTGGTTGCACCAAAAAATGAATGAAGGGAGCAAAACAAATTAAAGCTAGAAAGGCAAGTTGTAGCCAGATTGTGAAGGGCTTTAAATGCCAAAGGAACTTAGGACCTTGCATTTGATCCTAGAGGTCTTGGGTAGCTATTGTGTTTATTGAACAAGGGACTAACATGATCAGATTTGTTCTTTATGATTAAATGGGCAGCGGGGCAGAGAAGAGGGAGACTCGAGTTAAATAAATCAATTGGGAGGCTATAGTAACAGTACCAGGACAGATAAGTGGTACAGTGAATAGAGTGCTGAGGTTGGAGTCAGGAAGACTCATCTTCCTAAGTTCAAATCCAGCCTTGGACACTTACTAGCTGTGTGACCTGGGCAAGTCACCTGACCCTGCTTGCCTCAGTTTCCTCATTTGTAAAATGGGCTGGAGAAAGAAATGGCAAACCATTCCAGTATCTTTGCCAAGAAAACTCCAACTGGGGTCACAAAGAGTCAGACGTGAGTGAACAATAATTGAACAATAACAAGAAGTAATAGTATGAATAAAGTACTGAACTAGAGTGATGATAGAATGAGAAGAAAGAAGGGGATGAATGTGAGAGCTGTTTTGGAGGTCCAGTACATGAGACATCTAGACCTGTTAGAAATATGGGGTAAGGGAGAGCAGAGTCAAGGAGAACTCTGAGTTTGTGAATCTGAGTAATTAAAAGGATAGTGGTGGTACCTATGACACAAACTGAGAAGACTGGAAGAGAAGTGCATTTCAAGGGAAAGGCAGTGAGTTCTGTGTGGGAAGTATTGAATTTGAGATGCTTCTAGGACACCTTGTTTAAAATGTCTGATAGCTAATTGGTGATACGGAATTGGTATCAGTTCTAAGACAGCAGAGCAGCAAGGGTTAGGTTAAGTAACTTGTTCAGCTAGGAAGTACCTGAGGTCAGATTTAAACCTAGGTCCCCCTGACTCCAGACCTGGTGCTCTATCCACTGTGCTACCCAGCTGCCCCCAAAATCTTTTTCCTCACTGTCAAGGACAGTACAGCTCTTAGACTTGGACTATATCATCACAAACCTATAGGGTATTTGTAGGGAAGGCAGACATTATACTAAAGAGAACAAAGGCTGGAAATAACCAACAACTACATGGACAAGATCCTCACAGGAGGCAGATAATTGTGAGGATGGTAAGGGAGTAATTCAGAAGGCATCTGAAGGAGAGAAAGAGAATCAAAGGCCAAGCAAAAGCACCTTGACCTTATTAAGCCTGGCAAAAGGGCAACATCAAAGAGAACAGCAACAACTTGCTATACACCTACTGTCACATTTATAGAAAATTTTGTGAGAATCATCTACTCATAGATTGAGGGCATTATGATAAGGGTATCAGGAGAGAACAGGGAAGCTACACAAACTGCATTGTATGGTAGATCACATCATTACCATCACACAACTGATTGAAAGGTGCAAAGAATATAAAATTCCACTGGGCTGATTATTCGTTGATCATTAAAATAAAGGATTCAATTTGACAGCAAAAATACCACTTTAAAGATTCCTGTAACAAGGTAACATATCACTTTATAATATAATATATAAATTATGTATATAAATAAATAGTACAATAATAATGAAAATTATGTGATTTCTTAGAGGGCATAACAATAGAGATAATCATGTTTAATGGTCATCTAATCACTGATAGCAGGAGAGGCATACAAATGGGGACATATACTTAGCATAGGTGCTCTCCACTGTGATGGAAAGGATATGGTGCAGAGTTAGTGGAAAAGGTATTTTCTATGGATGGGAAGGTCTTCCAGAGGTTTCTGTTTGTGGATGATATTGTACTGCTTGCACCAAGCCAAAACACCAGTTTCCTTGAAGAGATGCAAAAACCATTCAAAAGAGTCTGGTCTAACCATCCACGCATGAAAAACCAAGTGGATGAAGAATGTCTCCCCCTTCCCTTCCCTCAGGTAATGGAATACAGTTAGATAGACAACAGAGACTATCCATTAGTACATATATCCTGGATAGATACTGGAAAGAGATAATGAAAGAGTGATTTAGGCAGCTCTTGTGAACTAGCACAGCAACGTTAATGATCCCCTAAATATCCTAGGAAACAAGGAACATCTTTTCAAAAATAGATTTTTATTATTATCTTATGTTTTTTTTATCCCGTGTTCCCTTCACCCTTTCTTCTACATCCTCCCATAGTCTGTATAATAAAGAATTAAAAAAAAGAGAAATAATAGAAAAAATTCAGCAAAAGTAATGAACACAATGAAAACACTCTGACATTATTTGAACTATCTTAGATAGCAATATTCTACTGTGTTCTTATATGGTTACCAGTGATGGAATATGATTGCTTCTGAGGAAAGAAAAATGAGTATGACTGAGAGGGCAATGAGGAGGAATATGGTAGGCTTGAGTAGGTTTCAACACATAATAAATAAGAACCAGTCTAAAGGATGTCAGCAGAGAAATGCATGGTCAAAAAAAGATGATAGAATGGTCACATGGAGAGAATTAGAAGAAACTGGTGGATGGCCTGTGTACTCTGTTGATATCCTTCTAGTGTGATGAGGAAGTGAGGGAGACACCAGAGGTAACCTAATGGGAGGATTTGGATTAGAGTTGTATAGGGTGGATGAGGGGTAATTTATCTTGTTGGAAGGAATATCCACTTTGATGAACTCATAGATCCATTTAGTATTTAATTAGAGCTTCCTTTTATGTTTAAAAAATTTTTTTTCTGATAGCTTCTTTTTTTAATATCAGAGTTATTCCAAGTATCCCTCCCTTCCCCCTTCAAGAAAACCATTCCATATAATGAATGGTATTTTTTCAAAGAGAAATAAATATAATTGATTGATACATCCTCCCCCAATCCAAACATATATACAAGACCTAACACCTATCTTTCTCCTGACTGTAAAGGTTAGTGGTATCTTCTTATCTCCTCTTGAATACTGCTTGATCTTTATCATTTTGTAACAATCACTCTGGATTTTTTTGGTGTGTGGTGGTTCTTTTCATTTACATTGTTGTAGTTATTGTATATATTGTTTTCTTGGTTCTGCTGATGCTGCTTTGTATCAGCTTACATCTTTCCACGCTTCTCTGAATTCACCATAGACATTATTTTTTTTTACAGCACAGTAATATTCTGTTACACTTATATAATCGTGTGTCTCATTTTATGTTAATCATTTCCCCATCCATCACCTACATCAAACTCTCTTGTAAAAAGAAAAAAAATAATTCAATGTAAATAACCCATCAAACCACTAAGACTGGCAGCATATGCTGCATTTTGTATTTCTAATCTCCTACCCAGGAGGAGAAGGATATATGTAAAATCTGTTCTCTGGAACTAAGCTTGTATGTTGTAGTTCATCTGGGTTCAGGGGTCTTTGGGGCTATTTTTATTTATACTACTGTAGTCATTCTGTAGATTGGTTCTCCTTTCTTCATTCTGCATCCTTTCATATGTCTTCCCACATTTTTCTGAATTCTTCACAGTATATCCTAGAGTGCCATAATATTACACCATATTTACATATCACAGTTTATTCAGGTTTTCCCTAAATGATAAACATTTTTACTTTGTTCCAGTTTTTTGTTACCAAAAAAGTGCTACTAGTATTATTTTGGTATAGGTTGTTATTCTGTTGTTTTAGTCAAGTCCTACTCTTTGTGACCCCATTTGGGATTTCCTTGGTAAAGATATTGGACTGGTTTGCCATTTCCTTCTCTAGCTATTTTACAGACAAGGAAATTGAGACAAAAAGGGTCAAGTGACTTGTCTAGGGTCACATGGGCATTAAGTCTCTACAGTCAGATTTGAACTCAGTTCTTAGGTGGCACAGGGGTTAGAGTGCTGGGCTTGCAGTCAGGAAGATTTGTATGGCAAATCACTCCAGTATCTCTGTCAAGAAAACCCTAAATAGGGTCATGAAGAGTCAGAAAGAATTGAAAAATAACTGAATAATGATTTCCTGATTCCCGACCAGGTGCTCTATCCACTATGCCACCTAGTGGCCCCATTTTTGGGTATAAATAGAACCTATTTTTTCCTATTTTTCCTATTTTTAATACCCCTGGAGTCTGTGACAAATGGGGGAATCATTGAATTAGCCTATCTACTGCTTGGTGATTCTTTTCTCAGTTTCCCATTGCTTTTTGGAAGCGTTGGATTGATTCAAAGGTACTCCAATAGTGTATTTGTGCATTTATCTTCTCATATCCCCTCTGTAAGTGATCACACAGCACCCTCATTTTTCTTGTTTTTGTTCATTTCTTTACCTAAGTGGAAAGTAAGTTCCTTGAGGGCAGGAATGAATCTTTTATTTATTTTACTTATTTCTTCCCAGTACTTACCACAGTCCCCAATTCCTACTAGTTACTTTAATGAATTGAAATATAAATAATAAATGGGCACATTACTTCCTTTTTTTTCCAGTGGACACAGTGCACACACAGCCTTTCCTGTTTCCTCTTCAACACTGTGTTCAGTGAATGCAATACACAGACCTAACTTCTTCCTTGTTTCTCCATTAAAAACAACATACAGACCATTCCAGTAGAATGTAACTGCCTTGAGGGTGGGGAATATTATATCTTTTTTTTTTAACCCTTCCTTACCTTCTGTCTTGGAATCAATACTGTGTATTGGCTCCAAGGCATAAGAGTGGTAAGGGCTAGGCAATGGGGGTCAAGTGACTTGCTCAGAGTCACACAGCTAGGAAGTGTCTGAGGCCAGATTTGAACCTAGGACCTCCCGTCTCTAGGCCTGGCTCTCAATCCACTGAGCCACCCAGCTGTCCCCATTATATCTTTTTTGATCCCTCTATCCCCAGTGCCTACAACACAGGTGCTTAATAAGTATTTATGGTTATTTCTCTTAGCTGTAGCCCTTTGAAAATAAAAAGCACTGGCAAAGAAGTCAGAAGACCTAGGTTCAAATCTTGCCTCTGATACTAAATACATGTGACCTTGGGAAAATCACTTTATCTCTTTTTAGGGGTGAGGACCTATTTCCACACCAAATGGGGAAGAGTTAGAGCACATAGTCTTTGAGTTCCCTCTCAGCTCTAGATTGATGATTCTATGATATTACTCTGCCTTCATTTCCTTTCTGCTGCCTACACCCTCCCCACCCTGCAATCCTTGTCATGTCTCCTAGAAAAATCACTGCAGAGCTCAATGGATGCTTCTGTGGGGATGCCAGAGGGGAAGGATTTCTGAAAACCTGATGAGTGAATTGAAGTTTGGTCTTATTTGCCAAGATAATTTAGTGTAATTTGCTGCTAATGAATTAATGCACCACTTCTTGTTCATTATAGCTTTCTTAATCGGATTGAATTTTAAGTTCTTACCAACTTCATCACCAGGAAATATTAATGAAATGAAGCTGGTCTGAGTGGGGGCCTCCCTCTTACTACAGAAATAATTGCATGACAGTAACTTTGTGACCTGAGAAATGGACCTGAATTACTCTCTTACTTGGTACCCAATTGCACTATTCTAGAGAGTGGTCTTTTATGGACTGCAGATAGGAGAATTGAAGGCAAACTCAAATATAGCTTCATGGAAAGACAGAAATGCTAGACACCTTGGGAAGCTGCAAAACCGCTTCTTTTTTTAAGACTTAAGGGGGAAAATCTCTTCTGGTTAGAATGGTTTATTAGAGAATCGGTATAAAAATGGAAAGAAGATATTGGAAATATGAAAGGGGGAATGGTAATGGTGGGAAGAGAGACAGAGTGACTAAAGGGGGAAAGAAAGAGATGGAAATAGACAGAGGGACACAGACAGTGAGAGCCACAGAGAGATCAGGATGGCTGATAATATCATAGGATCAAAAATTAAGAGAGAATTTAGAGGGCAGCTAGGTGGCTTGGCGGACTGAGATCAGGGGCTAGAGTTCCTGGGTTCAAATTTGGTCTCAGATACTTCTCTGTGTGACCCTGGCCAAGTCATTTAATCCCCATTGCCTAGCCCTTACCACTCTTCTGCCTTGGAACTGACACTTAGTTTTGATTCTAGGATAGAAGGTAAGGGAGGAGGAGGAGGAAAAGAAGAAGAGGGAGGAATAAGGAAAAGAAGGCATGAGATCAAGTTAATTTAGAAATGTGAATAAAAGTAAAGTACTGAGGTAGCATCTGAGCTTCCTGAACTCTAGGAGTTCTATTTAGCTTCATTTCTTTTTATCTTTATATCAGTTTATGTCACCCTTGGTCCATAAGCCTTTCTGGATTGGAAAATTCATGCCATGTTTCTAGCTCACTCACATCACTGGAAGAAAATGGCCCTTTTAGCATAAGACGATTGGCTGATCTAATAAAGAGAGAGATAATTAATGGATAGTTCACATGATCCATTGGTATTCTCATCATGTCATAAGAAATTGAGGAATAACTCCAGCATATTTAATAAACCCCTACTATGATGAATGTGGGCAGTCAGGTGATGCAAAGGCTAGAGCTCTAGTTCTCGGAGTCAGGAAGACTCATCTTCCCAAGTTCAAATCTGACCTCAGAAACATACTAGCTGTGTGACCCTGGGCAAGTCATTTAATGCTGTTTGTCTCATTTTCCTCATCTGTAAAATGAACTGAAGAAGGAAATGGCAAACCACTCTATTATCTTGGCTAACAAACCCCCAGATGTCACAAAGAGCCAGGCAGGACTGAAGTGACTGAACAACAACAAATGATGAAATGTGGAGAAGAGAGTTGATCAGGATGAGTAGGCATGGAGAGACCTTAAGCTGCATCTGCAGGGAATGCCCATGTCAGTGAGGTCACAGACTCATTGGACTCCAAGGTTACTTCTTACTGTCTTGGGACTGGACCACCTGAATCTCTAGTTCCAACTTAGTGCTATGACAGACAAACCACCGTGACTTCCAATGACTTCTAACAACAAATTCCTATTCCTGACATTAAAGCCCTTCACACTCCAACTTCAACCTACCTTTTCATGTTTATTACATTGTATTCTTCCCACACTAAATGGTATAGACTACAATAACAGTAAAATCTGTTGCCTTAATAAGATAGTTTGTCAGTTCAGTATTTTGTTGTTCAGTCATTTCAGTTGTGTTGATTCTTCATGGTCCCATTTGTTTTTGTTTTTGTTTTTGTTTTCAGCAGAGGGACTGGACTGGTTTGCCATTTTCTTTTCTAGTTCATTAAAAAAAAACCAACCAAAACCAAAACTCTTACCTTTCATCTTAGAATCAATACCACGCATTTTTCAGATTTGAACCCAGGACATCCCATCTCTAGGTCTGGTTCTCAATCCATTAAGCCACCTAGCTGCCCCCTCCCACTCATTTTACAGATGAGGAAATGGAGGCAAATGAGATTAACTGACTACCCCAGGGACATATAGCTAGTAAGTGTCCGAGTCTGATTTTGAACTCAGGAAGATGGATATTTCTGACTCCTGGACTGGCATTCTATCCACTGTGCCACCTTGCTGCTCACCAATTCAGTATCACTGATAATAGAGTAAGAATAGGTTTTGCTATCCAAATAAAATCGTTTCTTCACTTGGCATAACTGATTCCATTTTGCTTTAAATCTCTACTTTGTGGCTGAGCTGTGCTGAGGAAGTTGTTTTTGAACAATAAGATAAACACCTGGGGCCGGGGGGGGGGGGCAATAATGTTGTAAACAACATTTGGGTATCCTTAAAATCATCCGAAGAATATGTGTAGACCCTCCGATAAGACAAACCACCAATGAGAAAGTCTTATAAACAATTTTATCAGTGATCTGTGAAGTAAACTACCAGGCAAATTATGTGGTAAATAACTTAGGTAAAAATATAAAAACCCACCTGAGATGCCAGTCAGCAGCCTGTTTCTAAGGAGCTCCTACATTTCCCATTTTTTTTGCATTTGAGACTGGAGTAGCAAGCTGTGTCCCTTCAGGGCAATGCTGATTGGTTGACCGGAGATTTGTAGACCTGCCAGAAGACCACCCAGAGGGAGACTCATGACTGGCTGGGCAGAGAGGGGACATTGTCTAGTTTGGTAAGAAAGAAACCTTTGGGAACCTCTATCACACCAGGGTACTGGGGAGGGGTGCAGATTCTGTTTTTACTGTTGGCACTCTGATTAATAAAGTTTGATTGAATGAATTGAGAAGTAGAGTCTAATGAATGTTTAAAACATCAGGGTGATGGGAGGAATCTCTTTTTAGAAGACATTGTTTACTTTCTTTGATTAATAAAGTTTGATTGTATGAATGAAGAAGTATAAGTCTTGCAAATGTTTCCATTCAGTAGTTAACATAGTAGTGGTAATTTGAGAGATGGGCCTACATAAGTGGTATGTGACACAAACACAGATAATCTCATCTGCTTGCTGATATTCACACATGGCATTCTTCTTTTCTCTCTGTATCTTTGCCTTAGTGGTTCCCCTACTTCTTCTTACTGGCAACTCTGAGAATTTTTTCAGAATTCAACTTAAATGCTTCTTCCTGTATTAGGTTTAAAAAATAAAACAAAACAAAACAAAACAAAACTCTGCTTCCATCTTAGAATCAATAGTAAATATCAGTTCCAAGGCAGAATTGTGCTAAGGGCTAGGTATTTGATGTTAAGTGACTTGGCTACGGTCACACAGCTAGGAAGTGTCTGAGGCCAGATTCAAACCTTGGACCTCTGATCTTCAGACCTGGCTTTGTATTCACTGAGCCACCTGACTGTTGTCGTCATCGTCATCATCATCATCATCATCGTCTCCTCTTCCTCCTCCTCCTCTTCCTCCTCTTCCTCCTCCTCCTCCTCCTCCTCCTCCTTCTCCTTCTCCTCCTTCTCCTCCTTCTCCTTTTCCTTCTCCTTTTCCTTCTCCTCCTCCTCCTCCTCCTTCTCCTCCTCCTCCTTTTCCTTCTCCTCCTCCTCCTCCTCCTCCTCCTCCTCCTCTTCCTCCTCCTCTTCCTCCTCCTCCTCCTCCTCCTCCTCCTCCTCCTTCTTCTTCTTCTTCTTCTTCTTCTTCTTCTTCTTCTTCTTCTTCTTCTTCTTCTTCTTCTTCTTCTTCTTCTTCTTCTTCTTCTTCTTCTTCTTCTTCTTCTTCTTCTTCTTCTTCTTCTTCTTCTTCTTCTTCTTCTTCTTCTTCTTCTTCTTCTTCTTCTTCTTCTTCTTCTTCTTCTTCTTCTTCTTCTTCTTCTTCTTCTTCTTCTTCTTCTTCTTCTTCTTCTTCTTCTTCTTCTTCTTCTTCTTCTTCTTCTTCTTCTTCTTCTCCTTCTTCTTCTTCTCCTTCTCCTCCTTCTCCTTCTCCCCCTTCTCCTTCTCCTTCTCCCCCTTCTTCTTCCCATTAGTGCTTTCCCCACTCTGAAATGACTTTGTATTTATTTTGTATAAAAGTACATATGTACATGCTGTCTAACACACTTTATGGCACAGATTAGCTGCTTAATGAAGACTTGTTGATTGATTCTACAATCTAAGCCTTCCTCTCATATAATTTAGAAGCTACCTGATTAAGCTTTTGAGGCAATGCCACTCCTAGCACTGTGGTTGGTACTTAATAAATGCTTATTGACTGATTGATATGTACATTATTTCTAGGTGATCTCTCTTTCTGACCAAAGGGTGGGTTTTTTTTTTTTTGGCAGAGGATGGAGTTTAAGAAACCATGATACACAATGGCTTCAAGAACAGAATCCAACCCTTGAAAGTACCAAAGAGTTAGCTTTTCCATACCACCCTGCCCACTCCCATACATCTGTCCAGGTCCTCTCTTCCCTTCCGAGCCCAGCTCAAATCCCTTCAGGATGCCTTTTCTGATCCCTTTGGCCCATGGTGACCTCTCTACTCTCTGACTTGTAGGTTGTTTTTAGTCCCTTGTTTTTGAAGAGGACCAGTGACATCATGGGTGATATCTTGATTTGCCCCTGTGTTGGATTTAATAGAGTCAGAGTTGCACATTCCTCAGCCTCACTCTTTCTTCCAGAGTCATCCAAATCCGGTGACAAAACTGAAGTCTAGACAATGTATGACCAAGCTCTATGTGCTCCCCAGCTCATGCTTCAGGTACCTTTATGGCCATTGAAACGAATTGTTCTCATCCAACCATTCCATCAGAGAAAGTCTTCACATCTTCAAGGCTGGTCTGACTTCTGGGACACCATTTATATATCCCCTAGTAGGCACGTGATCATTCCATTCAATTGAACTAGACTTATATTTATTTAGCACTTTCTAGGTCCCAGACCTTGAGATAGGCACCAGGAATACAGTGACCAAAACCAAACTGTCCTTTCCCCTCAAGGAGCTTACATTCTACAGGAGGTTGAAGTGGGAAGGGGGAGAGAGATACAACCATGTAAAAGTATAGCTACAATAATCTAAGGATACTCGAATCCTTTCCATTTGGTAGGATTTGTTAAGAGCTTAGGAATGGGGACAGCTAGATGGCTCAGTAGTTAGAAAGCCAGACCTAGAAACAAGAGGTCTTGGAGTAAACTTTGTCCTTGGACTCTTCCTAGGTGTGTGATCCTGGCCAAGTCACTTAACTCCAATTGCCTAGTCCTTACCGCCCTTACCATTCTTCTGCCTTAGAAGTATTCAGAAGGTAAGAGTTTATAAAAATAAGGAGTTTAGGAATGTTGGCATAACCCAGTGCTACCTCAGGTGCCATGACTGGGCATGAAAACAGAAATTCAGTGACATCAGAAATCAGTGAAATACTAAAAAAATGTTTCTTCCCTTCCTCATCTGTCAGAATGAGAGAGGTTTGATTGTAGATAAGAGATAGGATTTAGACCTCTAAAGGACCTTAGATGCCATCAAGTCTGACCCTTGGGTTTTTTTTTTTAATCCCTGTCTCCTGTCTTAGTATGAATTCTAAGATAGAAGCATGGCAAGTGCTAGGCAAATGGGGGTTAAGTGACTTGCTCAGAGTCACACAGCTAAGATGTGTCTGAGTTAAGATTTGAACTCGCATCTCTCCAACTTCAGACCTAGTGCCCTTTCCACTGGTGCTACCTAACTGTGCCCCAGGCTCCCTCATTTTTACAGATAAGAAAACTGAGGCCAAAGAATTTTAGGTGACTTTTTTAGGTGGAATAATGAATAGATTGATGGACCAGCAGACAGATCTAGAAGACACTTGGCTGAATGTGTATGCCCTGCAGACGATGGAGCAATACTGTTTGGACAGGATTAATGATGATTTGGGGGAAGTGGAGAAGACATTGTGGAGGGCATTGCTATGCTTGGTGCCAGTCCCATGGATTTATGTAGCTACTCTTCCAGGAAGCCCTCAACTGGCAGATCAATTCCATTTTCTAAAAGAGAGTTTAATAGTGTTGTTGGATTTTTATTGGCAAACAAAAAAGAAAAAGGAAAAAAAAAACCTGACCTGCAAGGATAGGAGCTAGACAAAAAGCCCAAATATCTCCTGTTTCTTTTAGCTCCACCCCACCCCTGAGCAGAGGGGGAGCTGAACCCAAGCTTTTTGGAGCCTCAACAGGGACTAGAGGAGGAGAAGATGCTTCCCAGAGCACTGTTAGCATTTCAAAAGGAGGAGACAAGGAGTGGCTATTCCTAACAGCCTTAGGTTTTGGCTGCCTATTTTTCCTAATAAATAACCTTTAAAAATAATTTTAAAATACTTCCATGGAGAAAATGGAACCTTGATTTGTATCCATTTTAGTCTCCAAAAAATAATGTTTATATTTTAATATTGTTACCAGAGTGAAAGTAAGAGAATGCTATGCTGGGAGGCATTCTGTAGATCAGAAAAGGTGTGGTGGGAAGGATGGGGGAACATCCTTTGAATGTTCCCTTTGATCCTTTCAGTCAGGCTGGTTCCCTGGTAGGTTTTAAAGGAAAGGCAAGCATTTGACTGCCATTGACGGGTAGAAAGGGAAGCAAGGCAAGAACAGAATTATGAATGAAGAGATCATCTGTTGACAAGAAGGGTGAACTGATCCCAGCATGGGACCACCTTCTCCATAGGTGGAAGAGATGGAGGGTGGGAGGGCAGAGAGCTGAGCTGAAACTTAATAATTTTTGTAGCCAGGGCAAACAACAAAAAGCCTACCTGAGAGGTGACAAGAATAGTTCTCATCTAATGCTGCAGAGGTAGGGGCAGGGACCATCTGGTTGCTTCCTATTTTAATTAGTTATTCTTGTTAACCAGGAACTAAACTCAGTTGTTTCTGTGCTCCTGGGAAGACTGAAAATGTCAATGCCTTCTAAATTCCGGAGGAAAAGCCCCAGTGGTCCTGCCCTGTTTGATGTTCTAACAAGGACGGAAGGTGGAGGTAGTGCTGACAGGTGAGTGTGTGCTTGTGTGTTAACAGCTGACAAAAATAAACTCTAGTAAATGAATAGTTTTAGCCAAGATCCAGCCCTGACAGGAATAAAGCAGGCCTTTAAGTTATTCTTGCTTTGATTCTACCACCAGCAAAGTGGGCAAATCATGTGCCATTGGAGAGCATGCTCTGGTATAAACTACTCGGGCTTGGAGCTCCTGCCCTAGAGTAGAGCTCTTCCAATTGGTGGGTGAATGAGTAGAAACTCATGCAACTCATTAGATCTAGCTTGCTTCAGACCAGCTCAAGCCTCCAGATCCAACCACCAGCCTTGCCGTCTGCCTGCCACATGCCCTCACCCCACTTTTGGAAACAATAATCAAATAAAATGACTGCTCCTTCTGGAAAGGGCATTATTCAGTTGTCCTATGGTTTCAGTCCCCATTTCTGATGTTCCAAACCAAAGCAACATCCCCCTCTATGGGTTCTCTCTTAATAGAATGTAAACTTCCCCATGGCAAGGACTTGCTAGTTTTTGTGCTTGCATCCCAAATACTTAGCACAGTTCTTGGTACATATAGTACACAGTTAACATGCTTTTCATTCATTCACTGGAAGACTTAAGGGAATTGCTGCTAGATGAAGACAGAGTTGATGACTTGAGTTAATATAATCCATTTGGGTCCTGGGCTGATTTTGAGCATGTGACACTGGTTCTTCTCCCCTGTGGCTTTCCCTGGGGAAAACTTCTGTATGTAGATAGCATCCTAGATGGGGTCATGTATGGATTTTCCTCTTATTTTCATATCCCTACCTTGGACACATTCTCAGCTCAAATGTCAGTGAAGCTGTTCACTCTGTCTCAACATTGAGACTGTGGAGCACATCCTGTCTCTCACTCCCTTCCCTTGGCATTAGCAATATTTCAGAGAATGTTCCCTTCAAGGTCTTGGCCTCGAGCCTCCTGCTTAGCATCTCACTTTGTCTAAGGATCTCCCGATTCTAAATCATCACTGTGACAGGGTCCACATATTCTCGGCAAATTATTTCTCCCAGCCTTCAGGAAAGCTCTGTTTCCGTGGGTCATGATGCCCAATACCTTTACTCTTGGTAGTCGTCACCTGGTCAGTAGCCTTGTGGAGTGGAAATAGTAATAATGGATGGTTTCTTTCTTTCTTTTTTAATTTGGAAATTTTCATTTAATTAATTAATTTAGAATATTTTTCCATGGTTACAAGATTCATGTTCTTTCCCTCTCCTCCTCCCACCCCCTTCACATAGCCAATTCCACTGGGTTTTACATGTGTCATTGATCAAGACCTATTTCCATATTATTGATATTTGCTCTAGGGTGATTGTTTAGAGTCTCCATCTGCAATCATATCCCCATCAACCCATGTGATCAAGCAGTTGTTTTTCTTAATAATGAATGTTTTCAAAGTGCTTTATGGATGTGATCTCACTTGAGCCTTACAAAAACCTTGTGAGGTAGATACCACGAGACTTCTCTCCATTCCACAACTCCTGGCTCTACCCATATTATACTACAAAGCGCTAATGCCTCGTGCTCCCAGGTGGTATGAGACAGTCTATGTACACATTTTTCCTCTGCTAAGTACAGTCCTGTAATCTTGATCAAGTCCTCCCTTCCTCTCTGGACTTCAGTTCCCTCATCTTTAAAATGAGGGGGTTGTCAGTAGATGTCATTATCATTACTCTCCCCCCCCCCCAAGCTCTAACCAAGCTTTAACGGTCCGTGAGTCTATATGGATTCTTAGCAGTTTTGTTTATCATCCCACTCTGCCTAATATTAGAGGATACAGGTGAACTATACCCTGAATTACACATTTATTTATTATAATACACAGGCAATATGTGTAGTGTAATATGTAATGTGAATTGCACATTCATTTTCCCTTCCCTTTTTAAAGCTAACTGTTTAAGGACCAGTGAAAATGTGTCCTGATACAGCGACTCACACAAATTTGTACTTTTGTATCCCAGCTTCTGTGGGGTAACCAGGAGTTCCTGGTGCCACTCGCTCAATTACATGGGGAAAGGGAACCATATTTGATAGTCCCAGGGGCCACTCTGTCTGGGGCTACAGGGTGCTCAAGCTCTAAGGAGGGGTTTGATGAGATCTGTTCCACTCTGGTTTAGTTCGGGTTTGCAGATCCTTTCCTTAGATTCTCCAAGTCCTTGGAAGCTGTTTGAATTGTGGATTCTTCACTCTTCTTAGAAAAGCTTCCTTTTCTTTCCTCCCAACCCTTTAGCCCCTTTCTTTACAATGGCTTATTATAACACAACAGATTTTATAAGGCCTCTTCTAAGAGACTCTAGAGATCATCTCTTCTGGAAATTACATGACATATCCAAGGTCACATGGCTAATTAATAGCAGTGTCAGGATTTGAACCAGGTCCTCTCACTTCAAACTCAGGATCCTGTCCACTGGTGATAATTTCCTCTCTCTTCTGAGCTTCACCATCACAAAATTCTTGCCTGGGCCATAGAATGTTAAAGCTGAAAGGGTCTTCAGAGATCACCAGTTAAACTTAGTTTTATGCCAGAGTGAATGGAGACCCAGGAAACAGAAATACCATATCTAGAGTCACATAAAGCAAGTATGGGACAAAGTTGAAGCTGTAACCCTGGTCCTCTGACTTGCAGTCCAGAGTGCTTTCCATTAAGCTCCATCTGGCTCTTTTATATCCCTCCTCATAGGATTAAAATATAAATAGCTCTGGAAAGGGGAATGCTTGAAACTGTTATCCATCATTAATGCTCAATGAAAACGAGCCTGTTGGGATTTTTGGAGGCACAGAAGTTTATTTGAAAAAGATCTGGGGGTTTTAGTTGACTTCAGGCTCAATATGAATCAAAAGTGGGATGTGGCAACCATGAAAGCTAATGCAATCTTGGGCTGAATTAAGAGAGGCATAGGACTCAGGAAGACATGGTTTCCCTTTATTTACTTCCTCTATACTCCACCAACAGCTGAAGAGACATGTTCAGTTTTGGATGCTCCATTTGCTGAGGAACTTTAAAAAAAGCCCTTGTCATTCCCCTTAGAATCAGTACTGTGTATTTTGTACAAGGCAGAAGAACAGTAAAGGCAAGACGGTTTGGGTTAACTGACTTTTCCAGGGTCACACAGCTAGGAAGTGTCTGAGGCAGGACTTAGAACCCAGGCCCTCTAAGGTCTCTAGGTCTGGTTCTCTATCCACCTTACCACCTAGTTGCCCTTCTACAAAGGACTTTTGACAAGCTGGTGAGTATCCAGAGAAGGGCAACCAAGATGGTGAAGGGTCTTGAATTCATTCCCTGTAAGACTGAGTTGAAGGAACTGGGAAGGAATTTAAGAGTCATTCTTCCTGGCCCTGGAGGGCAGAACTGGGAACAATGGGAAGAAGCTGCAAGGAGGTAAAGTTAGTCTTCTTGTCAGGAAGAGCTTCATAACAATTAAAACTACCAGAACATGGAATGGACCTCTAGAAGTGGGAGGATCTCCTAGTTGGAAGTCTTTAAGCAGAAGCTGAATGGCCACATGTCAGAGATGTGGAAGGAAGTTGGGTTTCCCACCCTGCAAGAATGTGTTGGAACAGATGGACAGAGAGATCCTTCCCAATTTTCTGGTTCCTGAAGGAGACCAACAACAGTTGGGTTTTCACCGGGAAGGAAGAACAAAACATGAGTCTAGGACAAGGAGCATGAAGGCACTGGGTGATAGAACTGACTCTCCAAGAGAGGAGAACCCTTAAAGTCAATTTTACTGGCATTATAGCTTTGTAGGGTTCTACAATAATGATAGAGACGTAGATGGATAGTATTTTAATTTCTTCACAGTGCTTTCCATATATTAGCTTATTTAAGATTCTTAACAACCTTTATGAGAGGGAGCTATGGTTCAGTGATTAAGAGCGCCAGGCCTGAGAGTCAAGAAGACCTGAGTTGACATTTGGCCTCAGACACTTCCCAGCTGTGTGACCCTGAGTAAGTCACTTAACCTCTGTTTGCCTTAATCTAGTTGAGAAAGAAATAGCAAACCACTCAAGGATCCTTGCCCAGAAAACCCCATGGATAACTATGGTCCATGGGGTCATGAAGAGTTGGACATGACTGAACAACAACTACCCTGAGGTTGATACTGCAGGCATAATTATGCCCACTTATATCTTAAATACTTTGGAGAAGTTAGGTGGAACAGGGGGTAGAGCACCATGCTTGGAGTCAGGAAGACTTGAATTCCTTTGTGAAGTGGAATGACCTCCAGGAATTGATGCAGAGTGAGAGGAACAGAACCAGGAGAACATTGTACACAGAGACTGATACACTGTGGTACAATCGAATGTAATGGACTTCTCCATTAAAGACAATGCAGTGATCCTGAACAACTTGGAGGGATCTATGAGAAAGAACACTATCCAAATTCAGAGGAAGAACTGTGGGAGTAGAAACACAGAAGAAAAACAACTGCTTCATCACATGGTTGATGGGGATATGATCGGGGATGCAGACTCTAAATGATCACCCTAGTGCAAATATCAACAATATGGAAATAGGTCTTGATCAATAACACTTGTAAAACCCAGTGGAATTGTGTGTCAGCTCCAGGAGAGGGGTGGGAGGAGGGGAGAGAAAGAACATGAATCTTGTAACCATGGAAAAATATTCTAAATTAATCAATTAAATAAAAATTTTCCAAATTAAAAAAAAAGACCTGTATTTGAATCCTGCCTGAAACACTTACTAACTGGGTAGCCTTGGGCAAGTGATTTAGTTATTTCTTGCCTAATTTCCTTATCTTTAAAATAGGGATAATAATAGCACCCATCTCTCACAGTTAATGAGAAGATCAATGAGATAATATTTGAAAAGGTCTTAGCACAGTTTCTGGCACTTAATAAGCTTTCTATAAATATTAGCTCTTATTATTATTACTTCCCCGAGGTCCATCTGATCCAACAATAGACTCTTTATTGTTCCTTCAGATCAGCATTTCCAGCTTTTTCTAGTATAAATAGATCATCCTGTCATTTGAAGGACAGAAAAACACAAGGAATGATGGTTTTCAATAATATCTCAGCCATGTACAGAGCTTTTTCAATAACATCTCAGCAATGTATAGTGTTTCCTATTCATGAAATCCCAGAATCTCAGAGCTGGAAGGGACCTCAAAGGTCATCTTTTCTAACCTAGAAGACCTAAGCAGACATGTCCTTGAGAGCCTGCCCCATACATGACTATCCAGTTCCCACTTAACGACAGACTTCCAGTGATGCGGAACTAACTATTCCCTCCTTAGGTTCCTGCTCGCATGGATGAAATCCCAGATATTTGGATGTATAGAAAGACGTCGCTCTATTCGGAGGCATTTGACGATGTCGATTTCTGTCTCCTTGAGATGATCTCTACTCTCTTGTGACACTCCTCTCATGGGTATGTACCCCATGACTGTGTCCTGGGCCCTCTTCACTGTTTTATACACTATCTTTTGGCTACCCCAAGAACTCCCATGGGTTCAATTATTATCTCTATGCAGATGATTTTCAGATATATTTATCCAGCTCTAGTCTCCTGAGCTCTAGTCCTGCTTCATCAACTGCCTTTTGGACACTTCAGACTGGATGCCCTAAAGGCATCTCAAACTCAGTGCATCAAAACACACCTCATTATCTTCCTCAATACCTCCTTCCCCCAAACCATCTCTCTTTCAAACTTCCTTATTACTATGAAAGGAACCACCTTTCTTTCCATTACTAATGTTTGTAAGCTGCCAGTTCTCCTCACCTCCTCATATCTCTTCACCATCCTGCATATCCAATAAATGACTATGAATCTTGCTAATTCAAGCTTGGAAACATCTCTCACATCCTTCTTCCTCACCCTAGCTGCCAATGCAATAGTCCTAAAGCACAGGCAGGATCAATTCATTCCTTTGCTCAGTAAACTCCAGTGGCTCCCAATTATTTGAGGATCAAAAAGAAACTTCCATTTGATATTTAAAGCCTTCACAGATTAACTCCAGAGGTTCTTTCCAGCCTTATTAGATTTAACTTCTAGGAAAACTGGCCTTCTTACTATTCTTCACACATGTCACTCCATGTCCTGCCTTCATGCCTTTGCACAGACTCTCCCATTGCCTGTTATGCACTCCATCTTCACTCTGTCCTCTTGGGAGCTTTAGTTTTCTTGAACATAAGGCTTGCCTTTTTGCCTTTCTTTGTATCTTCAGTAATTAGCACAGTGCCTGATATGTAGTTGGCACTTAGTCAATTTTACTTGATGGACAGGAAGACTAACTTCTGCATGGAACCTAATTTCTATCCTTTTGATTCTAGCATTTCTCCTCCAAAATGTTTGTTGTACAATCACGTCTGACTCTTTGTGATTCCATTTGGGGTTTTCTTGGTGAAGAGACTAGAATGGTTTGCCATTTCCTTCTCAAGTTCATTTTATGAATGAGGAAACTGAAGCAAACTAGATGAAGTGATAGCTAGTAAGGGTCTGAATTTGAATTTGAATTCTGGATTTGAATTCTGGTCTTCCAGACTCTAAGTCTGGCACTTTATCCACTGTGCCACCTAGCTGCCCTTCCTTCAAAATTACTTTGTACTTATTTGGTTCATATTTTGAATACAAACACACATACACACATAATTAAACCCTTACCTTTTACCTTAGTATCAATTCTAAGAGAAGAGTGGAAGGGCTAGGCAATTGGGATCAAATGACTTGCCCAGGATCACACAGCTAGGAAATGTTTGAGGTCAGATTTGAACCCACTCCTCCCCACTCCAGGTCTAGTACTCTATCTGCTGTGCTACCTAGTTGGTCCTGCATATACTTTTATTTTTAGTTAATTAGTTCATTTGTTTGTTACATTTAAATACCCAGTTAAGTTCCTGCCTACCTCCCTTCTCCCCATTAGAGAAGACAGCATTTGACAAACAGATATAAATACATATAAAACTATGTCTTACTTATTTCTTTTTATCAATTCTTTCTCTGGAGGTGGACATATGTAAGTCATTCTTTAAACCATATTTCTGTTGCTGCCACATATAATGTTCTCTCAGGTCTGCTCATTTCACTATTCACTATTTCATATAGTTCTTTCCATGTTTTTCCCAGATTAGCCTGCTTGTCATTTCTTATAGCACAACAGTATTCATCAGAATCATATACCACAACTTGTTTAGCCATTCCCCAAATGATGGGCAGCCCCTCAATGTCCAGTTCTCTGCCACCACAAAGAGGGTTGCTAGAAATATTTTAGAATATTGTAGTTTCTTTCTCCTTTTCCTTGACCATCTTAGGAAACAAACCTAAGAGTGGCATTGCTGGGTACAAAGGCATAAACAATTTTATAATTCCTTAAACAGAATTCCAGATTGCTCTCCAAAATGGTTGGACCAGTTCACAGTTCCACCAACAGCGTATTAGTGTCTGTGCCCATTTTTTTTCACATCCCCTCCAACTTTGTTATTTTGTTCTTTTATCATTTTAGCCAATCATATAGGTATAAGATGATATCTCTTGCATTTCTTTAATCAATGCCTTTTTTCAATATAGATGTTATCTCCACTAGTCAAATACAAACTCTTTAAGGGTAGGAACAATTTCTTTTTTTTTTTTGTCCTCAGATCCCCATGGTCTCTCTCAGTGCCCCATTCCACAACAGACACCTAAATATATATATATATATATATATATATATATATATATCATGTGATATAAATATGACCTATTATACATTGCATGGTGGAAAGACCTGAACTGGGAGTCAAAGGATGTGGCTTTGATTTCTGGTTTCCTCTTAACAACTTCGGTAGGTAATTGCTATTATTATCCCCATTTTACAGAGAAGGAAACTGAAGCATGGAGAAGTTTCACAGTTAGTAAGTGAATGAAGCTAGACCTGAACTCAGGTCTTCCTCATTCCAGGTCCAGCACTATATTGTCTATATCATCTATCAAGGCAATTTGGGTTCAGAGATACAATAGTAGGTGATGGAATTGAGAAAAACCTTGTGTAGGACTGGCTGAACTTTGAAGGAAGCTCAGGGTTATAAGAGGTGATGTGGAGCTAGCTAGGTGGTTCAGTTATTTAGTCAAGAAGACTCTTCTTCCTAAGTTCAAATCTGGCCTTACACATTGTATGACCTTAGGCAAGTCACTCGATCCTATTTGCCTCAGTTTCCTCATCTGCAAAATGAGCTGGAGAGGAAAATGAAAAACTACTCCAGTATCTTCACTAAGAAAAGCTCAACTAGGAAGCTCAACATGAAGAGTCAGACACAGTTGAACAACAAAACATACCAGACATGTGGAATTAGTGATTTCTAGATAAAGGCATTTCTATAACTTACCAAGGATTCTCCCGGGTCTTCCTGAGTAGGAGAGTGATATGGTCAGCCCAAGGCTTTAGGAAAATCACTCCAGCCATTTGGTAGAAGATGGACTGAGATAGGGAGAGCCTTGAGGCAAGGAGGTGAGGTTGGAGGTTATAGTAGTGGTGCAATGAGAGGCTCTGAGGGCCCAAACTAGTTTCATAGTTGTGTAAGAGATGGGGAAAGGGGCAGCTGGAAGACTCAGTGATAGAGAGTCAGGCCTGGAGATGGGAGGCACTGGGTGCAAATCTGGCTCAGGTACTTCCTAGCTGTATGACCCTGGGCAAGTCACTTAACTCCAATTACCTAGCCCTTACTGCTTTTCTGCCTTGGGGGCATCTCCTGAGGCCCTCAAGGTAAGGGTTACAAAAAGAGAGAGAGAGATAGGGAAGGATCCAGGAGATGTGGGCAGCCTCTAAACTAAGGTCTTCCTTTCCCTATCTAGGAATTGCTTCAGTGACCTTCCGAGAGTCCCTCCAGCTTTAAATCCTTTGATCCTAGAAAGAAGGGGCTAGGTAGAGATATCCATTCTTTGTTCAGAAAGGGCTAAATCTTCATTCGATTTCCCCCTCCCTTGTACTTTGGCACCCTCCCTCTTTCCATCCAACCTTCTTTGGAGTCAGTGTAGCATCTGGAGGAAACCTTCCTGACTGCAGAGGAGGCCTGAAGGAGCTACAGGGTTTCTGTCCATGGTACTGGCTGGCCTGGCTTCTGCCTCCCTCCTCCTACATCCCTCCCTGCACCCCCCAGCAGAACATGAACAGCCAGCCAACTCAGCCTTTCACCATGGAAACCCTGGGCTCCATAAGCTCCCACCTCCCAGGACAGAGATCCTCTCTGCTCCTTTGGATTCTGAGCAGGGAAGCCTAAAAATAAGAAGGGTCCCCCCTTCTTCATCTCTGGCTCTCTCCCACTTGGAGCAGTCATCCTGCCCAGCAAGAGGGCCCGATATTTTGGGAGGCTCTTTCCCCGCCAATTATAAACATGAAGGGAGAAATCTCTATCTAGCAGCAGGACTAGAGTTTTGCTAATTAACTACCAGGGCTGAGTCTGAAAAGAAATTTTTTAATTATTTATTTGAAGTGTGATTAATGCTGGTTCGGAAGTCAGTTGGCTATAGGAGCTCCATTACTGTCTTGTATATCAGATCTTATTAGAGACTGCCACGAAGCATGTAATTCGTAGCACTGGGGACCTGGACGTCTCCGGCATAGGGCTCCTCGCTCCTCTTGCCTTCCACCTCGTTGAAGCAGATGTTTCTTTCCTGCCTCTCTCTCCTCTGCCTTCCTCCCTGTCTTTTTGAGTCTCCTTCTTAATTCTTTAATTTGATCAGTTTTTGATGCTTTTCAGTCTTTTCCCATCCTTTTAGATCCTTGAAATATTCCTGTAAGTTAGGGTGGAGGGAGATAAAGACCAGATCTGTGAATTCATTGGCATTGGGAATTATGATCCCCATTTTATAACTAGGAAGACCAAGGCCCAGAGAATTGACTCATTAAAGGCCTATCTATGCTATTTTGTAAGGAAACAAACATTTATTTATGTGCCAGGCACTGTTCTAAGGACTTTGCAAATATTAACTCATTTGATCTTTATAACAACCTTGGAAGGTAGGTACTATTATTATCCTTATTATACAGATGAGGAAACTGAAGCAAACAGGGTTAAGTGACTTGCTTAGGGTCACACAGCTAGGAAATGTCTGAGGCTAAGTTTGAACTCAACTCTTCCTGACTATTTACTTTAGAAGCAGCTGCCCTTGAGAGGTAGTATAGTGGAAAGGACATTGGATCTGGAGTCAGAGGTCCTGGATTTGAATTCCAGTTTTATCTATGTGATCACCTTCAGTGAATCTCTTCATGGCTCTGGACCTGACCTCTGAGATCATCTATGACTCTGAGATCCTTTTCCTCTGTAGAGAGCAGGACTAGGCAGGGTTAGGACTGGGATAGCTTCTGGTCCAATGGAAGTTGGTGGATCCTTCCCACAGCTTTTGTGTGTATCTTCCCATCACAGCTCCCTCTTCCTTGGCCTTGTTCCCAGTTTGATGTCAGGAAGAAAAAACCTGATAAGCTAATTCCCACTCAAATGGGAATCTCATTCATATGACTTATTGGTTACAGTTCAATGTTACCTATTCCAGGAATTTGCATTTGACAGGGGGACTTTGATGTTCTAAAGGAATGATGATCTAACAGGGGAAAATCCAGGTCGTATGGAGAGTAGACAAGGAAAATCTTTTTGGGTGACAACCTTGCAAGCACTCCTCAAAGCATGGCGTGTGGGCAGAGGCTTGGAAATACTTGAGAGAACAGCTGTGTTCTGAATACAGGGGTTAGAGCTAGGATTGAAGGGTTTGGGGTCTACCATTTTCTACAGGCTCAGAGATTCTCAGAAATAAGCATCTCTGGGGATGAGCTACTAGGAAATGCAATTAGTCTTGTGCTTTGAGATCTATACCCAAAGACACTTTATTCTTAGAGATAGACAGAAGTGAATGTGAGACAGTGTGGTTTAGTGGGTAGAGAGGTGGCCTTAGAGACAGGATAACCTGGGTTTCTGTCTTGTTTTTGACACTTACTGACTTTGTGACTTTGTGCAATTCACTTAACCTCTTGGTGTCCCTAAGTAATTCTCCAAGACTATATAGATTTCAGAGCAGGTACCAGTCTTCATTGATGGAGAGGGTTTCCTCACTGAGAGTCCCCTAAACAGTGGGATTATTTGATCCCAAGCAAAAAGGACAGGGGGTGGGGAGGGGGAGGGGATGAAGAGGGAATTCCAATGCTGAGATTTTAAGATTGCCCAAGTCTTCCATTTGGCCTTTTGTATTTCTTGACTGCCCTGGTTTTAACATTGTTGGGGTAAAAAGAGATTCAGGAGGACCTTCTAGGTAGCACAGTAGATAGAATGCTATTCCTGGAGCTGGGAGGACCTGAATTCAAATATGACCTCAGATACTTCTGAGCTGTGTGACCCTGGGCAATTCTATTTGCCTAGCCCTAGTCCTTCTGTCTTAGACTTGTCATTAAGACAGAAAGTAAGTATTTAAAATAGAATAAAAGGAAATATCCAATGCTTCTCTCTTTTGAATGTTACCTATTTATTTCTCTCTACTCCTTTCCATACTGTTTCATTTATCTCAGTGTGTTTCAATTGAAATCAATTTAAGCTCCTACTGTTTGCAAGGAAATGAGCAATGTTCTGGAGATTCAAAGATGACTTGAGACTTTGTCTCACTCTAAGAGCTTCTAATTCAATGGTGGGATATGCCATTTATTAATATAGGATATAAGGGGGCTCATGACACAAGGGAAGGAATGACCCAGATCTAGTACTACGAAAACTTTGAGAGGAAAAAGGACACATTCACCTGGGATGAAGAGGAAGGTTTCACAGAGGAAGTGGGAACTGAACTGGGCCACAAAGGAAGAAAAAAAAATGTCATAGAGCTAGAAGTTCAATCCCATTATTTTACAGATGAGGAAACTAAGGCCAAGAGAGGGCATTTGGGACAACGAAGGGACAGGCAATTTGAGCACAATTAGAACTCAGGTCTGCTAACTCCAAACTTTATCCAGTATACCATAGAGTTCCTTTCAAAGATGGTGGATGCCCAGACTCCAAGATTAAGTGAATAGTGCAACACTCAGGGCATAAAATATCATTTAATTTGGTGAGATTTTGGGAAAACAACAGAGTGTGATGGAAAGAGCACAGGATTTAGAGGCAAAAGACCTGGGTCTGAACCCCTGCTCCGTTATTTACTAACTAGATGACTAGTTATGTGACAGTGGGTGAGTCACTGAACCTTTCTGAGCCTTGGTTTCCTTATCTGTAAAGTAGAGATACTAATGCCTACTTTTGCAGGTCATTTGTGAGAATGATGCTTTGTAAATATTAAAGTCAAACATAAATATGTTAGTTTATTGGAGGGTAGGACAGAGAATACTATAAAATAGGAATGGAAAATCAGCTGAGAACCAGACAGTGGAAAGCCTAGAGTTCCAGGTAAGGAATGTGTATTTTATGCCATTAGTAATAGGGATCCACCAAAGACTTTTGAGCAGTAGTGTAACATGGTAAGACCTTGGTCTTAGGAAGATTATTTTGGCAGTAGCATGAAGAGTGGATTAGAGGGGCAGCTAGGTAGCTCAGTGAATTGAGAGCCAGACCTGAAGATGGGAAGTCCTGGGTCCAAATTTGGCCTCAAACATTTCCTAGCTATGTGATCCTGGCAAGTCACTTCATACCAATTGCCTATCCTTTACTACTCTTCTGCCTTGGAAGCAATACTTTGTATTGTTTCCAAGATGGAAGATAAAGGTTGAAAAAAAAGGAAAGAAAAAAGAGTGGATTAGAGACAGGGAGATATGGGAAGGGAGGTCAGTTAGGAGGTTTTTTTTTAATAATTGTCTAGGTAATGGAAGATGGATGCCTGGACTGGGGTAGGGTCAATGTGAATGGAGAAAAGATGATATACATATACACATCCATCCATCCATCCATCCATTTGCCCATATATATATGTGTGTGTGTGTATATATATATATATATGTATATATATTATATACACACATATACAGGAGGAGGGAGAGAGAGATGAGAGAGAAAGAGAGAGAGAGAGAGAGAGAGAGAGAGAGAGAGAGAGAGAGAGAGAGAGAGAGAGAGAGAGAGAGAGAGAGAGAACACTCATTTGGATATTGAGGGGTTGGAAGAAAGAAGAGGGATGAGGCAAAGAAGATTCTGAAATTTCAACTTTGAGTTATGGGGAGAATGGTCGTTGTACTGACCAAATTGGAGAAGATAGGAAGAGGGGTGGATTTATGAGGAAAGATGATGAGTTCACATTTGGACCTGTTAAGTCTGAAGCTCCAGGATATCATCTAGGTGACCCAATAATCAGCAAAGTAGGATTCAGGGCAAGTTGTTTAGTATCCTAAGCTCCCTGAATTAAAGGGGACACTAATATAACAACAGGCAGCTAGATGGCACAGTGGATAGAATGTCTGGTCTGCACTCAGGAAGATCTGAGTTCAAATCCAGCCTTAGACACGTACTAGCTGTATGATCCTGGGCAAGTCACTTAACCTTGTTTGCTTCAGTTTCCTCCTCTGAAAAATGAGCTGGAGAAGAAAATAGCAAATCATTCCAGTATCTTTGCCAAGAAAACCCCAAATGGGATCACAAAGAGTTGAACTTGACTGAACAACAATAACAATATAACAACAACACTAATAGCTAACATTTATATGATGGTTTAAGGTTTATAAACTGCTTTTGATCTAATTTAATCCTCACAACAGCCCTGGGAAATAGGCACTATTATTATCCCCATTTTCTATATGAAGAAACTGAGGCTGAGGTAAATTAAGTGAATTGCCCAGGATCATTCAGCCAGTAAGTATCTGAGGCAAGAAGCAAACTAAGGTCTAAATCTAACAAACTCCATAGTGCATCCTAGCTGCCTCCTGAAAGTTTATGCTTATAATCATTCTTGATTCATTTGAGGACTGTTGCTTGCTCTCTTTTTTATCCCTCTCTCTTTTTTTGGGGGGGATTTTATTTAATTAGTTAATTTAGAGTATTTTTCCATGGTTACAAGAATCATGTTCTTTCCCTCTCTTCCCCCCATCCCCTCCCATAGCCAACTCACAATCCCACTGGGTTTTACATGTGTCATTGATCAAGACCTATTTCCATATTATTGATATTTGCACTAGGGTGATTGTTTAGAGTCTACATCCCCAATCATATCCCCATTGACTCATATGATCAAGCAGTTGTTTTTCTTCTGTGTTTCTGCTCCCACAGTTCTTTCTCTGGCTGTGGATAGTGTTCTTTCTCATAAGTCCCTCAGAATTGTCCTGGATCATTGCATTGCTGCTACTAGAGAAGTCTATTACTTTCAATTGCGCCACAGTGTATCAGTCACTGTGTATAATGTTCTCCTGGTTCTGCTCCTTTCGCTCTGCATCAATTCCTGTAGGTTGTTTCAATTCACATGAAATTCCTTCAGTTCATTATTCCTTTGGGCACAATAGTATTCCATCACTAACATATACCACAATTTGTTCAGCCATTCCCCAATCAGAGGGCATCCCCTCATTTTCCAATTTTTTGACACCACAAAGAGCTTGCTCTCTTTTGAGGAGGATTTTATTTTGTTTCAAACTTGGCTTTCTAGTTTTTCACTTTGTAGATTCTGACTGTGTCTTGGCACCTTCTGGCTGACTTTGTAACTTGTTCTAGTTGATTTGGGGCCATAAGTCTCAGGACTGGGGCAATCTTGTTTAGGCTACTTAATGCAACAGATCTTTTCTGGTGCTGCTCTGCTTTTTGTTCTTAAAATATCATTTGCTGGGTTCAGAGCAAGGACACATGTGATACCCAGAGGAATCATGTGTCGGCTAGGGGAGGGGTGGCGGGGGTGGGGGGGAGGAAAAGAAAATGATCTCTGTTTCCAAAGAATAATGTATAAAAATGACCAAATAAAATAATGCTTAAAAAATAAAAATATATCATTTGCTTTGCCTTAAATTTTTTTTTCTTAAGAGTGAGATATGAGCAAGGTAGAGATTATTACCCAGATCACCTTGTCTATCTTGTACTTCCTTAGTTTGGTTTGTCATAGCATCCCTGACTTACCTGTACTCACCCCACCCATCCATGCCAACCCCATCCCTAACTTCATGGCATCTCAAGAGACCTACCTCCAATTTCCACCCTTAGTCCAATTTGGGAAGTCATTTTTAGGTTTATGAGGGTCCGGTTCTCCATAGTAACCAGACATAGTAACCACCTCATCAGAGGTCAGTTCTGGGGACTGAAGAGCCTCCAAAGACCCTGTTCAAGAAAAGGTCTCTTTGCCACTGAGACTTCATGATCCAGTGGGAAGGACCTTTATCTTGGAAGGAGAGAACCTGGACTATGCTCCCAGTTCTGACAATTTATTAGCCCTGGAACTTTGGTAAAAATAAAAGAATCTTCTATGACAAAAGACCCAAGTTTGATATTTTATTTGCTGCATGATATTAAGTGAATCACTCAGTTTCTGAGAGCTTTGACTTCCTTGTTTATGAAATGGGGTAGATACCATGCTCACAATCTCCCTGAGTCATTGGGAGGAAGGCACTGAGTAAGCCGAAAACTCTTCCCAACTTTGTGTCATCTGATAACTTGATAAGCATGGCATCGAATGCCTTGAATGTGAGCAATTACTAGTATATGACTGAACTATTGCCAATTAAACTCAGAATTTCATTATCTTTTGGGATAGTCATTGCATTCAAAAATCTTAGATCTTTTTCAGCTGAACAGTTCTCTAGGCATTCTTCCCTCTCTTATGCAGGTGAGATTGGCTTTTCTTTACTCAAGTTTAAAACTCAACTTTCATCTCAATTGAATTTTATCCATTTTCAGCCTGGTGTTCTAGCCTGTCAAGACAGTTTTGAAGCTCGACTCTGTCATCCAACATGTTTGTTATACTTCCAACTATGTGTCATCAGCAAATTGGATGGGCATGCCTGCCATCTATGCCTTTCTCCAAGACGCTGATAAAAATAGTGAGCAAAATTGGGCCATGCTTAGATCCCTGGGACATTCCACTGGAGATCCCCTTCCAAATGAACAATGAATGCCCCATCAGTGATGCTTTTTTTTGGTACTGTTATCAAACCACTTTTGTTTAACTCTTCAATCATGTAGTGCCACAGATTTCCATTTTGTCCATAAGGATGGTGTAAATACAGTTACCGGATATATACTCCAAAAAGAGCAAAGAAAGAGGAAAGCGATCCATATATATTAAAATATTTACAGCAGCCCTATTTTGTAGTGGCCCCAAATTGGAAAATATAGGGGGTACCCATTAATTTAGGAACGACTCAACAAATGATGGTTTGTGAATGGAATGGAATATTGTTTCATAAAAAATGACAAAATAGGCAGCTTCAGAGGAAGCTGGGAAGAGCTCTTTGAAGTGATTCTGAGTAAAGTGAGCAGAGCTAGGAGAACAATTTATACAATGAAACAACACTGGAGAGAAAGTACATAATATTGATACAGTGACTTGTAAACAAAAAGACTGAAAATTGAAGCTGTGATGAACTTAAAATATAGATTCTCTCTGTCTATCCATTTGCCTTTCTCTATATATGTACCTATTTTATCTATCCATTTGTTTCTTTCTATCCATTTGCTTCTGTCTTTCTGTCTCTCCCTCCCTTTCTCCTTCCCTCCCTCCCTCTCTTTCTTCCCCTCCTTCCCTTCCTGCTTCCCTCCCTCCCTCCTCTCTTCCCCCTCTCTCCCCCCTTCTCTTTCCTTTTACTTATCTCTCCTGTCACCAGTCTATCGATCTCTATCTCTTTTCCAGGCACAATCATTATGGGAATTTGCTTTGCTGGACTATGTATGTTTATAATGAAGGTTTTGTTTTTTCTTTTCTTTTTAGTTCATTTTGGAGAGACATTATAAATGCATGTAAAATAAATTGCTTTTCAAAAACCGATAGTATAAAAGATTTTGCTAAAAGCTTAGTTGAAATCTAGGTAAACTTCATCTCTGACATTCTCCTAATTTGCCAGTCTAATGATACTGTCAGAAAGGAAAATGAGGTTAGTTTGGTACTTACATAATTGAGAGAAAGATGAGGTTGAATGAGGAGCCTGGAGCTTTAGGGGCCAGATCCTGTTAACTCTGCTTCCTTTCTTCGAGGCTTTCAAATTCATTCCCTGATCACTTCATAAAGTCCTGTTTTTCCTGTCACTTTTCAGCTCAAAGACTTTCTGCTGGACTTGGCATCAGGAAGACCCGAGTTCAATTCTTACCTCTTAAAGTTTTCAGTTGCATAAACCTAGACAAATTATTTCTCCTCCCTGAGCTTTGGTTTTATCATCTTTAAAATAAATATAATAATAATAGTGGCTATTTCTTAATTCCCATTTGCAACTTGGTGGGTACAGTGAAGATAGACTGCTGGGCCTGAGATCAGGAAGACCTGAGTTCAAATCCAGCTTAGTTGTATGACCCTGAGTAAATCACTTAATCTCTGCTTACTCTCAGGGTTGCTTTGACAATTAAATAAGATAATATGTGCAAAGATAATTAAAATATTTTTAATTAAATTTAATTTATTTTTAAACCCTCACCTTCCATATTAGAATCAATACTGTGTATTGGTTCCAAGGCAGGAGAAGAGCAAGGGCTAGGCAATGGGTGTTAAGTGACTTGCCCGAGGTCACAAAGCTAGGAAGTATCTGAGGATAAATTTGAACTCAGGACCTCCTATCACCAAGCCTGGCTCTTGGTCCATAGAGCCACCTCATTCCCCTTGGTAATTTTAAATTACTATGTAAACCTTGGCTGCTATTATGATTTACAGCTAAGGAAACAGAAACTATTAGGTGGAAGGAGTGGACCAAAGTCAAACTTTAGTAAGGAGCAAAGCCAGTATTCAAATCCAGAACCTTTACCTTTAAAGTCAGTGCCCTTCCTATTATACCATACTTCCTCCTTGTCCTGCTTTCTTTGCTCAAATAATTCTCCAATTAAATGGGAGAAAGAAAAGAGAACTTAGCTGCTTACCAGGGCTGGTTGTAGCGGGATTTATAGATGACCAGGGACTTCTAATTCAGTGGTGGAGGAGGATGACCTCTTGGGCTTCCAGAAGCATCAAAGGCTTGTTTCAGCATATTCTTGGAGCAGGGTAATTAGCAAAGGCAACACACAGAGCCCCTTGTTTCTACTCACAGACACTCACTTATACCACTTCTCCACTTACACAACTCTCTTCATTTGTGCAGGACACTCACCCATGCCCTGGAGTGCTTGTCTCTTTACTTAAATGTTCAAGTTGGCACATACTCTCTTTTATTATACCTATCCACACGCCGACAATCTGATCATTTGCAGCCTCGTTAATTTAGAGCTGGAAGAGACATCAACTAGTTAACTGCCCCATTTTACAGATTTGAAAGTTAAGGATCAGAGAAGTTTCATTGATTTGCCAAAGGGAATAAGTATAGGAAACAGGATTCAAACTCTGATTCTGTGATTCCCAGATTGCTCTTTCAATTCAGCAAATATTAAGGGACTACACTGTGCTAAGCATACACACACATGCAAAATACCTGTCCTCTAAGAACTTATAATCTACTGGGGGATACAATCAGTATACAGATAAGTAAATGCAAAATATATCAATCTAAAAATGTTTATGTAGTATTTATTAGGTGCCAGGCACTGGGCTGGTGTTAAGGAAACAGATGTATGACTTTCTCTGGGGCTATTTCCTAATTCCATTTGCACCTTGGTGATAGAGTGGATAGATTGCTGGACCTGAGATCAGAAAGACCTGAGTTCAAATCCAACTTTAGACACACTAGTTGTATGACCCTGAGAAAGTCACTTAATCTGTTTGCCTCAGTTTCCTTATCTGTTTAAAGGGGATAATAATAGCACCTACCTCCTAAGGTTGTCATGAGGACAAATGAGATAATAATTGTAATTGTAAAGGTCTTAGACATAGATTAAGTGCTATATAAATTCTTAGCACCCAAAGTATAATGCCTGCTGGACCCCTTGGGGCTTCATGGGTAAACCTGAGGGACTGGGTTTGGTCTTTAATACTACTGCTCAGGAATGTGCTCCAAAATCAATTAACCAGTAAATATTTTCCCAATATTAATTAATCACATGGTATCAATTAGCTTTTATAAAGGGATATATACTGAGAAGTTATAGTGAGGACCTTCTTCCAAAAGCCTAGGGCATACTTTCTCGCCAATAAATAAAGAATAAAGGGGAGAAATGGGCTCAAACCTAGACAGCTCATGTGGTCAAAGGATAAATTCATGGCTGCTGATTATTGGAAATCTTGTCTCCCTTTGGTGGAATCCTCAAGAGGTTCTCCTTTGGCGTGTGCAGCTCTCTGTGAGGCTCCCAGGGTCAAGCCCCTTGTAGAACCCTGAAACTACCTTTCCTTGATGTATCTAATTTATCTGCAGGCTACCGCTCCTACTGGGACACTGTTGCTGTCACACCAGTGGCAGAATGAAAAGTCCAAATCTTCTGATCCTTTGAAGGTCACATGGTTTTCCTTTGGTCAAAGTGGGGAGAGAGGCTGAGGAGGAAACAGAGATTCTCCCCTTCTTCTCCCTCCCTGCCAAGTAATTTCCTCTCAAAGGCTTGGAAGGTATTTCTCTTCCACTAGGCTAGTCTGCTATTAGCACGGAATTGAACTAGGGTGCTCTCCGATTGATTCTCTCCAGATAATTTCAATAGACTTCCTGCGTAGTCATCTCATTTTATCCCAATGGCTTGAAACATTTCCCTCCTTCCAGACCGATTAAGGATTTCTCTTTAGCTTTGCTTGCTTGATTCAAAGAGGTATCTTAGAATCATTTAAGTTTTTACATTTTATCAGCATATAAAAATATATCTGCTTCCTATCTTTTTTGTTTTAGTCTGTAGACTGGAGTCCTCTTAGTCTGGTAAAGGTATCGGGCCCTATAGCATCTCGTTAGTTATATTAATTGGCGTCTCTGTGTGTGTGTGTGTGTCTTCTTACACAGAAATGAAACAAATTTTTAATTAGCTTATGTTCTATCAGAGGAAATAACCTTAAATACAAAGTAATTTTGGGAAGGAAAAGAATGCTAAGAAGTAGAAGTGATCATATCCTCATGGTGGAGGTGGCAACTGAGCAAAGCCTAGAAAGGGGACTAGAGATCCCAAGAGAGCAATTTCATCGTGGAAAGCCCCAGGGCAATTGTGGGGGGGGCGGGAAATGGGATGTCAGGGAGGGGGACTAGCAAGGAAGTCAGTTTAGTTGGATTAGAGATGATTGGCATGATAAAGAAGAAGGTGAAATCAGTCTAAGAAGAGAGGTCAGAGATAGATTGTGATGGGTTTCAAATTCCAAATGGAGTGTTCTAGAGGTAATAGGGAGCCATTGTAACTCCTTGAGCTGGGGAATGGTGTAGTTAGATCCAGGCTTTAGGAATATTAATATGGCAGCCATCTGAAGAATGGATTGGAGAGGGGAGAGCCTAGATGCATAGGAGGAGACCAGTGAAGAGGTTAGTATAATAGTTTGGACAAGAGGTAATGAAGATCTAAACGAAGGTGATGACCACAAGAAGGGATCCACAGTAACACTCACCTGTACTAGCAAATGCTGACATGTGCACCTTGAGAGTGCTCTGCTTATCTGCACTGCTCCACCCTTATCATCCTTAGAATGAATATCTTAGGAGCAGTTCCTGATAGGGAACTGAGAGACAACATGATTCTCCTCCCTATTTTCAGGGTCTAACAATCTAATTGGGGAGGCAAGATATGCACATATAGAATAATTAGACCAGTTAGACCTTGGTTCTGGCAGATAGTGGTGGAAGAGATCAGAGAAGGGAGATAGTCTCCAGGATGGCTTCCTGGAAGAGGTGGATCTTGAGCTTGGCCTTGAAGGAGCCTTAGGATCTGCCTAAGGGGGAGGGCAAAGCACCCAGGTGATGCCTCTCTCTTCTCCATGAATTCGGCTGATATTTTCAAGACCATGTGTAACTGTTTTCTCTAGCTCTGTGAGGTACACACAAAAAATGTTAAGTAAATGAAGGAAATCTTTCTCTTACATTCAGTAATAGTAACTGATATTTACTTAGCACTTTAGAATTTGCAAAACTCTTTTGCAAAATGATCTGTCACTTGAGCTACACAACAACCTTATGAGCTGCTAGTAATAATAATGATAATAAGAATTAGAATTTATGTGATACTTTAAGGTTCATAAAGTGATATATAGGTATTGACTTTGTGAGAGGTAGGTATTATTATTATCCTCATTTTGCATATGAAGAAATTGAGGCACAGAAAAATTAAATGACTTGCCTAGGCTTAAATAGCTAGCAAGTATCCAAGGTAGGATTTGAACTCACCTTTCCTGAATTTGCATCATGTGCTCTAACCACTGTATCACCTAAATGCTAAAGGTATTGTTGTTATCCTTCATTTTTGAAGAGGACCAATGACATCATGGGCTGATATCTTGACTTGTGAGTGAATTAGATTTAAGTGAAGCAGAGCTGAGCAAAGTTACTCCCTCTTCCAGAGTCATTGAAGTACAGTGGCAAGATAAAAACCAGGATGACTCATGATGGCCTGGGATGCAATGGATGAACTTGGATGATGATAATTCTTCTTCTTCTTTCTCCTCCTTCCTTCCTTCCTTCCTTCCTTCCTTCCTTCCTTCCTTCCTTCCTTCCTTCCTTCCTTCCTTCCTTCCTTCCTTCCTTCCTTCCTTCCTTCCTTCCTTCCTTCCTTCCTTCCTTCCTTCCTTCCTTCCTTCCTTCCTTCCTTCCTTCCTTCCCTCCTTCCTTCCCTCCTTCCCTCCTTCCTTCCTTCCTTCCTTCCTTCCTTCCTTCCTTCCTTCCTTCCTTCCTTCCTTCCTTCCTTCCTTCCTTCCTTCCTTCCTTCCTTCCTTCCTTCCTTCCTTCCTTCCTTCCTTCCTTCCTTCCCTGCTTCCCTCCTTCCCTCCTTCCCTCCTTCCCTCCTTCCTTCCTTCCTTCCTTCCTTCCTTCCTTCCTTCCTTCCTTCCTTCCTTCCTTCCTTCCTTCCTTCCTTCTTTCCTTCATGATCATACAGAAAGTGTCAGATGTGGGATTTGAACCCAGGTTTTCTTGACTTCGTGTCTAATACATAATCTGTTCTTCCAAGCTATCTCTCTGAAACAATGTCCTTTGTACTCTCTGCCAAACCTTCTTCCTGATTCCCCCTCAGAGTCCTCTTCCTCTAGGATGAGCTCAATGGATATCTTCAACCAGGCTGTTTCTCCTGAAATAATGGTAGCAATAACAGATAGTATTTTAAATAGCACTTAAAGTTTACAAAGTGCTTTATACTGACAACTCTGTGAGGCAAGTGTTATTATGATCTCCATTTTACAGTTGAGGAAACTGAGGCAGACAGGTCAAGTGATTTGCCCAGGGTAACTCAGCCAGTAAGTGCCTGAAGCTATATTTGAATTCAGTTCTAACACTCATCTCACTGCTCCAAAACAGTTGGAAAAAAAGAAAATTTTCATAATGTGAGAGTTTGATCTCTAAACATAGCCCCCCCTTGTCTGTGAGTGGAGGGAGTTTTTAGAAATCAAAATTTTAGTTCTTGCAGTTTCTTTATAGCTCCCAGTACACTGCAGACTCTCAATAAATATGTATAATTAATGGAACTGGTGAACTCAATGACCAATGGATGGTGCTAATGGGGTCGTGGTCATGGGTTAGAACACAACTCACCAAATGACCAGTCTAGTCTTTTATATTGTTCAGGAAACCAAATAAAACAAAACTGTTTTCTGGTCCTAGACTGACCTCAACCATAGGCTTGTTCTAATTCTGGATCTGTTATTAGCTAATGACCTAGGGCAGGTCACTTGGCTTTTTTAGGACTTCAGTTTTCTTACCTATTATGTGCTTGTCAAGTCAAATTGACAAGAATTAAAAAAAAAATCTTACCTTCCATCTTAGAATCAATACTGTGTATTGGTTCCAAGGCAAAAGAATGGTAAGGGCTAGGCAATGGGGGTTAAGTGACTTACCCAGGATCACACAGCTAGAAAATGTACGAGGCCAAATTTGAACCCAGGACCTCCTACCTATGGGCCTGACTCTCAATCCACTGAGCCACCTAGCTGCCCCCAAGTTGACAAGCATTTTAAAAATGCCCACTAAATGCCAGGCAATGTGCTAAGTGTTGGGAATGCAAAGAAATTCCAAAGACAATCCTTGCTTTGGAGTTCATAACTAAATGGTGGAGACAACATGCAAACAACTATGTAAAAACAAGATATCTACAGAATAAAATGGAGATAATTAAAGAGGGAAGGTATTAGCAATGGGGGACACTGAGAAATGCTTCTTATAGAAGGTGTGATTTTAACTGGGACTTGAAGGAAGCAACTGAGGCCAGAGCCTACAAATGAGAATGGAGCCAGGGAAAATTCATGGAGTCAGAAGGTAGAAAGTCTTGTTTGAGGAATGGCCAGTGTCATTGGATCATGGAACATGTGGAGGGACATAAGGCAGGGAAGACTGGAAGGGCAAGAAGGGATAAGTTATAAAGGGTTTTGAGTATCCAACCAGAGGGTTTTGTATTTGATCCTGGAGGTGATAAGGAACTACCAGAGTTTGTTGAATAGCAGGGTGACATGGACAGATCTGTACTTTGTGAAGATTGATTTAACAGTTGAGTGGAGGATTTACTGGAGTGGGAAGATGCTTATGGCAGGGAGACCATTGAAATAATCCAGGTGTGAGGTGATAAGGGCCTGTTCCAATGTAATGACGGTGTCAGAGGAGAGAAGGGAGAGTTTAGGAGGGATGTTATGAAGTTAAAATTGACAGGACTTAGGAACTTATTGGATTGGGGGGTGGGGGTGATGAGTCAAGGATGACATTTTGCCTATGAGCCTGAGTGACTCAGGATGATGGTGCCCTCCACAGTAATAGGAAAGATAAGAAAGGAAGAAGGCTTGGGGAGCGAAGAAGGATAATGAGTTCAGTTTTCATCTATGAAACAAGTTAGAAATGTCCAATACACAGTTGGAGATAGGAGTCTGGAGGTTAGGAAAGAGATTAAGGATGTAGATCTGAGGAATCATTGGCATAGCGATGGTAATTGTATCCTTGGGAGCTGATGAGATCACCAAACAAAATGGGATAGAGGGAAAAAGGAAGTAGCCCTAGGACAGAGCTTTAAGGAAAAACACCATTATCCAGCCCACAGTAACTTTGTCTTAGCTGAAGATTCAGCAAAGGAGACTGAGGAGTGACTAGATAAGTAGTTAGGACTGAGTAGTGTTATGGAAATATAGCAAAAAGAGTTTCAAGGAGGTTGATTGACAGTGTTTAAGACTGCAGAGAGGTCAAGAGGGTTAAAGACTGAGAAAAGGCCTTTGGATTTGGCAATTTAGAGATCACTGGTAACTTTGGACATAGTATTTTTGGTTAAATGATGAAGTTGGAATCCAGATTACAGAAAGTTAAGAGGGAATGAAACATAAGGAAAAGGAGGACTCATTTGTAGAGAGCCTTCCCATAGGGTTTTGTCATGAAAGGGAGGAGAGATATAGTATGATAGCTGGCAGGGATAAATAGATCAAATGAGGTGTTTTTTTTTTTTAATGGGAGAAACATAGATATGTAGGCAGTGGGGCATAGGTGGTACACAGGGAGAAATTGAAAAGAAGTGAGAAAATGCGGATGGTAAAGGAGGAAATCTGCTGGAGAAAGTGGGATAGAATGGGATACCTCATGTGTGAAGGAAGAGATAGTAGTGGAAGGCTTCTGGGTGATAGGAGATGAGGAGGAGGGGAGAAGAGGGATCCCTTGGTGATTAACTTCAATTTTTTTAGTGAAATACAAGGCAAAGCTCTCATTTGAGAGGGTAGGGTCAGGGAGCCATGGAAATTTTGAGGGGGAATGAAAAAAGTTTGGAAAAGCTGTTGTGGTGAACATGTTAGCAAATCAATTAGGAAGGTGTAAAAGGATTGCCTTTCAGCAGTGAGAGCCCAACAAAATGACATAACACTGTAATCCCTGATATGGCGAAAGACCAAGGCTAGTAGATAGAGTTTAGGAATTCTGAGTTACAACAGAGTCAAAACTGACTAAATCTGGCACCAATATGGTGAGAACCCAAGAGTAGGGTGGAGGAAAAGTCACCAGGTTGCCTAAGAATGAACAAACCAGCTCTAACTGGAAACAACAGATCAAAGAATCCATGATGATTAGCAGTAGAATGAGGCTGTGAATGGCCATTGGATATCCAACCTAGGTAAGATGGGGAAATCTAGTCTCAAAAAAACAAGCAAACCAGTGGGTCTGGATACATGGGATAGGGGATTAGATATTGGATTATGTCAACCAACAACCATTTATTAAGCCCCTACTCAAACCAGGTGCTGGAGACCCCCAAATAAAAACCAAATAGCCCTGGTTTTTAGGAATCTTACATTTTATTAGCGAGACATTGTACATATGTGCACAATAAATACCAGAAAATAAAGGAAGCAGTCTCTGAGATCCTAGGGAACATTTCCATGCTGATAGAAAGAGTCAATGTATAAAGCTGCCCCTGGAAATTCCTCAGACAGGCAAGGAGGGAGTACCAGGTTTGAGCTGGAAGAGGAGACCAAAACTGAGTACGAGCCAGACTGTGGGAAGACATGGCCTTAGCCACACTAAATTTTAAGCTCTGTGAAGTTAGGGATCATAATGATTTAACCCTCCTATCTTGTCTGCCATCTCCATGACATGCAGTATCCATTGAGGGTAGGATCTCCATCGTCAGAACCTTGGACTTTGTGGCTGGGTTCACATCAGGTAGTTTTGGTAAGCTTTAGTTACCTGTCTTCTCCTTTTAGACTATAAGCTTCTTGAAAGCAAGGGGCTGTCTTGCTTGTATTTGTTATTCCCAGCTCTGCCTCCCAGTCTATCGCTCAACCTTGTTTCTGCCTGTCCAGATCTCAAGCTTCCTTCAAAACTCAGTCCAGATGCTACGTCTGACACAAGCTTTTCAGTTTCTCCATACTGGTTAGTCCCCTTCCCTATCACTTCCTCCTGAATCCCATCCCCAATTACATTGCATTTACTGGTATATATTTCATTTGTATTTAACATAAGCCTCCCAAGGCATGGAGTATTTCATTTTTGTTTCTGTATCCCAGAGCCTGGCACCTCTGCAGAAGGAGTTTCATAAATGCTTGTTAAATTGATTTGAATGCAACCTGACTGATCTCCAGCCTGTCAAGGCTTCCATTTCCTTGCAGAATAGGAGGGCAGATGCTGAGCTTTTTCTCTAACCCCCGAGATTGAGGAAGAGTTCAGGTGGGACTGCCCCACACTGGCAGCATTCAGTTAGAGTTCAGAGAAGGGAAGAAACTTTCCATGAGGCCAATTTATTACTCACCGCGATTCAGCTGTGGAGCAACAACAGGACCTGGATGACAAGATGCTGCACATTAGCGGAAGCAACAGCCAGAACGGGCCTTTGGAAAACAACCCATTTGTCTTCTGACAGTGGGCACGATGAGCCCTGAACATTAAGGAGTGGCTCAAGAGACTCTGAGACATAAAACATTTCCAAGTGCAGCCCAACTTCTTCCTGCCCCACACACCACTGGCTTCATCTTTCCCAAACTCCTGCAGTGTCTCCATTTTATTTCCCTTTATTCTCCTCTTCCCTCTTTCCCATCTCCTTCCCTTCTGCCTCCCATTCTGTTTTCCACTCTTTCCTTCTTTCTAAGACCTCATCACAGAACTGGGAGACTCGGAGGTTATCTGGTGAACTCATCTATGACCAGGGATTCTCTCTACATGCATCCCTACAGTAATAATAATATACGGTACCTACTATATGCCAAACTGCACTCACAACAACTATGCAAGATAAGTACTATTATGATTCCCATTATACAGTTGAAGAAACTGAAGCAAACAAAGGTTAAGTGACTTGCCCAGGGTTACACAGTCTTTTGGACTCCAGGTATAGTGCCCTTTATGCTATGGTGCCCCCTCGGTGCAGTGATGGACAACTCACTATCTTTTAAGACTTTCCCCTCCATTCCAGACTTTGAATTGTTTGGAAAGTTCCTCCTTGTACTGAAATCTGCCTTCTGCCCGCTACTCTTTCTTCTGTTCTCTGGGTCTAAGCAGAAGAGGTCCAATTCTTTTTCCACATGACAACCCTTCACATACCGTCTTGCCTCCTAGAGAAGGCTGTGAGAATCAGATGATGTCACGTGTGTCAAATGCAAACCCAGAGAGACATGAGCTACAGAGGTGAAGGCTTTCTCTCTCAGTGAGAGGACCCAGGAGATCAAGTGAGGGCAGCCTATTGGGCTGTTTGCTTGGGAGCACAAATAACTTCTCAGGAACATGTGAGGCAAGACCTGGCTCAAAGGATTGGTGGAGAAACCTGAGCTCAGAGAGTCTGTCCGTAAACATCAATCTTCATTGGTAAATGTAATATACACTCAAAACCTTACTCATAATAGCATGGCTTCATCTACCTTTTCTTGGTTCTTCTTTGTCTATTGAAATAGTCATGATGATCATCTTCACAGTAGGGATGCACATAGGACTGTAATTTCATGACCAAAGTGAATTCCAAGGTGAGAAAACTACCTACCTGTCTGCAGGTCCTCACCACTGCATTGCCTTAAGGACTTAGTTGCCTGATGCTAAGAGATCAAGTGAATTACCCAAGGTCCCACAACCAGTATAGGTCAGAGGGAGAACCTGAATTTAGATCTTTCTGGCATTGAGAGGGATTCTCCCATCGCTATCACCTGCCATAGCAAATCAGTGAAACTTGTCTGCTAAACCAGGGCTTACATCTATCCCACACTCTTATGATAATAAAAGTATGAACTCCCATTTCTACAGCATGCTAAGGCTGATGAAAAGACTCTCACAGCCCTGTGAGGCAGCGGTGTGGGCATTATTATTATTCTCTCCACCTCTGTTTTGTTTTTTTGTTCTTAAACAGATAAGGAAGAAAACTGAGGCTGAGACTTTAAGAACTAGATCAGGGACATAGAGCTAGTAAGTATCATATCCTAGACAAGAAGGCTGGTCTCTGACTCTAAGCCCAGATTTATAGCCAGACTGAGATAGACCCTAAATCCAGAGCCTTTTGCATTCTTCTCTGCTGTCTAACCTGTAAATAGCTCTCCCCCATTTTGTCCTCATTGCCATAGTGAAGCCATTCTGTTGGCCCTCAAGCTTCTTGGTTTGACAGGGTGCTGGATATGTTTGACAACTCACCAGGGGACGGGCGGTATGTTTCTTCATATTGGGACATGATTGCTGTCTTCAAATATTTGAAGGGCTGTCATGTGGAAAAAGAATGAAACTTGTTTCTCTTGGGCCCCAGAGGGTAGAGCTAGAAGCAGTGGGAAGAAGAACAGAGAGACAGATTTAGACTCAATATAAGGGGAAACTAACCAACATTTAGACCTGCTCTAAAGTAGATTTCACCACTTTGGGAAATAACACATTCTCCATTAAGGAGGATCTTTAAGCAGACTCTGATTGATTGCTAGTCAGGGATGTTGAAGGGTATACTTTTGAATGGAAGACTCCTCTTCCTGAGTTCAAATCTATTAGCTGTGTGACCCTGAACAATTCACTTAACCCTGCTTGCCTCAGTTTCCTCATCTGTAAAATGAGCTGAAGAAGGAAATGGTAGACCAGTCCAATATCTTTGCCAAGAAAATCCCAATGAAGAGTCGGACATGGCTGAAACAACAAAAAACGAACAACAATAGATTGTACAAAATGACTTTGGAGATTCTGTGAAGTTCTGTTCAAAGGTAGGCTCTTTTTCCCCTTCCCACCGTCCTTGAGCATTCCAAGCATCCCACTGCCTTTGAGGAAGCAGATGTACCCTTAGAGGGACAGCCTCCAAGTTTGAATTTCCTTAAGAGGAAAGCTTATATTTAGCCTTTGGACTTTCCTGCCTCATCAAATATTGGAAAGGTCACTGAACTTAGTCCAGAGTCATGGGTCTTCTGTCCCCAAATGTAGACCCTTCTTAGTCAGAAGACCCTTCTTTTATTATGAGCTTTACTCTCCAAGCAGGCGGTAGAGGGAGATTGAAGCAGATAACCAAGATCATAAGTGTTTGAGTCTGGAGGGCATCTTAGAAGTCAGCTAGTCTCCTCTTCCCTTCACTCCACCCCCATTTTACAGTTAAGAAAACATTCCTAGGGAGCTAAGCAATTGCTTGATATTATCCAGGTAATTAGTAGCAAAAACTAGAATTTGAGCCCAGGTTCTTTTAGCCCAGAATGGTTGTTCTTTTTTTCACTCTACCTGCCTTGCCTCTTCAAATATGTGCTGAGTGGGGCATTGAGGTCCTCGGAGGTCTGAGACTACTCAAGGAACCACTTGGTTATATTCTTGCTCTGGTTTCTTACAACTCCCAGTCCTTTCAGGCTCAAACTGCTAAAAGCTTAGAAGCTCTCTGCAATGTTCTTGTTTGACAAGGCTGTGTGTGTGTGTGTGTGTGTGTGTGTGTGTGTTAGAGGTTGCAGTGGGGGCAAAAAGAGGAATCAG